>NC_092430.1:26069988-26406658 GCF_036169615.1 Heliangelus exortis
ACTTCAGCTAATCTAGAACCGATCAGATCTAACTTCAACAGCAACCAGAATTCTGCCTTACAATCCATTTTATCTAAGCACTTGCGTTAAAAAGAACCATCCACAACAGACAAGAGGAATCCATTTTTAAGTGGAAACAAAAAAAATAAACGGAGCTCAGCTCTGAATCCAGGGCTAAACATAAGTATCTCATGTAAAATTTGCAACAAGCACAAGAGTGCTGGTTGATGACCAGTGTTCCCAGTTGGGAGCAGTGGAGCTGGTGCCTTTCCTGACAGCTTGTGTTTGTTTTTCCCAGTATGCCACAACGGGCTGCTCCCTGACACTCCACCACACAGAAAAGCCAGAACACGAAGACATCTGCGAGTATCGTCCCTACTCCTGCCCGTGTCCTGGTGCCTCCTGCAAGTGGCAGGGATCCTTGGAAGCCGTGATGTCCCACCTCATGCATGCCCACAAAAGCATTACCACCCTTCAGGGAGAAGACATCGTTTTCCTTGCCACAGACATTAACCTTCCCGGAGCGGTTGACTGGGTGATGATGCAGTCCTGCTTTGGCCACCACTTCATGCTGGTGCTGGAGAAACAAGAGAAGTACGAAGGCCACCAGCAGTTTTTTGCCATCGTGCTGCTCATCGGCACCCGCAAGCAGGCGGAGAACTTTGCCTACAGACTGGAGCTGAATGGGAACCGCCGGCGGCTGACGTGGGAGGCGACGCCGCGCTCCATCCACGACGGGGTCTCCGCTGCCATTCGCAACAGCGACTGCTTGGCCTTCGACACCGCCATCGCTCACCTCTTCGCTGACAACGGCAACCTGGGCATTAACGTCACCATTTCTACCTGCTGTCCATGACCTGCCTGCCTGTGGGCTGTCTGGACGTACAGCTTTACATTCACCAAGGGTTTTCTTTCTGTTCTTTTTGTTTTGTTTTTAAATGATCTTCAGCTATGTCATCACGTATAGCTAAGGTTCCTAACTAGCCAACATTTTTAACCTTGGAGAGAAGAGGAACAAGAGTGTCCTGTAAGTAAAATGGGTGAGAAAAGGTCTTTTTTAAATTCTTGGGTGCCTTAGGAAGATTCCCCACCTTTTTTTTTTAAATTTAATTGTATTTTATTTAAAGAGTGCTTCCATTAGACATATGTCTTGAGACTTGAAGAACTGCATTCCTCTATGGAGTGCACATAAAAGCCCTTTCAGCAGGAACACAGACTTGCTCTTTCACTGGTGAACTTCAGTACCAGTTTTTAGGAGGTGGGAAAGAAATCCAAGCAACCTCTTACAAGAGAAGTTGTGGCTCGAAGGGGAACAACAGGTACTTCAGTGTTGCTACTCCATTTCCTGCTACCTTAGTAAAAAGGGATGGGCATTGGATCATGTGCTGTGTTTTTAAAAGAAAAGGGGAGGAAGGGCTGGGGTAAAGCCTATTGGGCTTCACAGAGTGTGGGAATTGCCACCTCCAGCCTGGCTGAGGGGCATCAGTGAGCCCAGCACATGGTACAGCCAGGTACTGGCAGAAGGAGGAGGCACACAACTAATGCATCTCAAACAGCTAGAGCCAATAATAAATATATTCAAGCAGTCCACATGCAGCTTCCCTCAGAGGCCTACTTGATTACTGATTATGGTAAAAGACTAATCATACAGCAAGAGCTTTATGGCCAGTGACATGACATTGCTATTTAAGTTTTGTTGCCATATTTACTTTTATTTTGTAATAAATATTTTGCAAAAACTATCCTGCATAGCATGCTGTGCTAACGTGTATGTGCAGCAGTAGCTGTTGCTTCCTGGTTAGTTGGGGTAAGAACAGGGTGGTGATTTGAGTCCCAGGGGCAGCAGTAACAGCCTGACTGGTGCAAACTGAGGCCACCAGAGCTGAACATGCCTGCACTCTCCTACCCCCTCTCAGGCAGAAGCCTCCTGTCTGAATCCCTCCAGAAAAAAACAACACCAGCTCCACATATGGCTCTGCTGAATATTAAGATGTTTGCCATGTGGAAAAGGCAACAAGTTGCCAGGTGATACAGTCCTCTGAGTTATTCCATAGTAAGAAGCTCATTCATGATAGTGGAAAACTCCATGTAAATTGACAGATGAAGCTCGGTGTGAACAAATATAATGCACAAGGAGGAAAAGCAGCCCTAACAGGGGACTAAAAGCAGTCCTAACAGGGGACTAAAAGCAGTCCTAACAGGGGACTAAAAGCAGTCCTAACAGCCTCCCTCCAGGGGAAAAGCTGTTTGGCATTATGACCCAGAGGTCTACACAAATGCCACTCAGTGCCTGGTAGTGGTCACCAGAAGAGCAGAAAAACAGATGATGGGAGAATGACAAGGACCACATCAGTGGAAGGAAGGTTGTTTTGGCCTTCAGAATTTGGAAGTGACCACAGAAAAACCTGACAAGAAATCATTCATCTTTTTATATCCCTTTCCTATAAAGATCCTACATTTGATCTCATTTGTACTGTGCTGGCAGAACTCCAGCAGCATCAGGCCAAGTCAACTAATTTGCTCCTGCTTAAGCAGGATCAAAGTCAGGCTCTGGCTCTGACAGGCATTAACACCTGTGCTTTCAGCAGAACTTGCTAAGCAAGAATTCCTGAGGAGTTGATTCATTTTCCCATATTTCAGCAACATTTATAGAAGATAAATTTTCTCACTGACGGCTGGGACAAAAGAGGTTTTTTTGTGTAAAGCAAAACTCTGAAGCATGTTTTTGATTATAGCAGGATTAATGAAATTAATTAATTAATCATGTTGCCTATGACCCACTTTAGGTAAGTTAACACACATTATTTCATTAGAGCTTTTCACAACATTCACTTCTGAAGGAACAGCAAACTTCTGTAAAATCTTAAAGAAAAAAAAAAACCCAAAAGCGAAAACACACACCACCCAGTATCTTTTCTGACTGAAACTGAATTTAGGATAACAAATACCTCAGCTGGCACTGCCAGAAGGGATGCATTTCCTCCTCAGGTCAGCAAAGAACAGGTGATCCTTGTCCCAGCACTTGATCAAAACGTTTCAGGTTTCCTTTTGCAGCTGGTGTGACTTCCCCAGGGGGATGTCCAAGGGCCAGAGGCAGGAGAGGCTCAGAGGACACCAGCATCTTGCTGAGGGAAGTGGCAGCATGTCAGAGTGTGAAAACTCCTCAAAAAATTCAGCAAGTGTTCCAGCAGCCCCTCTCAGCTGTACCCCAGCACTGTTAACTGCAGACAGCCCCATGAAAAAGGGAGCTGTGGTTACTGAAGCAGTTTCTCTCGAGTCCCTACACTGTTGCTGACAATTGTCCCGACAATTTCCACTTTAAGCACAAAAATACAAAACCTCCTAGGGACTGATGAATTGTTAACATGAGCAGAGGATGCAGTGGGTGTTTCCTGCCTGCAGGGCTGGGGCTGTGCTGTTGGGATGGACACTCACCTCCCCCCTGCCACAGCCAGGACCCAAACCTGTGGCAAGGCCGGGACCTGCACCCACCCACAGGTGACCCACCAGGACCCCCGTGCAGCAAGGGGCATCATCCATCCCAACACTGCACTGACACCCGTGGCTGCACCTCAGGGTACCCTTCCCATTCTTGACAACAAGTAAAAACCAAGTCATTTTAGAATCATAGAATGGTTTGTGTTGGAAGAAACCTTTAAAACCATTTTGTCCAAACCTTTTGTTGTACAGTTCATGTGCTTGTAAGACAACTGTGAGCTCTGACACAAAGCCCCAGTAGTGCAGCACATACACCTCCCCTAAGGTGCGTGTAAAGCCCGTGTTGGCTCGCAGACCTGCAGGGAAACACTTACTTTAATTTTCCAAGCTCCGAATGCAAATTCAAGTGACCCAACAGCACCTGGTGCCACAGGACACATCGGCATCGGATGGGTCAGGACAAGAGCATGACACAAGCACAAGCAATCTGGACAGGCAGGTGTTTCAGGAGCGGTGAGGAGCTCCTGTCCCAACAGGCGAGTCACACCTCACCAGCCTGTACCCCCCTCCGGCACCGCAGCCCCAGGGGGTCCCTGCAGATAGGACGTGACACCGGCGGGACAGAACCAGCGGTCCGGTAGCACGGCAGATCCCCCGGCTCACCAGGACCCACCGCCGCTGGGTCCTGCAGCACCTACGGGGTTCTGGGCCCCTCTAGCGCACTCGGTGGAGCCTTAGCGGCTCCCCACGACTGGCCGGGGGATGCGGGCAACACTGCCCCGGACTCCCGCAGCCCGACCACGAACCCCCGCATCCCCAGCCTGGACCCCGCTCCGCCAGGCGCCCGCCCCTGGCCCACCCGCGGGGGTAGCACCGGGGCCGACGGACCCGGTCCCGGTCCCCCTCCCCCGTCCCAGGCGGAGCCGCCGCCGGCCTCTGGCTCTGCTTCCCCCGGCCCTGCCCAATGCCCCCACCGCGTCACCCTGGAGACGACGCCATGGACGGGGCGGCTCCGGGCGGGCCGGGACAGCGCAGAGAACCCCCCGGGTCGGTGAGGAGGAAAGGGGGGGGGAGGGCGGGCAGTGCCGCTGCGGGGGCCCCGGTGAGAGCCACCGCTGGGCCCCCGACCACCTGAAATCTGCGAAAGGAGCGCGGGGGTGCGACCACCCGGGCCCCTGGGACCGCCCCCGGGCCGGCACCCCCGCCCAGGGCGGCACAGCTGCGGCCGAACTGTTCGGATTCTTAACTCTCTACATCTGGAAAAGTTTCCTTCGTTAGTGTCGTCAAGGACAACTGCTCTGGAGCCGTTGCCTGTGACTGATCGCCGGGTTTGTGTCTCAAACTCAGGGAGATGGCAGCGCCGGGCAGCGCCCAGCCCGAGCTGGGGCAGGAGCTGGCAGGGGAGCCGGGTCCGGTGCGGGCAGGAGCCTTCTGCCTTCCTGAGCTCGGCGGCAGAAGCACAAGTAAGAAGCAGCTTTGCTCTAGGCTGAGGCTGCTCACTGATGCTGTCACCCACTCGAGCTGCCTCGTCCCCCGGTGTCTTGCAGGGGACGTGTGACTTTGCCTTTTCCCGGGCATCCTTTAGCAAAGTAGCAGCAGCCCCCAGAAACTCCCCTCTGTGCTCCCCTCATTAACTTCTCGGCAGAGCCGATCCTAAACGAACCTCTGGGTCGTCCTGGAGCACGCTCAGCAGAAATCCCTGTCAGTATCCCTGCGAGGGTACTGACAGAGCCTGCAAGGGGAGGTGAAATTACACCCACCTTTTTTCTCCTCCTGCCGAGCTGTGTCATCCCAGCACGTTATGGAGCAACCACCTCCATCACTTCCCTGCTGAAGTTCAGCTTTGTACTGTGCACACAGTGTATTGGTGCTGGCTGCTGCCTGAGACCATCCCTTTTAAGCACATCAAACATCCCTGGGGATTCATTTTCAGCCATCTCTCCTCTGAAGGAGAACATGTCCCACATCTTATGTTCCTCTGAGAGCAGAAGGAGTGATCCGGGCTCAACACACAGCTCACCAACCCTTCCTTGCACTCGTGCAGCATGGCCTGCACTTGGAAATGAGGAAACACTTCAGCCTCTCCAGCTCTTTCTTCTTAGGACAAGAGAGGCTGGAAATGCTTTAGAGGATAATGCAATACTAGATTAGTGGTACAAATCACTGACCCTAACCAATAAGCCATCTCCATGACTTCAGTGGGACAATTTTGTAGAGCCCTGATCCAATGCCAGTGCCCAGTTCCAGTCCCTCAGGCATCTGGGAAGGTTTACACAGAGCCAGAACTGCCCTTCTGCAGGCACAGGACCAAGTCTGGCAAGAAGGTCTCAGGCAGCAGATGTGGCTGCAGAGAAAAGGCCAGCATGCTGAAAAAGGAACAAACCAAGTGTGCCTAGAAGATAAGCTAAGGAGACAGCACTGCTGTTCTGTAATTCTCACTATCACTGTTACTTGCAGCCCTGTCAGAAGAGCTCAGCAGCTTAGATGTTTTGTGTGACACGGAGGTAAGGACTCACCCAGGTTGCATATATACATTTTGTGCCAAGTGGTATTACCCCTGAACAAAGATATGACTCCATGTTTCTTTTGGTATTTTCCATCCTGAGTTCAAAGAAGAGTTTGTGAAGCTGTTCAAGAGCTCTCTGTGCACGCTCCCCTCTGTTGGCCTGCCTGCCCTGCTGGCCTTCAGACCCGAGTCCTCACAAGAACTCATGGAGATCCAGGTGAGTCAGTGGCAGGGCATCCCTACAGTGTGGGGGTTTTGTTTATATTCGCTTATATGATTCCCATGTCAAAAAAAAAAAAAAGTGATGGCCTTTGTCAAGACACTGCAGGAGTTCCTTTCTGAAAGGGTTTTACTTTGTGAGGCTGTTGAAGCAATGTTTGTTGTGCCCACTTAAACATCAAGAGGCTGTGCAACTCATATTCCCACCACTACATCCTATGTTGAGAATTTCCTAGCTGAAGATTTTGCCCTTTGTCTAAAGCAGAGATATTAGATATAGAGACAAAGTCTAGTAACCATTCTCAAAATATATCCTGCAGCAGCCCTGATTTGTACCTGGCCAAAGCAGCTCACTGCTCTTCTCAACAGATCTGCTGGTGGTTCCTCGGGAAATTCCCCACAGATTTTCCTGTCATCAACAGTGCCACATCTGGGGAGCTTTTTCAAAGCCCCGAGCAATGTGTTTGAAAGGGTTAATGCCCCAGAGTACTCAGCTACAGCGTTCTGCATGTGCTGAAGGTTTCCCTTGGAAGAAATGGGTCCCAAGAATACAACAGTCATCCCACTTCTTTGAGGGTTTTGATTTATTTATTTACTGTAGATCAGCTTTTGCTTTTTTTGGTGGCTTCCTGAACCTAATATTATGGGCTAAATTGTTCCATGATACCACAGGCACAGATCTGTTTTAACTGCTCTTGCACATTTTTAACACTGTGTTTTGGGCAGAGCCCCCTTTCCCCAAGGTAAAACAAGGACTTGTTATAGCTGATGCTGTATCTTTGTCCTCCCTGTTTTTCTCTCCCCACCTCCACTTCAGCCCGAGGAGGACTCAGCTCCGAGATGCGAGTACTGTGGCAGCCTGCTGCAGCCCTTCCCTTCCTTCAAAGACATTTGTCCACAGGATTACAAGTCGGTGAGCTGGAGGGAAAGGCTGGCAGAGGTTTGCTGTGGGAAGGCCCCCTCCCTGGCACTGCTCCTCTGCCTTTCAGAAATTCTGCTGTGAGCGTAACCGAGACCTCTACGAGTTCATTGTAAATGAGAGGAAGAGCCACGAGGGTGCCTGGAGCCATCCCCCTGCTGCCAGCCCCCGCCAACCCGTGGCACCCCAAGGCACCAAGGACAGCAAACTCCAGCCCAAGGAGAAAACATCCCAGAGGTACTATGGAATGACCACAGGGAGATGGGGGTCAGGCTGTGTGAAAGGAGCAGCAGCAGCTCTGGAGAGAAAAGCAGCATTATTAAAATGAACCTGCAGCAAGAGGGAGTGAAAGCAGAAAATAATTTGCTTTAGGCAACACAAGTTCATATTCTGAGTCTGAATCCTCTTGGCTCTTCTCTTACCAGGCTGTGTTAGAACATGGTGAGGTTTGTGCTAGGTAAAGCACTGCTTCTCGTGCTAACAGATGGAGCAGGAGAGACAGGTAGAGCCAGAAACAGAGCTCTGTGTTTTGCTGCATAACCTGCAACAGGAATTTGGATTTCGGTTTCCTGAGTTTGTGAGTTTGACTTCTGCTGGGCTGCTTAGCAGGAGGCCCAAAGCTGATCCAAGTATCTAAGCCTACTTCCAGCCTTCAAAACAGGACACATGAAACACGTATCAGGAATGTTTTCATTTTCCAGGCAGGAGGAAAGACAAATGTCCAAACAGTCAGAAGCTTTCCCGGCAGAAGAGTCAGCAAGTGTAGCTGAACGTGAGTTTGCATTTCCTTATCTATTTATTTATTTATTACAGCAATGAATTCAATGGAATTTCTTGTCTCATACTCTCTAATTGAACAGGATTTATACCATGACATTAGTACATTTTCAAGTGTGCAATCCCATTAAATTAGATACTGCCACATTGAATAATCCCCCTCATGAAAAACCAATTCCCATTGCACAGAGTATCTCCTTGCTGTGGTTTTAGTATTTACATCTGAACATTTCAGCTGAGATGCACAAAACCTGACATTTCTGATGCACTTAGAGACTAGGACTTACTTGGAAGGAAGGAACTGCTAGCATTAAGGTGCTAAATAAACATTTTGCCTAATCAGGTGAGTACTCCACAAATTCCTAGCCCAGGCTGTGGATGACTGAGCAGCCCTTTGGATTTAGCTATAAAATCAAAGGCATTTTGACTAAGAACAGATGAACTAGATCTATAATATGGACACATTTGCCCAGAGGATGGCAGGGCACTGAGGCTTTTGTGGCACCAGGGATTTCAGACTGTCAGTTCTCCAGAGCTTGGAGCTATGACGTGCCAAAAAATGTAACTTTTTACTCACAGAGATGTGTATGTATATATAACAGAAAAAAACCCTTCTGCTTTTCATAATCCTGTTCTCAGAAATAGCTGAACACTTTGGACTGTCCTTATTAGGTAGAAAATACCCTGAGACAGACTCCCAGGAGGGAGCGTGTCAAACAGAAATTCCTGTTCCCCCAGGTTCCACCCTCCCTGCAGCGCTGCTGCCAGCCCTGCCCACTGCACGCAGACCCTCCCTTTGCTCTCAAGGTTCAAACCAGCCCGGAACCATTTCCTACCAGCTTTCTCGGGAGCCCCCGTCGAAGGAGGGATGGACACTGATGCCTGGTTCCCCAGCAGCAGCTCTCGAGGAGGAAACTCTCTCCAACACCATCACCTGCTGTGATTTCACCCCTCTGGGTGCAAAGGCAAGAACTGATGGCCAGGGGCTGCGTGTTCTTTCAGCTGGTGCAGGGGGCTCCTCTCCATTCTGTTGTTATGTTTCCCATCTTAGGCAGTGAAGAATCAATTGTTGGAAAAATACTACAAACACGGAGGGAAATTCCTTACCATGCTCCCAGATGGAACAGTACAGTTATTGTATCCTTCAAGGGGTTTGTTTGCCTGCCTTAGTGCAGGGTTGTAACTGATTTTTGTGTCCTAGACTGCTCTGTCACCCAATAACCTGTTAACCTGATCCCCACCACTCGCACTCACTTTTACAGTTTGAAAACAAAGGGGGAGTAAAACCAATTACATAGCTCTTGTTCTGAAGTTTTTCAGAACAGGCATTGTCCAAGGATGTGTCTTTAAAACAAACTTGCTAAGCAGTTCTGCCTGGGTTACTGGCTAAAAAAACCAACAAACAAACAACACAAACGTATTCTGTATCTCTATCTGATCTTTTGTCAGTTCATACAGAATCCTTCAGTGAAGAAGAGCTCTGGCAGCATCCCAGGTAAGGCAGGCAGCCCAGCACCACTGCACCTTGAACATGGTGAGCTGGGTCATATGGCAATTTTTAGAGGACAAAGTAGCACTGTGCAATATTTAGTGTGTACTAACAGACCAAGCAAAGAAAGGGGTTATGAACACCTTATCTGATGGCAGTTATCCATCTGGAAATCTGGCAATCATTGTGGTGCGAGAGAAAAGCCATCTTGTTTGCATAGTGCAGGAAGACAAGGAGAGCAAGGCTGCCGTACAGGCGGTGTTCACGTCCAGCGGCCGCGGTACCTGCTACTACCCCGGGGGGTCTGTGTGGTGAGTTAACTGTGGGCTGAGCACTTGTGCTCTCCACTGAGCATTTTACTTTTCAAGAGTCATAAAGGGCATTTTTAGTAGCATTCAGTAGTTAAAAACCAATGGTAGCAGCTTGCAGGCCATTTCAGGTGCCTCCCAGAAGGGGAAGGTTACCCCAGCTGTGTCCTGAGATAGCAAAGTGTCAGTCCTGTCCCTCTGGGGGACAGGGGACAGCAGCTGTGGGACCTGCAGGGTGCAGAGCTTTGTTTTTCTCCTCTTTTAGGATAACCATGAATATTCAGGGTGGGCAGTATATGGACCAAGCAGGCAGCAGGGTGAGAAGGTGGACGTGGCCAAACACCATCATGTCACCAGGACCCCATGTCTCCCTGAGCCCCATCTTCATCTCCCTGAACCTGCATGTGGGGGTCAGGATCCTGGGCCAGGACAAGATCACTGTTTCCTTCCTCGCCATGGGGCAACAAGCAAAATTCAACGTGGGAACCAAAGTGCAGGTATTTCTCCATCACACAGGCAGCTCCATGCAAAGCTGCTCCAAACAGCAGGAGCAGGGCAGCCAGGGAACCTCCCATTCCTGAGGAAGCATTCTCATCCCTCAGTGGGAACTCCCCATGTTCCCCATGGTGTTGTCCCCCAAAACAGCAACCAGAGGAGGTGTACCTGCACTCCCAAGCAGATGGGTCTACCCAAGTGGGTCCCTGGTGTCCCTGGCTGTGTTCCCCAGTGTCACCCTGGCTCTGGTGGGCAGCAGAGCTGCAGTCCCTGTGGGCAGGCTGCCTGGCAGCTCCCTTCCTCCACAGGCTCCTGCCATGAGACCAGGTTTCCCCCGTACCAGGTTTCCCCCGTCCCAGGTTTGCCCCATACCAGGTTTGTCCTGTCCCATGTGTGGTTCTGCTGACACCCCTCACCTCCACTCCCCAGCCCCTCAACACCATCAGGCTGCCTCCCCCGGCCCCGGCCCTGCTGGGTGAAGAGGAGCTCCTGCTGCTTGCCCTCAGGGTGAGGATCCTGTGGCTCTCACACAGGCTGCGTGGATGCCTCAGCTTCCCATCTTACGAGCAACGAGACAAAATTAAGCCTCCAGCGTACCTTATCACACAGACTTTAAAGCTCCTGCAGCTTTGCACAACTTCTGGCAGAAGCGATGAGCTGCGCAGCTGGGTCAGGGCGATTGCAGATGCTCAGTTCTGACCAGCAGGTCGGTGGGTGCCTGGCTCCCCAGCAGCCTCCCTCCTATCTCCGGTGTAAACCAGCCCAGGCTGGAAGTCATTTTCAGCCCATGGATGTGGCACAAAGATAAAAGCAAACAGAGCACAGCCAAGTCACACCCGTGACAGGTGCAGGGGGTGTTTGCTCAGAAGTCACCCGCAGAGCCACTGCTCCTGCAGCCTCTGCCGGGGACACGGCTGGGTGGGATGCCCAGGCCTCCATGGTGCCAGCAGTGATGAGGCTCAGCCCATCCCAAAAAGCCCACAGTTTGTCCCAGGCAAGGAAAGGTCACTGGCGAGGTCACAGGAAACCTCCTGGCGAGGTTTGTGTGGGCTGGGACAGTGAGCGCAGGGAGCCTGAGGAGCTGCTGCTCCAGGTGCAGTGTTTCCCCCCCTTGCGGGCCCAGCAGCCTCAGCACAGACCCCTCATGAATAGGGTGCTGCGGGGTGGCCCCTGGCCCAGCTCCCAATGGTTCCGATGCTTGGGTCCGGGGGCTGCACCTGGCCCTGGGCCCTGCACCCGAGCAGCTTTGCAAGGTGGCTCCGGATGTCCCTGCTGTAAAGGGCGTAGATGAGGGGGTTGATGAGGGAGTTGGTCTCACCCAGCAGGAACAAGGCGTCCTTGAGCGGGGCAGCCAGGGTGCAGGAGCTGCAGGCAGCCTGCACGGTGCCCCCCACAAGGTAGGGGCCCCAGGAGAGGCTGAAGCCAACGAGGATGAGGAGCACGGTCCGCAGTGCCTTGAAGTGTCGCCGGCGGGCGCAGGAGTGCCGGAGCCGCGTGTGCTGCGCGTAGGCGATGCTGCCCACCGAGACGTGCAGTGCCACCAGCACCAGCAGGGATGGAGCAAAGACACCAAAGCAGATGGTGTAGAGGTACTCACTCTTGGCCACATACAGGAGCCCACAATAACCCGTGTAGTTGCCTGGCTGGAGGGAGGGCAGGATCAGAGGCAAGTACCCGAGAAAGAAGGAAATCATCCAGAGGACAACCAAGGAGAGGACCAGGGGTGTTTTCTTCAGGAGGATGGGGTAGGAGAGTGGCAGTGTCACTGCCAGGTACCTGTCCAGGGAGATGAGGAGCAGGGTCAGGATGGAGCCGATGCAAGGGGTCATGCTCATGGCGATGCGCAGGAGGCACAAGGACTTGCTGTGGTCAAAGCCTCCATCAAGAATGTCGTCCAGCGCCTCGGTGATGCACGTCATGCCCACCAGCAGGTCAGCTGTGGCCAGGTTGAGGATGTAGACATAGCTGGTGCCTGGCTGCTTCCTCATCAGCTGGCAGACAGCCACAATCACCAGCAGGTTGGCCGGGGGGATGAGACAGCTGAGGAGAGAGTGCAGCACTGCACGCAGGAGCTTGGCCATCTTTTCTGGTGAGGAGGGTAGAAAGAGATGACCAGGAAAACTTGGCCCAGCATGGAAAAACCCCACCATGAGGCAACACGTGGTTGAGCTGAAGAATGGGACAGAAGTGCCTCAGACCCTCCAGCTGCAGGCCCAGAGCACCTAAACAAGCCCTTTAAGGAGCACTTTGTCCATCCTAGACCTCCAGCACCTTCCCAGCCGCTGTGTCCTGGTTGTTTTTCCAGGGCCTTTGCCCTCTCTCCTACCATCCGATTTTGCTCCGTGCCTGCAGGCATGCAGAAGGGCAGGAGTCCTCACCCGGGCTGGGCAGAGCCACCGCAGTCCCCAGCACCGTGACACGGAGTGCCCGGGAGCAGCCTCTCCAGGGAAAGCCTTGGAGAAGGCAGCGGGACAGGGACAGGCGGGTGTGCTCCTCCCAGCAGCACCATCCCCGCCCAGCGCCGGGCTGCGGGGACAAGCGCGGTGCCAGGCTGAGCATCCGGCACGGCACAGCCCGCAGCATCCCGCCCCCGCTCAGGGGTGGGCGATGGGGAGGGGGCAATGGGGAAGAATAAACCCCGTGGGACTGGGGCACAGCCAGGCTGAACCATCTTTTTGTTCTTCCTGAGCCTGAACCCAGCTCACAGCAACTCCACCAGACCAAGCAGCTTGAATTTACCCCTCAGACATTACCTGATTCCCATTTTGCACGTGGGTGAAATCAATCAAGTGTTCAAACAGGAGATTTTTCAGATGAGTCTTTGCACCTGCATCTCAAAATTACACAGTAGCATGGTGCACGAGGGGAGACCAAAAATCCACATTATCACCAGGACCAGATATGGCTATCTGTGCCTCCCACTGCACCCACACAGTGCTGGACCCTTCTCCACAAGACACATTTAGTAAAATTCAAGCAGAAACCCTTCGGGATTACTGAGCACACAGAGAGCACAAAGGATGCAAGAGATCCCAGTGCTGGGGGTTCCTGGCAGCAGGGAGGGAGAATGGGAACCGCTGGAGGCTTCCACGCTCAGGGAGCCCAAACCCACAAGTAGCCACAGCTTGAATTTAGGAAGCACCAATCTTGGACCAGAACAGTTAAAGCACCACAAACACTGAACTGTCAGATGGTGTCTGGCAACCGCTTTACAGGAAGGCTGTCAGGTATTGCTGCCTCTAATGACTATCAAGGTTCTTTATTCCCATTTTATTGTTCTGTTTTTCCATTTGGAAGTGCTCTATGAACTGCCATCATGGGGCTGGGTCCAACCCATAAAACCAGCTCTGTTCAGTGCACCCAACAACCCAGTGCAATTACAGAGATGACAAAAACACTGCCCAGCCCATCCCCTGCAATGGAAAAAGCTTCTGGTGCACTTAGAGGACATCAGCAAAGGGTCTCACGTACCTGACTCCCAACACATGGATAAACCATCTCAGGTGGAAGAGGAGGAATACTGGGGGCAGCAAGCAGATCCTGAGAAAGTAATCACTAGGGTGACACAGCAAGCAGCTCATGGAAAATCTTAGCTTAGCAACACATCTGTGCATTTATTTGTTTTATGTCTAATTTGTCTGAGGTGTGTAATTAGTGAGAAAATAAAACTGAAAGATCTTGGCTAATCTACCTCAGAAGAGAAGGCATGAATTACCTGAAGCAATGATTTCATCAGCAGCCTTGAGGCCACTGGGTGTGTTTAATGGTTGTGATTAGCAACACCTTTCTAAGGACTCCATCCACTTCTCCCTGGGCTGTGTGACAGAGCTGTGTCATTTCTAACATCAGAACAGACAGCCTTAGGAAGGACAATTCTTACACACTGTGACAGCTGCCTCCATCACAGCTCTGCAGATTCCCTTCTCAGAGGAACATTCCCAGCCCCAGCAAGAGAACAGCACCTGAGCACTGTCTCTGCCCCAGCCACCTCCTCTGCACAGCTGCAGCTGGGGACTCCTGGCAGATGGATTTTGGCAGGCACCAAGGGACAGACCCAGCTCTCTGTGCTCCTCTGGGTCACAGAGATTGTCAGCAGCTTAAACAAGACGAACACGAGGTTAATGACTTTGGAAAGTAGGCTTTTTATGCATTTTTTTTTTCAATTACAATTCTAAGAATATCCATCAGTGACTCAAACAAGGTACTTCACACAGTAAATGAGAACTCTTAATTTAAATTATAACTCTCTGGGGTTTCTGTTCAGGAGAGTAGAAAAGCCCAGCTTGTCATCTCTTCAGAATGGTCAAGGAAAAACCTCTTGGGCTGGCCAACACAATTGAAAGAGCAGCTGATCTTCATTTTTACTGACGTCACAAAATGATGTAACTACTCTGCATATAGTTTTGTTCATATAATTTAGTATATAATGCACTGTTCAACTCTGCCATATATTTTGAAAAATATACAAACCTGCTTTAACCACATTAGAGATCTTTGATAGACAGCTGTCTATTACTTAACAGTTTAGGACAGTATCAGACACTCCTATAACTTCATTTTAAACTACAAAAAGAACAAAAATTCATATAAAATACAACAGATTAAAGAATTTTTTTTTCTGAGGAAAAATTAGGTAT
Source organism: Heliangelus exortis (assembly GCF_036169615.1). Taxonomy (NCBI): domain Eukaryota; kingdom Metazoa; phylum Chordata; class Aves; order Apodiformes; family Trochilidae; genus Heliangelus; species Heliangelus exortis. The sequence continues at coordinate 26,084,777 of NC_092430.1, forward strand.
CAACTCAATCTGCCATTGTGTGAAACATGAATATAAAATAAGTTACAATTAGTAATGCCTGCATTGCTGAGCTATGAACTGGTCGGATGAAATCTTAAAAAAACTATACAGTATTATTGCACTCGTGACTGTGCAGTATGGGAAGAGCCAGCACTGAAAGGCATCTGTCACTAAGGGTTTTTCTCAGGAGGCACCACGTGGCTGCAGGAGAAGCATCCAGTCTGTACTAACAGCAGGCTGTCTTCAGTACAGGCCTTCATGGGTCTGCACCACGCTGCCCTTGGAAACCACCATTAGTGCCTGGAAAAAAAAAGGAGACACCAGAGTCACCATCAGCCCCACACCCACCAAACCCCCTCGGGCTGCAGACCCCAACCACAGGCAGTGTCTGCTGGGAGGGGGTAACATGCAGCAAGGGAGCACCAGTCCTCTTTTATTCTGGGCATTTGCTTACCAAGATGCCACCAGAGTGAGATGACATTAGCATCAGTCTGAACAAAGAGACAAAAAACACAACAGTCCCCAGGTCTGACTGTCAGCTTCTCCTGACCTCTGGTGCTGTTTCCCCATACAGCTTGAGCAGGGATTGCATTATATTTCTAAACTCCTATCCTACTGCATAAAATTCTACACAGCAACAGCATTTGTGTGCTTTGAAAGCTTAAAAGCAGCTTCAACCCACTCTGGAACAAGGGAAACTGCCCAGGCCTCTCCCAAGGCACACACAGGTAGGCTGCTGGGCTCCAGCAAGCCCAGCTGAGTGTCAGGAGACACCAAACATTTGAATTCCAAATGATCCCAGCTTGCCATGGAGCCAGGTTCCCCACAGCAGTGGCACCACCCAATAGGGCCTGGGTGTAAGCACTGTCTGCTTACATCAACAGGAACTTGCAGCAGGCAAATCCCAGCAGAGCCCCAGAGGCAACCCACAAGCTGTGCAGGTGTGAGCAGAGCCAGGGCATCAACTGCCAGAGCTGGGACCAAGGGGTCTGTGTGAGGAGGGGAGGTCCTGTCAGAGGTCAGGGGCACAGGGGCTGTCACCCCAAGTGTGAGTCTGCTGGAGGGGAAGGCCAAGACACTTTGCACCAAAGGTTCCTGCATAAAAAGCTGCCCCACAGCACTGAAATACTTCAATGGTCTCCTAAGTGCCAGCTGTCCATTTCTGCACCACAATAGTCTCTTCATAGCACATCCCTGTTCCTGTGATTAATCACAAGCTCACTGTTTTGGAAACCACAGGTGACTTAGGAATGTGGAATTGGTTTGCCATAAAATATATGGATGCAAACCCTGTGCTCCCAACAGCCAAGGAGTGCTGCAAGAGGTTAATACAGAACAGGACAGAGATGGCAGCAAGGAAACATTCTGCTTTCTGGGGATGCAATTAGGTTACAAGCTGTAGAGAAATCCTCTGCACAAGACTAAATTAAAGCACATAATGCAGTGCTTTCTGATCTCTGCACAATGCAGTTCAATGGCTTAAGGCCTTCTGCACAGAGTAACACCTTTTCCTGCCCAAAGGAATGCCAGCTTCCAGTTCTGAAACAGCCCAGTGAGCCCCAGACCAACAGCTCCCACCAGAACAGTATCTGTTAAATCACCTATGTCAATTTACTTGCTGTCATGACAGCTGGTCCTCCAGTAAAGCACTTCTAAAAAATACATGTTAGGGTGTTCATTCTGCAACATGCAGAGTCCACTGACAGCTGGAGACTGGGAGAAGACTTACAAGAAGTTTCAGTGCTGATAGATGGGGCTATGATCGATGATGGGGCATTGACTCCATGTGCACATTGAGCTTCATTTCGTTATCAAGAATTTGTACAAGCTGCTGCATGGAAGGAAGGTGGCCAGACTCCAGCTTGGACCACACTGGAACATCTACCAGAGAACACATGCAGGGGAGAAAAGCATCATTACATTGGCCAAGGCATAAAACACATTTAAAGATGATTTAGATTTACAATCAATCATGCAAATTAATGTAATTTTATACTGAGTAAAATAGCTGGATCAACAATGTTGGAAACCTCTGGCTATACTAAAACCCACCCTGACCACACAACAAAGAAGTCTAATGCTTCTGTGTAGAAGCACATCACATGGATTTAGAGGTTCAAAAAATCCCTTGACAGAATGTCTAAAAATAGATTAGTGAGTGGCAAAACAGCACACCAAGTTTTGGAGCCATCACTAAATCTTTGAAATGTGGGATTCTCATGAGCCTTCATCCCATTCTGCCTAACACATAAAAGTGGCCCTCAGAAGTTCTGCTTGCCTTGGAAGGTATCACTCAAAGTGGCTGCAACCATTGCCCCATTACCCAGACACTCAAAAGGCAGCACAGTCTATAAACAGTTAAGGTAAATACAACATTTAAGGTAAATACAATGCAGGTAAATAAGGACCTGCATTCCTGATGTGACCAACATCACCCTCACACATCTCTCAGTGCTGCAGCCTGACAAACATAACTGCTGTCATCTACATCAAACAAAAGCCAGGCTGGAGCCACACTGTCCCAGCACACAACCCAGAAGCTTATGGAAGCTGGGACCTGGCTGTTCAGCCCCAGGAAGGCTCTGCTGCCACTCCTTACCCAAGATTTGGGAGTAGGTGGGCATCAAGTTCAACCACTTTGATGCAATACAGTCCTTAAGAGGTTCTGCAATTTATCACCTGTGTTAGAAACTACTGTGCTGAAATGCATCCTGCACAATCACACTTGGAGATCATAAACCACAGGGCTAGATGACACAATAGTAACCTAGAGCCTGAAAGGTTGTATCTGTACTCCACTAAGTTTATATACTCTTTAAAACTACAAAATTATTTGAAGGCAAGTAGACCACAGACCCTTAACCTGAAATATCAGTATTGCTGCTCACCAAAAGTAAGGGAATAGCAATAGATTTAGAAGGATTCCAAGGCTAAATCATGTTGCAAAGAAGGATAGGGAAAGCATTTAATCAAGTGAAAAGTACTCGTCTGTTGACCATTTCTTACTTAATGCACATCACACACAAAGAAAAAACATAATATGCTTACTCTAAGTGACCAAGCTTTCCCCTCAACACATTTTTCATAGCTATTTTAAAATACATTAGTGACATCTGCACAAACTACTTCATAAGATCTGTATGATTTTCATAATTTATTACAGGCAACATCTGAAGTTTCACCATGAAGGGCACTTACCACATACCATCACATTCTGAAACACACCTTTCAGGTCACACTTACTCTGTTGTCCACAGTGTTCACACCACCACCCCTCTTTCTCCCAGCACAACAGCTCTCCAAGCTGTGTGTGAGCTCCCTGCCCTGTGTGTGAGCTCTTCTACCTGTGTGTGAGCTCTCTGCCCTGTGTGTGAGCTCTCTGTCCTGCGTGTGAGCTCTCTGCCCTGTGTGTGAGCTCTCTGTCCTGCGTGTGAGCTCTCCTACCTGTGTGTGAGCTCTCTGTCCTGCGTGTGAGCTCTCCTACCTGTGTGTGAGCTCTCTGCCCTGTGTGTGAGCTCTCCTACCTGTGTGTGAGCTCTCCTACCTGTGTGTGAGCTCTCTGCCCTGCCTGTGCCTGTGCAGCAGGAGGGGGTGCCCTGGACAGGCTGTTCTCACTCACCGTTCAGCGTTATCTCGAAGGCGCCGGTTGACATACACTGGTTCTCAATCATGTTGCTCAGGAAGAAAACCATCATACAAGCATAAACCTAGGGAGGAACAGAGAGAGCCCCAGACACCTCAGCCACGTGAGCCATGGCTTACTTTATTTACTCTCAACGAGTGCTGAAGCTGACAGGGATCTTTGAATTTCCCCCTGCACTTCCTGAAGAAATCTCCCAGCTGTGCAGAGCCCTCCCTCTCATCCTCTTTCCAGAGCTGTGCACACTGCCTTCCCCAGACAGGTATCAGAACAGTTCTGAGGACACCTGGCTCACAGCCCTGACACACAGTAACTCACACCTCCTTGCTGCTCTCTTCCACAACCCATGAACATCCCCACAGCCCCTTTGCCCACCTACAGGCCACAATGGCATCTGCAGCACAAGGAAAGTTGTGGCCAGTGACCCTTCTGCCCAAAGGCCCACAAAGAGCAGAGATCCAACTGAATCTGTGAACAAGTGCCAGCCCTGCAGCACTGCTTCAGCCTAATCCTCTGGAATTTTCTGTGTGTTGCATCACTCCACCCTGAGGCACCAATCTTCTGCAGCACAGCATCTCCCCCAGTGCCAGCACCTTTCCCATCACACTGACAGGGGTTGCTGACACACCAGAGTCCAGCAAAGCAGAGCTGGTTGGTTACAACACCCCGTGCAGACACACCACAGCCAGCCTGGTGCAGTACCACCACTTAATTAGACAGGATCTATTATAATTTATGCAGATGCAGACTGGCTGATGACAGACCCACTGCACTGGGCAGCTCAGTTTGAGGATCCATGCACCAAATATTTATATATTTATATATATCTATATGTAAAGGTTAATACATTTCTAAATTGCTTTTGTTCCATTGAATAATTCTGGACTAAGGTTACTATAAATCCAAGTACAACACTAATCTGTGAGCATCACCAGTACTGACTCACAGGGATATTCATCCCACGAGGCACAGTCTGTCATGCCCAAGTATGTTCTGCACAAACACCCACACCATTTCAACTCCATCTTTCTAACCACCACCTAATTGCATGCCTCATCTATTAAAGTCTGGAGAAAGCAACAAATGCAAAGTAGTTATGAGACAACAGAAAAGGGGAGCTGTAATTTTAGCACCAATCATACTGGTTTGAAATTCTACTCTTGAGCCCTAAAAAATAAATTAAAAAATCTTTAATCATCTGTGACAGTAATGTTAACCTCAGCTGTCCCTCTGCAGCAACACCAGCTTGGAGAAGAGAAATGCTGAGCATCAAATCTGGGTCTGCCAAAACCATGAAGCACAGCTACAAAGAATTATCACACTGCTCTAAAATTCTGGAGTACATTTAGTTACAGGAGCTGAAAGGTTTTAAGGCTGCAGTGTATGAAAGATAAACCAGTAAGAATTGTGAAGGACTCCCAGTGTACACTCATGAGGTCTTTGTATAACTGTTTTTTCAAAATAAAAGAATGAAGTATGCTGTTTACCTTATTTTCTTGGCCCCACTGCCAGATGCTTGGAGCTTGCATGCCAAAGAAAGCAAAAGGATCCTTGCCAACAATTATTAAGCCTATTAATACTAGTTTGAAGACAGACAGGAAGGATGCTATGTGCCTATCAAAAGAAAACACATAAAAGTGACTTAGAAGTTTCACAGGTACTACTTCATCACTATATAGCTATAATTCATCAATTTTTGAGGAATTTTCATAGTGTACAACCCAGTGTTTCAGAGGAAACATCAAAATTTTCAAGCTTATCTTGCTGTAAAATAAACAAAAAACCCCAAAATGCATCACACATTAACAAAAACACACAGGCTCAGAAGGATACCACTCTAGTACACCATGCAAATTGTTTTATTTTCCTGAGCAGACCTCAAACAGAAATGTCAACTTTTATGTGCCTAAACTGGATAAAATGCAGTTTCCTAGAGATGTCCCACATTACAGACACATTTAAACACTGCATTTTTCCAGTAGATGCAGAAAACACTAGTTGTTTGTAGAAAATAATCCTATAGCTAGAGAACAAATGGACAATGAGGTATTCACTACTGTAGCACTTACCATTGTAATTAGTACAGTAATCAAGTCAAGAAGTGGTTCAGAATCACAGTAACTATGGTGTCACTCTCCACATGTACACAACGGTTAAAATATGAGCAATAACGTTACTTTTGTCTTTTGTCAATTTCTTTGGGTTTTTTCCCCCAAAACTGTAGTCCAGTTCAACCTGTAGTCTCTCTGGTAAGGTTACCTCTACCTTAATCCAGATGTTTTAAACAAACTCTTCCCACCTCTGCAGCCATAATTCCAATTACAGAAATTTGTCACTAAGTGCATAGCCCTGAGCAACAAACGTCAACTGATATCCAGACACACCATGAAGGAAGGCTGGAAAGATTCACTGTGAAAAAAAATGGGAATTGTGTAATCTGCCTCAGACTGAAGCACAACAGGCCTCGTACAGATACCCAGAAGGCAGCATTTGTGTGGCTGGCCATCCGGAAGAGGGAAGATAACCAACCTTGCGTGTGAACATTATGGGGAAAAAACCTTCATTAATATTGAAAATGGAAGTTTAAGTGTAAAGGCACACGTTCACCACATGCTGCGCTGACATTCCATGCTGGAAAAAAGCCAGCGATCCCTGCTAGCCATTTGCTTACCTATATATAGGTTGAGGAAGGTAGTTCTCCCCTTCGATGCGGATGTCTGGGTACCGCTGGCTGATAACCCGCATGTACTCCTCAAACACCCGCCTGTAGCCTCAGGAGACACTGAACACAGACAGGAGTTGTCACCACAGCTGCTCTGCTGCACCTCACCCTTGCTGCTGGATGGGCAGCACCAGCACTGCTTGTGATACACTCAGTTTAAAATAAAACTAAACTTCTCTGTGCCAAAGGAGAAAACTGATCTACAGCCAAGTTACCCACGGACCTCCCGAGAGCCGGCTGGGCCTTTGGGCTCACTCAGCTCTGTTCTCCATGCTTTGGTAAAGCCACTGAGCAGGGAATTACTTGCTTCCCATCATAAAAAGCTAAGTCCGAAAGTCAGGAAAAAAAAAAAAAGTTTCACACAACGCAGCTTTAATGCCTCACCAGTCAGATTTAACCCGTTCCGAGCCTGTCCCTGTCCCTGTCCCTGTCCCTGTCCCTGTCCCCGTCCCCGCCCGGTAACCCGCCCCGGCCATCGCTGTGTGCGGGTGATCAGATCCGCTGCAGGGCAGTTAAACATCGCAGACCCGCACTGTGCTTCCCGCTGCCTCTCCAGTGACCGAAATGAGGATTACCCGACCCGACTTCCCCCGGGAGAGCCCACACCGGCCCCTTCTCCCCCGCACACAGGTGCCCGAACATCCCCCGGCAGCGGTGCGGTCCCCAAGCCCTATGCCCACCCCGCCGCTGTCCCAGACGAGATCCCGAGCCGGTACCGCCCCGCACCGCCGGCGGATCCTGCCAAGAGCGGTTCTACCGCGAGTCGCCATTTTTTCAGGGCCCTTTTCTCAAGCGCTGCTCAGTCACCCCAGCGCCGGCGGCCCGCGGCAGCGGGGCAGGGGTTCGGCACCGGGGCTGCCTCCCTCCCCTGCCCCCCACTCCCACTCCCACCTCCGCCTTCTGCTCCCCATTCCCGCCGCCCCCCAGGCCCCAGGCCCCATCCCCGCTCGGCCGCCCCGGGGACTTCCCGCGGCCCGCAGCCCCCAGCCGAGGGCCGGCCGAACGCATCCATCCCCGCGGCGCCCCGCCCGCCGACTCCCGCATCGCTGCGGGAAGGGGAGGGCTGGGTGAAGCGCAGGCCCGGCCGGCGCCGCCATCTTGCCGGGCGCCCTCACCAGATCTGGAACTTGAGCAGCGGCCCGGTGGCGTAGGCCATCCGCAGCTTCTTGGCGGGCAGCCCGCCGTGCTGCGCTCCGCCGCCGTGCTGCGCCCCGCCGGGCCCCGCCGCCAGCAGCGCCAGCAGGACCAGCAGCAGGGCCGGTGTCGCCGGTACCGCTCCCGCCGCCCGCATCGCTCCGCGCCCCGCCCGCAGCACCGCGCCGCACAAGGGCACGCGATCGCCGCCACGCCCCGCCGGCCACGTGACACGGGCAGGCCCCGCCTCCCGGCGGGTGGTACCGGTACCGGTACCGGTAAGGGCCCGGCTCTGACTGACGGGAGCGAGGGGTAGAGGGGGCTCAAGGGCCGCAAATGAAGGGGAAGACGAGAATTGTGAGAAAAGAAACAAAAATGCGACTGCAAAGGGGTGCGACGTCACCTGCCGCGTCACGGCACAGCCTCGTCCCCGCTCCGCCCTGCCACCGAAAAACAGCGCTTTTTGTTAGTAAATGCTCTTTATTTTTATCTACATCCCATCGTTGCATAAAGGTCACGTCTTTTAAAATATAATAAAGCTATCAGACGGTAATCCTCCAGTTCCCCAGAGGGAGCAGAGGATCGGCCAGCAGGATCCCTGGGGACACTGGTGACTTTTCAGTGACACATTGCACAAATCCTTAGGAAGCTGCTCAGAAGGCAAGTGTGCAGCAAACCTGTGGACTTCTGCATCATCAGACAGCTGCTGAAGCATTTTATTGGGTTCCAGTTAATACAATTTTATGGTTTTCATGGACTCTGTGTGAACACCACATTGGATTTCTATGGAGTTTTAAAGACCCAGTTCTAGGTCTTCAAGTTCCTGAAGGAGAGCTGTTTCCTTCTGAATCTTCTCCAACTAGAAGAACAAAAAAACAGCACAAGATGTCACAGATGTAGCTTATTATAAAATAAAACTTGAATAAACTGCCCAGAACAGTACCTGATTCTTCTCCAGCTGTTTGCCAGCAGCTGCTTGTTCCTTCAGCTGCTCAATTGCCTTTAGTTTCTGTAAAATAAACCAAACCAAACCAAAATAAACCCACACGTAAGACAAAAAAAAACGGTGAATCAAGAATATAAAACACAGTCTTAGAAGTTCCTCCAGTTGCAACTGCCTGATTTACCAGGAGGCAGGTCTTTTAGGAAAGAAATCCACTCACTTTTTTTAAATTCTTGATCTTCTTGTCCACTTCAGGATCTCCTGATGTAACAGCAGGCACAGCACTCCGTGGGGTCTTCTGTGGTACCGAGGACTGTGCAGACTCCTGGTTCCCATCAGCTTTGGCCTCCTGTAGGCAAATAAAATAAACACATTATCCAGAAATTGTGTTCAATTGCAAAAGGATTGTAAAATGTCTTTAGTGATTTCAAGGGGCACATTGGGTATTTCTTCTTTCACTAGTTTGCTGGTGTACTCATAATTTTTAAGTGACTTGCTTTGATGTACTGCATCACCTCTGTATGTATTTTCCATGAAAAAAGGGTTATCTGTAACAACCCATGTGCTGTTTCTTGTTTAATTTCTACTCCTCCGGATATCAACCATACACAGCATAGGGAAACATCAGTAAGGATGATGTGAAAAACATATATGCAAATATTTTATTAGGTAATCTGTTTGGTCATTGTCTCTGAAGTAAAAGAAAGGACTCAAAACCAGTGTAATCAGTTTTTAAAAAAAAATCTTATTTGAAGAAACGATTGCTTCAGAAGTTAGGCCTACCACCTTCCCCACAACTTTTTGTGTGCACAGTGTGTGGAGGCACTGTTTTGTGACTGATTAGTGCCAGCTGTGTAAAATATTTAATGTTATTCTTGAAATAACTACTTTTGCAGTACCTGTTTAGCAGCTTTCTTTGCTTCGTGCTTCCTTTGATTTTTGAGAGCTGTTTTAGACATCGGTTTATCACTGCTTCCTGACTGTGGTTTCATATTCTGAGGTGGCTCATCCTCATGCTGCAGGACATGCAAAATTAAGTGACAAAATCTGCATTAAATCTTAGCAAGCACGCTGGTACAAAAAAACCCTCACAGTGAACTCCCAAACCTACCATATGCAAAGATGAACCATAAGGGAAGAGGAAGGAAAAACAAAGAAAGAACAAAAAGATACAAAAAGCACAAGTCCTTTCTCTTTTGAGCAGCAGAAGACAGTGTGATACGGGTTTCAAAGTTACCCATTCTCAAGTTTAGATGGGACTATCCTATGTGTCTTAAAGATTTAATGGACTTCTGATAAAATAATAAAGCCAATATGTTTATATCTCTGAGGGAGAATAAAACCAGATGAATAAACCAGCACAAAAATGGCTGAAGCTTGGCATTGTGCTTTCATGGACATTTTTTAACTCAAACTCCCGGAGACAGGAAGGGAAAAATACATTGCTGGGGGTGGGCAGTGGCTCCTGGGGTGTGGATGTCAGACGGGATATGAAAAGGAGGGGCTGTTCAGTCCTTTGTCTTTTTATGGTAACTCTTATTTGATGAGCTGGGTTGTTTTAACAAACAAGATTTCTCACCTACATAAGTAAACAGAATTAATTTTATTTAATGCATCTTTTCTCTTGTGCAATCAGGAATTAGTATGATTAGCAGATTCCTCACAAGGTGAGCAGCAGCCCTTCCTTCAAAAGCACAAGCCTCAAAATCAAAGCTGACTTGAACATCAAGGGTGCCATTGCTAAATGTGATTAATTGCTACTCAGCCTACTTTGAAAACTGACAGAAAAGAAACTAACTAGGCAAATAGGTCACTACATTGAAACCTGTTTAAACTGCACCTGACTTGCTAAGATTCAAATCTTTCTAGCAAGTAAACTTGCCCTCTCCCCCCTAACAAAAAAACCAAAAAAAACGTCAAAAAACCCCCACTCTACTAGGAGGACAATCACCCACTTGTCTGCCTGGGATCTGACTGGTAAGTTGCATGACCCAAACCATAAGGTTCTTTCTGTTTCACTGTAAACCAAATTTGCAGTTCTTTGTTTCTGTGCACAACACGGAGTGCTTGTAAGTGACTTTGTAAAAGGAGAGTATTTGGACCAGAGACATCTCAGTTTCATGGCATACATTCTTACAAACAGGGAGCAAAGTGTTAGAGAGGATTATCAAGAAAACCTCTCCAAAGCCCCAGAACATGCTGTCACAGTTATACTGCCAGCCTGATCACACCTCTCACGTCTCTCATTAAATACATACACACACTCCAGCCAAGCTTCAAAGATGGGCCAAGCAACAAAACAGATCAGTTTAGAGGATGCATGCAAGTGTCTCCTTACCAGTTTGGAACTGGTCACGGGTTTGTTTCTCAGGGCTGGAGGTCTGTAGGCCTGAGCAGGCTTTGGCTCAGCACTGGGCAGTTCACTCGGAACCGCCTGGTATTTTACAGCTTTGGCTGGGAAGACTCCATCCAAGAAGGGCTGCCAAGAAACCTGCCACATTTCTTCCTCTGACGGGACCTGGTAGCTGTGCAGCAGAGAGCCAGTGTAGTGCCAGATCTTGTAGCCATTGCTGACTCTCAGCCGGGGGGCACAGGTGGCTGTTACGATGTGCTCCCCATCGGGACACCAAGCGAAGTACGTGGAATCCGAGGCTACTGGTTTGGAAATGAGTTTGTAGTTTTTAACATCCCACACTTCCATCTGTCCCCTGAGATTTCCAAACCCTGCTAGCACCAGGATGTGTCCGTGGGGGCTGTAGTAGGCAGCGTTGCGAGGACCAGTTCCAAAATCAAACACGGGGTCACATTTCAGATTAAAAACTGTTGCTTTGGCAGGCATAAACCCATACACCACACAGAACTCGACAGAATTGGGGCTCCAGACAACATCATAAATAGGGCCAGTTTTTGCTAAAGGAAAAGGAAAATATGCAGCTGTTGTTAGGAGACAGTATCTTGCCAGTGCAACCAAAAATAAAATCAACAGCTATTCTTAAAACTTCATGCTTGGCTAAAACGCTGTGATCTAATTACTGACAGAAAATTCATTCTGCCAACAATAGAGGTAGAAACAACATTTTGTTCTTCTGACAACTTTAGTTAAGGTTTACAACAGTGACTGCAGCCATTCCAAGTTACCTCTGTAGGGTCAGCATCAGCACTTTAACAGTAAGCATACTTTTTCATGTAAAAAATTCTTTTATTTTTTTCCTCGTTATTCAAGTACGATCTCTCAGGACCTTCTCAAAGTGTCCCACTGGAAACCTGCAAAAACAGGATTTTTATACCAGCTGGATACTAGTTTCTTTTTTTTAGAATCTAATAAACATTGCATAGCTCAGCTTTGCAGAGCTAAAGAATATTATCCATGTCATCTTTGGACTGTGCTCACACACAGTGTTTTGTAAGACAGACTTTGAAGTGAGAGAGCACACCAAAAATGGTTTTACACATAATGGTTAAAACTTGACATTGCTAGAAGCTATTCTGGGGGTCAGAGGAGATCCTGAAGAATGGTGAGTTAGTGATGGCAACTCATGCAAAATGTAGAGAGGTAAATAAAAACCACAGGTCCTTGTAACTTTTCATAATCTGGACATCTCAACCTCTATTTCAATGCCAGGTCCATTACTGACAATCCTTAAACCCAGACATTGATCCAAAATACCAAACTGAGTTAATTGTTCAATCCCATTGTTATTCTAAAGCCTTTTTATCTTTAGATACTCGACTGTGCAATCACACTGTCTGTTCTCCCTTTAAAACTTTTTAGATGACATTAAGCAAATGTAACTGCAGAGTTGCATTTTCTGACAGAAAATTAGTTTCCTGACAGCAGGCAGCTGGAGAGGCATGAGGGCAGCTTTATTTGGGCTTCAACAGTGACAGGAGAGGTTGCACTGTGAGCCACGTGTCAGCCAAAACAAAAAAATCTTCTACAAATGCTGGGGTGAAAAAAGCTTCAAAACTGGACTGCATAGGTAACCAGAGACACAAACCCAAGGGATATGAGGCACCACTCACTCCAAGTGCCCACCACTTGCTTTTGTTGGAAAAAAAAGGTTTCACAAAACAAACATCAGTTTGAGTATTTTTTTTTCCTTGAAAAGGAGGAGCTGAATTAAATGGAAATTAATTCTAAGCTTCCTGTTAAATAAATATACACTAGAAATAAGTAACTGCAAAGGGAAAATGTTTTAATACACATGTATTTAAACAACAGGTGTCCTCAGCCCAGGAAACTGCTCTCAGAAAGAATCAAGATAGTGAGTTGTAATCCTGAGTACTTTTCCCCAGTGAATACAGCAACAAAGGAAAATGGGCACAGTTTTGTTACAGAAGACAAACTGGAGATGTCCTCCCAGTCAGCCCTAGTATTGAGGAGAAAATATTCACAATCTCTCTACAGTCACTTAACCAGACCCTGTCTACATCACCTCATCCCCAGTGTTTTGAAATACCAGCAACAAACACATCTCTCTGTAATTCCAAACAAGACAAATGTTTAGCATAAACAGCCACAGCTTAGGATAATGAAAAAATACCACCAGAAAATTAATTAATACTTTCAGCTCAAAAAAAGACACTGAAATAAAGCATATCCAGATTTTACAATACAAAATAAAGGACTTTAAATTGCCAAAATACTTCAAAAAATTGCTCTCACTCTGCCCCAGTTGAGTAAAAGTACCAATCACACACCTAAAAGTACAGGCAAGATTATTCTCTTTGGAAACATTTTTTTTTTCCCATTTCAGATTCTCAGACACTAAGCTGGCTCTGCTGCCCAGGTATTCCCTTAGTAGACATGCAAAATTTCTGTCCTGCACACATGAACACCCTCTAAAGCAAATTAGCAGTATATATTAGTTTAAAGTGTTTGCCACTGACAAGATAATTCAGCTATTAAAAAAGCGCAAACAACAAAACACCTTATTTCAGAGGAAAAGAAAAAAAAATCTGGTGATGAAGTACTTATTTTTCTGTTAAATCATTTCAATTACACTTACAAAAAAACCCCTCAAACATAAAACAGAGTCAGTGGAACAGCAATCCCCACAATGAGAAGGTGCCTGGGAGGTACTTACGCAGCTGCACGACGGCGCTCTCCCCGTTCGTGGCGATGTAGTGCAGAGTCTGCTCTCCGTAGTAGGAAGCACCTGTTTTATCAACCTCTGTGCTGGCTACTACCAGCACAGCAGTGGCTGACAGGACAGACAGGCAGTTAGCTCAACACAATCACTGCAAGTTACAGAAACCACTTCACAGACTGCCACGAACAAAGGGAAATCAGTTTGGATATGACTGGGTCACAGTGCTGTTATCGTGCTCTTCTCAATCTAATTTTTCATAAGTGTTACTCCAAAAAGAACAAGTATCTTCCTTTCTCAGGTGAAAAGCTTAATCTAAGGCTGTTCATTCACTGTTGAATTAAGAAAAAGAACATACTTCTCGCAGAATCATAAAATCACAGAATTCTGTGATTCCCAGCCATAAAAAAAGACATTAATCTCAGGCAGAAGCCAAGCATCCTGATCAGTCTTCAAATAAAATGTTTCATCAACAGGTTCTGTATGCACATCTATTTTATCCAACTCTGTGTGCCCCCAGGTGATTTCCACATGCCTGTCATACCTCCCCTGTACTCCAAACAAGTTGGGGTGAAGTAAAATGGCTTTTACAAAATTCTTCTGAAAGAGCTGACTGCTGACAAACAGCAAAGCAGACAGAGGGCTGTGCAAGTGCTCCCAGTTGTGGTACACCTGCCTAGATATGATTTTATGTATTAAGACCAGTTTATGTTCTGTTATAATCTTATGCTTACAGTCTAAATACACTACCATCACAGAATTCAAAATCTGAATGTGCTATCTGACTGCAAATTTTACCAAGACAGAGAGTATTCTGAATTACAACATATAAAATCATGGAAGTCAGCATGGGAAAGTTCCCTCGAGCACTGTCACCTGAACACTAGTGGCTGCTTTTCAGTATTCACCTGCACATGCAAATTAAACATAAACCCCATGCATTAAACCAAGAAATTAAAATCCAAAATGGGTGGAATCTAAGAGTTTAAACGTGTTATACCTTTTTTGTTCCATAGCATTGTCACCTTGTCAGCTTTAAAGAAGCTTTTGTTGGCTAGTGCAGACTGAGGGCCCCCAAAGCTGGGGTACTGGTACAACCTAACAAAGGAGGGTGCTCCTTTGCTGCCTGGGACATACACAGCAACCTGCAACAAAGACACCAGATGGACTGCAGATGATGTTCTTGGCAGTACAGGGCTTGTTCATTACTAGTATATTACACTACAATTACAGTAATTTTTTTCTTTTTGAAGAAAACCGAGGAAAAAAAATAGTAAACAACATCAGAAGTACCTTGGTTGGCTGTGCTCCTGGAGATAACACAAAATCATTAACCTTTTGCAAATGCAGTTTATTTGCAATAGTATCTGGAAAAAAAAACAAAAGTCACAGATGTGATGAGGTTAATGGCAAACCATGCTGGCTTCAATGACTTAACTGCACCTTTTTATGGGCCTGTATCACAGACAGTAGAGAACAGTACACATGATGACAAAGATTCCTTTTACTAGGCAAACAACCATTACCTTCCCATTTCAACACATTTTTATTTAGAAAGCCAGCCTGAAGCAAGCCCAGGTCTGAAATACAATATTTAGTATTTGAAGTTCAACCAGCAAGGAAGCTTCTGAAGCACACAGGAACACAGCTCATGCTGCTCATCTCACCCCTGCTGGCTTCAGAGGAAGCAGCACCAGTCACCTCCAGGTAACAGGCACCATTACACATCCTGGAGGAGGCACCCGTGCTTACTGCTGCCCCCCTACACAAACAGCTCACTGGAAATGTGTGTTTAAAAAGTAAATTAACAGCCACAACCCACAGCCTTATTCCAGCACGAAATTATGTGCTGAGCAGCAGCCCTCCTGCTGGAACAGATGCTCCATGCTTCCCTTAGAGAGCTTCTTGAACACCAGTGAGGCAAATTCTCAGGAAACTGACCAGCTCATAGCCTGTATTTCAGCTTCCAAAATAAATTGTTTCAGCTTTATATTAAAAAACAAAACAAACCCCAAACCACACACTACTCTTCTCGCCCCCAGCAGTTTTTCTCGTATTCCAATAAATTTTTGTTCCAATTCATTTTTATGTTCCTGCTGTTTTCTTCTCCTTTCCCTTTTTTAACTCTATTGACTCCAAATATTCTACCATAAGTAGCATATTTCCTTGAAAAAAATGCTGTAGATTCACAACTTCATTTTTGCAGTCAATTTTCACTCAGAATACACAAGACACAAAGAAGTAACCATAGATCACATTCTCTACTGACAATTTCCTGGATCTCATTAATTGAGACACAATAAAAAATCAGGTGTCTTTAATTGAAAATTAGATACATTTCATACCAGCTAAGTCACTGAAAATATAAAAGTGAAAACAGACTTCATTAGAACATAATGATTCTGAATTCCAAATTCAAATAGAATGTAAGTCATATTTCTAACAAAAAGCAAGGAAAAAAAGAAAAAGAAACAAGGGAAAAACCCACCCAAAATAAGATGCTTATACAGAATGCAATGAAACTGTCTGATAGAAATACTTGCGTACTGAAGTCGTTGTTCTCAAAGAAGTGCACTTCATTGTTCACATTCCTGGCACAAATGCTCTCATCATCTGCCCAGCAAGGACACCTGCATTTAAAAGGAAGAATTACAAACAGTGAACATTTTCCCCCCCTGATTTTTAGAACCAAGTAAGTTCAGAAATTACACGTTTCAAATGGAAAAATAACATTTGCATAGGAAAACACAGCTTGGCTTTACTGTCCTCCCAGCTCTCTCTGTGAGGATTTCTTTGCAAACAATCAGCACCTGGAAGAGTTACTTACCAGTTCTGCATCTTCTTCTGGATGAAAGATTTTAAACATTTTCCAGTTTTCACATCATGAAGCTGCAGGTTGGGCATCCCTGCTGTACCATCTTTAGCAGCTGCAACAAAACCAGAGGCTTCAGTGGTGCTCCCTGGGGGTTCATCCTGCTGCACCATGGGAACATCCCACCCCAGGATTCTACAAGCAATCAAACATGCCTAAAATTCCTACAGGAAGCACCCTACCCCCTGAGGGACTAAACCTGATAATTGCTTTACTTATTAATATCAGTCCCCCTGCAGAAAGAAATAATGTTTGGATGTGTGGGGTTTCTACTCCCCTTGACAAGACCAGAACCACCAATGGCTTTTTGATGTGTTTTTTCATCAAAATCAAACACTCCCTTTATTGTTTGCCCAGAGGATAAGTTCTTCACTCCCACATTTTGTTCTCATGGGAATGCCATGTGTTTTGTCCACCCCACTGCAGTCACAGCTGTACCTGACACACAAAGTGGCTCTGCTGGTTTTTTTAAAGCCTCTGTACCCCCTGCTCACTCTGGATGCTCCAGCCTGCCCAGTCCTACCAGTGATTCAAAGCAGACCCCTCAGCAGGTCTCCCACACGCAGCCCATGGCCAGCTTCAGCTCTGTCACCTGTGATGCCCTGTCTGCCCCAGGACACATCCCACACCTCATGGCCACCTCCTCCTGTCCAACATTTACACTGTCTGCTGCAGACACAGCCCCCGAGGCTGATGAGGCTGTCTAGATGAGGAGCATCAGCTCCACAGAGAGGCAGAGGGGAGGACAAGGCCCTCTGGACAATGAAGAGCACTCAGTCAGCTGTGCCCCATGGAGGACACCCCTCCTCTGAGACAGCTTCCCATTCCCCTGTCTGTACCCAGATACAAACTGTGTGAACAGCACCCCACTCACAAACTCTGCACTGAGATCAGCTGGTAATTTCTACACACATAAGAATCACTTAAAGCAACTCTTAGTACCTGCCCCCTGATGTGCTGTTTGTAGGAAGAGCTGATACCAGATGCTTTTGGAAGACAGCATCCCTCACTGCTCCCCTCCACACCTGATTCCCCGTGTCACTTTCTGTATATTTTCTATGCTGTTTCACTTAGCAAATAAATACCCTAAAATAACAGGCCAGGTAATGGAAAGCCTGCAAACTGCAATCAAACATGCAGCCAGCCTCTGTGCAGCTGGTACAATACTCACTGGTGTAGGCCTGCCACGTGGCCAGAACATTATTCTTCGGTGAGAACTCAAGGCAAACTACCTTGGGGAGATCAAAGGAATGCAGCAGCTCAGCACTGGAGACATTAACAACATTGACTCTGCAACCAAAAGATACTATTTCAAGAAAACATTCCTAGAACAATCAATTAGTAGCCAAGGTAACTTCTGATTTATTTGGCTCTTCTAGATCTGCCCCAAGTTTGGCCAATGGAACAGGATTAAGAGGTGGTTTTGTCCCCCTTCTGCTTTTACTGAATTTTTGCATAACATAAGGTAAGTGAAAGTGCTGGTCAAAACATAGCACACATTATCATCTGCAACATTTAAACTCTGAACAAGAGACAAAACAAACTCTCCCTGCAGAGAATCCACCCACATTTCCACAGAGCTTGAGTTGAGCAACTGCCAACCAAAGATTCTAACAGAATTAAAACACACATTTATCCCACATATTTTAAAGATCTTTTACCTATCAATATGCAACATGTAAGATAGAAGCAAAGACACTGCTGTGAATAATGCAAAAATCAACTGCATTTAAAGCCTATATGCAGACACTTGTATTAATAACAGCCAGAGGAGAGCAAGTGGGGCACATCTAACCCAGTCTGTTTAACAGAAATTAACATGATAAAATGCACCAACTTCTCTCCATTGCACCAGGCGAAGAGGGAGCCATCCTTGCTAAAAGCAACAACTTTGCAGTTTTTTCCAGAGTCCCTGAGGGAGTAAGAAAAGCATGTTAGTATTCAACCATACTGCATAAGTAAAGGTATTTTTAATTAAAATAAGGAACAGCACACAACACTTTGTAACAGTGCAACTGGTCAGTGACTGTGCCATGAGACATCAGGCAAGCGTCAAGCCCTCAAAACCATCAATTTTCTGAACTACTGACAGTGAGAACAAATTCACTTATATTTATACATTTGTCACTTGCAGAGTCTGTCTTTACTTTTTAGAATATTGTTTCTTTTGTGCAAAAGATCAGAAATACTTAAGGTAAGAATACCTTTGAAACGTTGTGCTCTCTGTGAAACTAGGAGGCCCATTCACCATGTAAAGCCCTTCGGATCCTCTCACTGGAAGAGCAAACAGAAAACCACTTATTTCCATCCCAGAAAACCACCCAAAGCCAGAGCTGCTTCGAATCTGTGAAGCTTGAGATTTGCACACACTTTTTTCCTGCTTGCATTTGAGAGTAAATGTGAGAGAGGGAGCTGTAAAGGAGCTGCAGAAGGTGCCAGGACATCGCTCCCTCTGCAGCAGCTGCAAGGCTGGAGCTGAGGACACAGCACAGCATTTCCCCTGGTGCTGGTGTCAGCACTGCAGTCCAACTGGGAAAAGGAGAGCATGAAGGAAATACCAATGGAAAATGCATTTTCAATGTCACTCTTCTTAGAGACACTGAGAGGCTTAGGGCATGAGAAGACACACCAGCAGTACAGACAGGTGCACGCAGGACCAGGCAGCTGGGACTGTTACACAAGAAGTAAACCACAGTATTTTCAGGCAGATCTGCTACAACCACGTGAGAACTCAGTGCTAACCCACACACCAGGCAGCTGTTACACAGACACCAGTTGCCTGCTCTGCATTTTCTTGGGGTGCCAAAGGTGCCTACTGAAGTGGCAACTGTTTGCTGACAGAGGGCTCAAGAGGGACAGATCTCTCCTAGCTCAATCCACAGGCTCTGCATTATTTCCAGGAAGGGCCAGGGCCAGCAGCACACCGGGGTCTGACAGCAGAGCTGCAGCACTCCTGCTCAGCTGGGTCCATCTGCACAGGAACCATGCAGGGGCTCCACACACAGAGGCAGCAGTGCCTGGACAACATAACATCTGACACCAAACATCCCCCAGATACTCCTGAGCTGCCAAGGGTCCCACTAACAGGATCCCAGGTTGGAAGGGACCTTAAGGATCACCCAGTGCCACCTCTCCCCCAGCCCAGGCTGCTCCAAGCCCCATCCAGCCTGGGCTGAGACACTGCCAGGGATGGGGCAGCCACAGCTTCTCTGGGCAGCCAGGGGCTCCGCACCCTCACACCAAACAATTTCCTCCAAATATCGAACACAAATCTCCACTTTTTCATCTTAGAACCATTCCCTCCCTCTTCGCCTCTTTCACTGCTCGTCATTAATTAACAAATGTAAATACTTGACGCTCGTTTATTGGTTTGAGGAAAGCGCTCAGTGGGCAGATTTCCCACCGGCCCTCCCCGCACTGCCCCGGGGGCACCGAGCCCCGGAGCCCTCAGGCGGTGCTTTTCACCACGAGGCAGCCTGGCACCGGGTCTGCTCTCCAGGTCCTCCCTCAGACTCTCCCGAGAAGCTGCAGAGGTGCGGGAGGTCAGGGGCAGCAGGGAGCTGTGCACGCCCACCCCGAGCAGCACCGGCCCCGCACACACCCCGGGAGCAGGGAGATGCGGGCGTGGGGAGCTTAGAGCCCCGGGAAAGGGAGAAGGCAGCTCCCTGCTGCACGGACACCTCAGAAACAGAGAGAGAAGGCAGGAGGACCCCCGGGGAACGCCGCCCAGCGCCGTGAACACGCGGCACTCAGCTCCGAGCTCCTGCGGACCCGCACGGACGGTGCCCCGGGACCGCCGCTACCCGGCCCGGCGGGGGACGCGGCTGCCGGGGATGCGGTCAGGCCCAGCCACCGCCCGGGCCGGGCCGGGCCCCTCCGCCGCCCCCCGGGCCCGACCCACCTGCCAGCAGCGGCGCGGGAGGCGCCATCTTGAGCGGCGGCCCGGCCCTTCCCCTTCCGGGTCAGCGTCCGCCGCGGCCCCGCACAGACCGACACGTCGCCGGAAGTGCCGCCCCGCCCCGGGCGCGTGTTTCCGGCGGGCGGCGCCGCGCGGTGCTGACGCTGGCAGCGGGCGGCGCGCGGAGCCCAGCGCGAGCGGCGGCGGCGGCGGCCCGGGGCGGGCGGTGAGACCGACGGACGGACGGACAGACAGACAGACAGACAGACAGACACCATGGTGGCCAAGCAGCGCATCCGCATGGCCAACGAGAAGCACAGCAAGAACATCACGCAGCGCGGGAACGTCGCCAAGACCTCGGTGCGCGGGGGAACGGGGAGGTGGCGGCGGGGGAGGGGGGAGGGAAAGGGCCGGGTCGGGCCGGGGTGACGGCGGTGCTGTGCCCGCAGAGGACGGCCCCGGAGGAGAAGGCGTCGGTCGGGCCCTGGCTGTTGGCGCTCTTCATCTTCGTGGTTTGCGGATCAGGTAAGGCAGCGGAGCGGCGCGGGCGGGCCCGGTGGCGGGGGGTGTGTGGGTGCCCCCCTCCCGGTGGCTGTGTGTGTCCCCCCCCCCCAGCGCTGTCCCGGCCCCAGGGGACGCCGGTTCGTCCTGCCCACCCCCCGCTCTCTTGCAGCCATCTTCCAGATCATCCAGAGCATCCGGATGGGCATGTGAGGGTCCCCGCCCGCCCCCAGCGCTGCCATGGACTGTCCCCCCGGCCGGCGCCCGCCAGCCCCGGTTCCTCCTCGCAGCGGCTGCCGCGGAGCGGTGCCGGCACCGGCCACGTCGCATTCCAGGTCCCGTCACCATTCCGAGTCATTCCGAATTTTCTAGCCCGTGCCACAGTGCCTTGACGAGCACCACATGTACAAAGCAATAAAACGATATTGTTGATCTGCAATGTGGACCCACTTATTCGGTGAAGCGCAGCCCCGTGCTCTGTAGAGATGCCAAACTGTACGCCATGTAGATACGTAGGAACCGACACCTGCTGCAAACGCCGGGCCTGAGAGCCATTGTGAGTCTCTGTATAGCTGGAAATGGTTTTATTTAAAAAGTTGGAAGCCAGGATTTTTATTTGGAGCATGTTCCCAGTGACGCCGTGGGGCCGCGCAGCACTCCCCAGTGACTCGTCCTCTTGTACACGTAGAGTAGTGCTGCAGCATGTGGCAGCGCCCGGCACGCTTATCACCACGGAAACTTCAGCCTATACCTCTTTGTCCTAATAAATGCAAAATGCTTGTTTGTATAGAGCTAGTGGGTGTTGCTTAATTAGAAACCAGCAGGATAGAGCAGCAGCTGCTTCCGACAGGACCGGGCGCTGGAGCTTGACGGACAGCGGAGTGGCTCAGCTGCCTCCCCAGCACTTCCTCCTGCCCACGGGCCTCGGATGGGCTCTGAATGCTTCTGGGATGACTCTACCACTGGTGACAGTTTCTCGTTCTGCAAAGTCGTGTGAGGTGTCAGGCAAGGTGCTGGGAGCCTGCCCACGGCCCTGCTTGCTGTGCAACACCCACAAGAGTGTGGTGTGTCTCGCAATATATATATTTAATTCTATTTAAGGTAAATCCTGCTTTCAACTCTCTCATCTAGTGACGGATCCAGTGCATACCTGCTTCTCTATGGACAATCACAGGTCCTGCTTAGTGACACTGAAGAAGGAAAGGAAAAAAAGCCCTCTTTACATCTGTAGACAACTGTAACTGTAGATGACAGTGGAGAATGCTGCTGTTGATGGTGTTCCATTGCTGGTGGCCCCAGCTTTGCCGTGGCTTCTCTTGTAAAAAAAGGTGGTCTGAGATGGGTCTGCTGCTACATGCAGCTGCTGGAGGAAGATGGCTTTTTTTTCCAGGTTTCTTAGCAGACGACGAATTGTAAAATCTTTTACATTAGAATTAATAGAAAAATGTCTCTGTAGAGGTGAATTAAATGCCTGTTAGCCGTAAAGGAGCAGATCCTTTGTGTGAGTTGTCGTATTCCATTTTAAATCATGGGGACTGCTGCAAACCAGTGCAGCCAGGAGCATGCCCAGGCCCGAGCCATGTCGGGTAACACACGTTCCCCCTGCTCGGACCCTCGTGTTCTGTACGCGGTGATGGAGGGGGAACTATGTATAACCTCTGATTTTAAATAAAGTTCTTTTCAAAGGCGTGTTGTGTTGGTTTTGAGGTTGGCCAAATGGTGCCTTGCTGGGTGCTGGAACCCTCAGTGCAGCTGAATGAGTGGAGCCTCTTCCTGCAGGAGCCCTGTGCTGGGGTTATGGCACGGCCGTGACCTGGTGCTGCTCCCTGCCCCCGGGGTGCGGCCCCTCTTTCCGCAGGGCTTGGGTGCGTGGCTGCTGCGCACCTCTCTGGTCCCTGGGGATGCAGCCCAGGCCTGGCAGGGTCCGTCCCCTTCCTGCTCCCACAGCTTTGTCGCGTGGTGCCTCTGGAAAGGCGCTGTTGGCTCCAAACCAACGCGTTCCGTGTCACAGCGGTGAAGGAGCAGCCAGAGCCAGGAGCCAGGAGCCGGTGCGGGCTGTGCGGGATCCAGGGCTCAGCTGCTCTGCGGTTTGAGCTGACCGGAGCCTGAGCCGCTGCGGCGGACCGGGGAGTTTCGCTGTCCTGGTGCCGCTGCGCAGCGGCGAAGCCCCCGCGGACTCTGCTCCCGTGGTCCCGGTGTGCGGGGAACACCCGGATCCACCCCCGGGGGAGGTGGCAGGACGGGCCCCGGGGCCGGAGCCGCGACCACCGAGTGCCCAGCACCGCTTGGGCAGCTCCGGGGCCGTTCCACCTGGTTCCCTTCCCCTCAGCACGGCACGAACCGAGGGGATGGGATGAGAAACGGCGGTGACGCAACTGAGCTTTGAGCACCCATAAACCGCGTGTCCCCTGCGCACACGCGGGGCTCAGAGACACCCGAGTGTCAGAGACGGAGAGCTGTGTCTGACAGACAGGGAACCGCTGTGCCTGTCGCAGCAGCCGCTGCTCGGAACCCCGCAGGCTGTGCTGGGAGAGCCTGCAGCGGCTGCTCCGCACCCGGGGAGGGGGCTGCGTGTGAAACGCCGGTCCCCGCAAAGAAAGGCGAGGGGCGGACCCGCACCGCGGCCCAGCACGGCCGAACCGGGCCGAGGGCAGGCCAGGCGGTCCCGGGGACGCCCAGGCCGGGACAGTCCTGGACAGTCCGGGCTCCGTGGGTCAGGCGTCCCCGCGCCGGTCCCGCCCTCCCGCAGGCCCCGCCGGAGCCCGCCGGCACCTCGACTGCGCCGCCCTGTGGCCGGCGGCCGCCATTGCAGGGGAGCTCGTGGCACTGCGGGCCCGGCCCCCTCCGTCCCACTGGGCCCGACCCGGTCCCGCCACCCCGCCGCCTTACCGGGGTCAGCGACCCCGCACCGAGGCGGGCCCGGCGCTCCGTCACCTCCCGCAGCAGCCGTCCCGGCCCCAGATCCCGTCGGTAACCGAGAGAGTCCCCCGCGCCCGGTCGGCACCTCCGCCGGTTCCTGGCCCCGCGGTCCAATGTTCTCCCCGGCAGGCAGAGGCGCCACAAACACCGCCTGTCCCGCTCCTCACAGCGCAGGTCCCCCGGTAACCCCCGACCCAGAGCCCCGCACCCCTCACAGCCTGTCCGCAAAGGAAAAGCACAAGAGCAGCGCACCCCAGGGTGTGAGCAGAAACAAATCCCTGTGTGCTGATAGAGCCCGGGAATACCCGGTGGGAGATGCTGCGCTGGTGCCGGCCCTCCGAACCGTCCCAGCCCACACCAGAACTCGCCCCGGTGAGCAGAAACGCGGTGAAACTTCCTCAGACTGGAACCTCCCAGAGCCTGCTCCGGCCCTCCTCATCGCTAAGCATCTCATCAAGCATTTCCTCCACTCCTGTCCGGTCACCCCTATCCCAAGCACCCCCGAACTGCTTCTCTACGCGTTATGCTGAAACTATGGAGTCATCTCAAAGACACGCACTACAGGAATACGCAACAGCACTGCTCCCCAGAGGAGAGCTTCACACCTCGAGAGCCCGCTTGGACACACAGCTCGCTCAGCCACTTCCCCAGAAGAGCACCCAAAAGCCATCAGGAGGGGCACGGCTGCCCCAGCCCCACGCAGTGCCCACGCTGACAGGCAGCTGAGGGATATCACTGGTGCTGTCACAGGCATGGACAACAAAGAAAGGCTTTACAGCAGCGGGGAGCTGACTGACACGGTGTGCACAAAGCAGCCAACACAGCCTGACAGTAACACAATCGATTGTCAACAAAACTTCCTCCATCCTCTCCAAAATCAACCATTTAATAACCTCAAGATGATGTTCTCACCATGAGGAACTGCTGTTGCTTCCTCTCCCCAGGCAGCAGCTTCTAACTGCCTCTTGGGAAGAGGCAGCATCTATGCAAAAACCCTTTTCTGCCATTTTATTGTGTCCTGCACAACAAAGAGAGTTGGCATCTAGAACCAAACACAGCTTACCACGAGGAGAAAACTAAAACCAAACCTGACAAGTGGAGTGAAGGATTTCTACACCAGATCTTTGTTTCATCCACTATTTCCAGATTCACTAAATGCTAAACTGCTCTCCAGAACACCTCTAAGTGTATCAAGCTCTGGCTCTACAGCAGAGCTCACACAAAGACAACTCCACACCACACAGCACAAGCATTACACAAGGGAGAGGAGATGCACAGACTCCAGCCCCATGGGCACATGGAGGTGCCTAGGACTGTCTTCTCACCAGCTTCTCCACCAGCAGCTTCAGCCATGTTCCAAACATCACCTTTCTATTCCACACTTCAAGAATTAGCAGTTACTGTCCCCTCCATAAAAGTTCTAATCAACTGTTCAGCTGAAAGACTTCTGTTCCCGAAACTCCTGATTTGCCCCTTTTTAGGTGCTTTACTAGTTACATCCTTGCTGTATAGTTGGAATGAGCTGTTCATCACACTGGAGGGAAAATACACTCAACTATTAATGTTGATTTCTGTGTGCAAAGTTCTTGTTTCACTAAAGGATTTACAGCAGTGTGCACACATGCTCACAGCAAGCTCAGAGTGCCAACCTACAGCTGAAAATCATTTTAGTGTTATTACTTCAGCAAATACTTCCCTATATATAAAAAATATATTTATCTAAAATATATTCACCAATGTGGCTTTTCCAAGCTGTGCTGTGAACTGACACTTACCAGGAAGGTGTGATGCTCCAAGCTTCTGGAACGTGGGACAGAGATGCTTCCTTGAAATCTGAAGACACCAAAACTTGTAGTTCCCAGCATTGCTGCTTTTGTTGTTTCATCCAGATCAAACCTGACCAGAGTCAGACACACACACAGGTAAGAAATTGAAGAAAACATTAGCAGGCAACCTGACAAACCACAGCACATGTCTGCTTGGACAGTTGCTTCTTAACAGCAGATTCTTGATTTAACACACCAAGGTGCCAAACTGCTTCAACAGACCAACACACACCCGAGTGTTATTTACAGGTATCAGTTCAACACCAAACCAAGAGGGTCAGTGACAGCACCAGAATTATGCTTTTCCTGGAGTAAAATTAAAGCATCTGCTGCAAGAGAAGTAGTTATAAATTTCAGCATTATTTTTTTTACTGGCTCAAAGTTACCTTTCTTCACTCTGTTAGGAAAAAAAGTGCTACTGAATGTAGTTACACTGTAACAACATCTACAGCCAAAAAAAAAAAAATTCAACAAAACTGCAGTTTAATTTCAGAAAAGGTGTTAAAATATATTTATACATCAATTTGACACACTGTGTTAGTTTACACAAATGATGGTCTCTCTTGAAACTGTATTTATGAAATGTACATTTTTAATTTAAATACTCAGTATACACTGCACTTAATCTGCATGTTGCATTTATTAAATACATTAAAATCTGCAATGTAACAAAACGTTTTCTGCATACGAAATTCAAAACACCATTTTAAATGAACAAAAGATGGCTCACTTCATTTATCTTTTTGAACAACTAGTGTACAGCACACTAGTTCAGCTCCACCAACACCAGCTGTTCTTTCTTGTTTATTTGACATTGTTCACAGACTATTACATATTACAATAAGAGTGCTGGATAAAAACATGAGGTACGAAAGTGGTTCAAAGATTATAGGTCATGCAGATCATGCTAGACAGCAAAGAAAGTTGTGAATGAGAAAACACTAAATAAAAATACATAAAGAATGTGCATTACGAAAATTAAAAAAACCCAAACAAACAAAAAACCAAAACCTCAATTACACAGCTTTGCTTCTTTGGTTACAAAGTAGGTTGAACAATTTCACAGCTTTTTATTCCCACCCAAAAAAAAAAAAACCAAAAACAAAACCCAAACCTATACGAAATGTCAAAAAGCAGAGGAATCATGGCAATTTCTCTCAATTAGAAAGTAGAAACAGAAATGAGCAAAGTTTTCTTCATCAAAATAGCCCATCAATTATTTATTATATCACAATAACTGGTGACTACCTGTACAGATGCACTATGGTTTTCATACTTACACTCTATACAAAATTTACATTCAAGCTGGATCTTTACTACCGTAAATAAATACCAAAGGTAAATTGCCATTAGTGTTAGAAATATGCCAGGATTCTTTTGTTCCATTATTGCCTAAACATTTTATCTATTAAACACAATCCCATCTATCATTTTACTGATACATACATTTATTAAAAAAAAAAAAAAAATAAAAAAGTTCTGTGACATTGTTCATGTACATTATGAAAATAGCAGCCCTGTAATAAATAAAACAAATGAAACTAATGTAGGCAAATGTTACTTATATTGAAAGAACAGTGGCTCTTCAGATGAATTGTTACTGCTTAGCAGATAGCAAGGCGCAAAGTAATCCACGGGAAATGGAAACCTTGGAGAGCCACCAAAGCTCCTGCAGCTCTCACACCAAGCAGAGGCATCCTTTGCACCAGCAACTCCTTCTCAGACCTCCCGCGGGCACTGGTGGCTTCAGGGACACCATCTGCACGCCTCGGGACACCAGTGAGGGGCAGCTCGTGTAGAATGATTGTCTAATACTGAAAAGGCCAAAGACACAAGAGAAGCATGGCTACTCGCTCGGACACAGGGCGAGGGGACACCAGAGGGGCACAGGCTGCTCCCAGGCTTCCCGGGGAAGCTTCACGCTGAGGAGACATTCGGTTGCTGTGGAGGTTGTGCTGGCTGAGGAGGCTGTGCTGTCACTGCTTGTGAAGTGCTACTGGGGTTGGCCTGTTGGGTTGAGAGTTGGGATAACTGATCATTGTTTGAAAGAGATTTTAACAGTGCGTTTTCACGTTCAAGTAAAGAGTTTCTTTCAACTAATTCTTTTATTTGTTCCTTCAGGACTTCCACTTCTTCTCTTACTGCATACATCAAATGGCTTTTCACTAGATCCTGTGGAAAACAAGGTAACAGTTACACCAAGTTAGACAATGGTTTCATTCCACTCCAGCCCTAGAATTTACTCTATTTTACTGCTCTCAGTGAGGTGGTGAGCCTGGAAAAACTAAAACAGTTGTCACTAAAAGTATAAGAATAAATTGGCCTTGGAGAGCCAATAACATAATCCTTTTATGAAGTGCTGATGTAAACACTTTGAAAATATGCAATATGTCTCTTGAATCAGTATTTTTTTTTGCTCTGTTAAAAATATATCAAACATTCTCAATTAACAGATTTTTACCCCAAACTTAACTAGCTTCTGTTTTCTATCATGCCTGACAGGCACCTAAAGATCAGACTGCTAATCAGGTCACCTCCTGGTACACGGTCAAGACAAAGACAATAAATTTAGTAAGGTAACAAGGACTGAAATATTACAATAATTAAAAGAGAAGTTCTTGGGATGGCAAAATCTGTGTGTTATCTTTGGCAAGTCTGTGTGCCAGTGATTTATGAAAAGACAGAACCCCTTTTTTTGCTGTATAAAAACTCCAAGAGAAAAGGAGAAGACTTGGGCTCCCTCTTCCCCCCCCTTCTCTTGCCACTTCTGCTTCAGCTACGGGATAGCAACAGCCAAGAAAAAGTGGAGAACATCAGCCAAGCAGGAATGGGGGGGTCCTACCCCCCCAATTCCAGCCAGAGGCCAGGGTCAGTGGACAGGGATAAAACTTAAGTTTACAAGAGGCGAGATTTTATCACTCTGAGGAAAGAGTTGTTAAGGAAAGAAAAAACAAGAGAACAATTGTTTTTTTCTTTTAAAGGTGGTGTTATTGTCTCCTTTCCCAGAAATAGATCTTTCTAATTTGCTTAAATCATAAAGGTTGTATTTTTGTAAATTTGTGTGATGTCTATGAGTAGTGGCTGATTTTTCCTCACAATCAAAATATAAAATAATAGCTCGGATCATAACAACTGCAAAAAGGCCCCTATATCAAAACCTTTGTTTCCAACATTCAGCAATGAAGTTACATTGAAGACAAGGACCAGAGCTATGTTCCAGGTACTGAGACTGAAAGAATCAGCTCTGACCCGGAGGTAGGAGACTGTATCACTCCATGCCAAGCACTAAGGTGTACAAGAACCAAGAAAAAAAGCCTTTAAATCAGCCAAAGCAAAAATCAAACAGATGTAACTGAAGCTGAACAAAATGCCAAGGATGACATAAGTGACAAGTAAGAAAAAGAAGTGATAAACTTAGCTGAAGCAGGAGACATAAATGTGCTATTTCATCTCAGCACTGCTTTAAGTTCAATCAGCTCATTCACAGAAATTTGTAGAAGAATTCACTGAAGAACACTTCTGGGCACACAGTAAAGGCAATCATGACTTGTGGTCATCCCATAGTTGATACAGAAAATCTGTTTTTTCAAATTATGGTCTCAGATTGACCTGCCTGGCAGGATTGTTACAGACTCACAACACAGCTGGAAATTTATGAGTAATACTGAACAACTAATCCTATTAGAAATAACTTTTTACTTACCATTGCCTGTTCTATTTTGTTGTCAATGGCAACAACGCTTGCACCAGATGCACTGTAAATACAAGGAGAAAATTTTGTGAGTATCACTGTAACATTCAGTTAAAACTATGCACCCCCTGGCACCCCCAGGACTCCCAGAATGAGCTTCTCTGAGCAGCTAATGCATCAGGTGCAAGCACTCTGTACACGATCATGGTGGGTTCCTCCCTCCACTGCATCACCCAGTGCAGTCAGAGCTCTTAAGAGACACTGCTCCTTCAGTTTACAATTCCTCAGACCATACTTATGACACCCATAACCATAAAAATGCATTAGAATAAACAGCAAAATCAACTGCCTTTGATTCCTTGCCTCATTTTACAGCTTTCTTCACTGGGGAAAACAGAGATCCGTGGGATACCCACAAGGCCCTTATCTCTAGTTTTATTTCTGCTGAACTCCTTTTATAAAGCACTGAAGGAAAAAACCCCAAAACCTCTTATATTTATTCTCTGGTTGTACTTGAAGACTACCTTCCAGTTAAAACGTTTCTGGATCAGCACTGCCTTTACCACTTTGCAACTGAGAGGCAGCAGACAGAGCCCAGGCCCTGAGCTCCACCAGTGCTGGGTTGTGATGAGTTCTCACTGGATCAACATTATCTGTGGCTGGCTGTTCACAGCAAGGGTCAGCCTCGTTCACAGACACGCTGGTGCTGAGCAGTCCAACAAAACATCTCAGCCATCACTGTAGGAACATGTCTGCTGTGTGAATCAAGATGCTGAGCTATGCCTTTAAGCCCTGGCTGACAGCATCCCAGGCCTCGCTATTTTTGGTCTTTTCTCCAGTCACAACACAGGAGCACAAGCCAGTTGCTCACTCCTAACTCTGGAGTCAGGATTTGGGGAGCTGGGGCTGTCCCTGCTCTCTCCAGCCCCAAGGCAGTGGAGGAGCCAGGCTCCCTGCAGGGGCTCTGCCCAGGCAGCTCTGATAACCACTGATAATGCTCCCCGGAGGGGGAAGCTCCTATCAGCAGTCTGCAGCTACGTTTAAAAAAAAAGTTAGCACCCGGGAAAAAAGCAAGGTTTGTGTCTGTGCTTGGAAACCCCGAAAATACCCAACAGGCAGGGAAAAACTGTTCAAGGCTTTTAAAAAGGAGTGTCAGCAATGTGCTCAGCAGTATTGACTACATACATGAAACGAGGCTCAACTCCTGAGAAAAGATAAGACTATTTAGAGAAATCCATTTTCCCAAGTCTCACAAGAACTGTCAGTACCCAGCACCAAGCACTTGCAAGTGGAGGGAATCAGCTTTTCAGAGTAACAGCCTCTAGTTCTACACTGAACACCCACTGCACAAGAAAATTGTTCCAGTGTCTCCCTGTCTTCTGAGACCCTCTAAAGCTGTATTTCATGGAAAACTCCTCAGAATAAAGAGCATTTATAACTCATTACAAGTTTAAGTATTCCTTTCCATCCTGAATTACTGTGTTTTGATCCATCTGAAACTGTCCACAATGTCTGTGTTCAAGAGTCACTGAAACCTCTGATGATCCCTGTCACAGCCTCTCATGTGCCACACCACCCCAGAGCAGCTCTGAAGAGGTGAAGACAAGAGGGGAAAAATTAAGAGTAAACAGCACACTTTTTAGTGGGACCTACTAGTGTTTCAGTATTATCAACCAAATATAATATTGTTTTAAAAAAGTGTTTGGTAGCCCTGTTAGCACAACACATACCAACCAGTGTACAGCCTTGCTGAAAACAGAGGTGTTTTATAGTGACCAAACAAGTGTTGTTAGTAAAGCATAATTTTGCAGTTCAAGACAGCTCAGTGACTACAGACTGTTCCAAAACACAAATCCTACTGCTTTAAATACAAGTTTACCGACAAGGGCCACCTTTTAGGAAAACCCATCTGAAGCTCCCATGTCCCTGTTACCATACGAAGGTAATGCAGACAGAGAAGAGCAGTCAATACGCCAAGGAACCATCATTCCCCTTCTAAATCCTCTCAGTAACTGTGCCCATGGAAAAGACAAACCCATGAGACCTGTGCCCTTGGCAACACCTCTATGAACACTGGTAACACCTATGTGTGCTGGTAACAACTAGTATTTCACTAGTATTTAATGGTTTGAATGTTACCAGCAACCTTCCCTGCCATGATGTGTCAGTGAAAAATAAACAAGTGTCTATTTCACTGGAGCAATTTATCAACCTTTGCCTACTGCAATAGCATGTGGTTAGCTTTGCTGACTTCAGATGGTACCAAGGGATGGCTGCTCACAGGACAATCTGTATTTGATGGAAGGAAATACTGAAATTGCACAGAAGAGTTTTCTGTTATGCTTATGCTAAAGTCTCCTAACTGAAGCCCCCGAGGTTCACAAACTGCTTCTGAAGGAGCTGCAAAATGTACTTTGTCTACTGCCAGCATGCTTACGACCCTTATGTTCAACAGTGTGGTAACCCCCACATTTTGGGATGGGGAAAACAAAGGGATTCTCAGGAAGTTACACGAGTTTACCATTTTCACAGCAGAGATTTCTCTTTCACAAACCAGAGACAAAAAAAAAGCCCCAAAGCTCTGTACCTGTGCTCCAGCTACTGGTGTCTGACAAAAGATGTCCAAGAGGTGAGGGCACAGCCAGCTTTCCTGGCAGAGCCACACCAGCCCACCCCACTCCTGCCCATGCCCCTTCCAGCCCTTCCTTTGGGTTTCCACTGCAACTTTATTGTTGAAAGCTTTTGGGCTTCAGGCACCCAGTAAAGCAAAACTGCATCATGTGATCTAAAGACAATCCAGTAACTGGGTTATAAATGCAAAATCTGCTAAACCTTGTTGAGGACTCTGGAATCTGAATAGATTAGAAGCTTAGAACTTGCATCAGCCCTGAGGAATTTGCTTCTATATTTTTACAAATACTTTTTTTTACCACAAAGTGTTCAACAGCAAAGATGCAAGACTATTTTTAAAGGAAGCCACTTACAGTCTTCTACCAGAATTTAATTTTCTTCTATATCCCACGCTTCCGGTACTTGATTCAGACATATATAAAACTCAGATTTTTGAAGCCTCAATCTTTACGATTAAGTACTTCATTTTAGTGGTTTGGATTTTTTAAATCAGCTTCCTGATCTTAAGAGGCATGAAAACAGAGAAAGAGATGAAGGCTACACCTTATAGTAAGCTTTTGGCCTACCTACCCCATTCTTATTCACGGCCCTGAAGTTTATTTCACTTAATGAAATCCCTGGAACCTGAATATTGGCTCTGTCCCATAAATACCAGAAAGTGACATAATTCAGAGCTTAAAGCAAATATGTAAATTTGTACAAGTTTCTGCTAGAAAAGGAAGATGTGCTCTTGAAATTTAGCCTAATGCCACTGCAGCAAAATACAGAGCAGGATGCATTAGCATTACTTTTAACCACCAGTGTTGTAGGGTACACAACTTGTTGCTAAGCAAACTTTTAAGGAGTCAGTTAAGCTTTGCAAGTTGAAAGCCTCTCAAGTCAAATACAGCCAGTACAACGATGAAATGGTTATCAATACTTCAACAGCTTCTACAGAGCTTGCTAAGCAGAAGTATTGTGACAAGCCAGAGCATCACAGGCATGAAGTCACATAACCACTGGGACTAAGACTAATGCTGACAAAAAAACAACCCCCCTTCAAAACCATTAAAGTGCGTGAAAGAAACAGCTTGCAGCTACTGATGAATTAATTAGTGATGTGCCTCAGAGAGGCCATACCCACAGCAGATATGACTTTGCTGCACTTCACTGCAGCTTCTCACCATGAGTTCAGTGCTAACTCAGTGGGTTTACTTCGTCCTTGTCTCTTGGCATGGTTCACATTTGTTCCCCATCTAGCTTTACTTAAGCAGAATGAAAGCAAGCCAGAAAGCTTCCTTTCCTGGTTTTGAGAGTGAAAGATTTTAACTTTGCAAAATAATGTTTAAATATAACATTTTCACAACATCTTTTCAGATATAGGACTCAATAGCCAGAATGTCAAAAAGCTTCCCTTTTTTTTTCTGGTAAAGGAAGCTGCAATTGTTTCAGTGCAGCTCAGCTAGTAGCTGACTGGCATTACACTCTTCCAGCTTACACATGTATGATACATGCATAATGAAAGAGAAATGGAAGAAAACACGTCACACTGTCTATGTTAGACTTGCTTAGCTTTAAGTTTCAGTGCGAACACTTCACTTCTATGACTGCTTTCAGATCTCCAGGCTGCAGCAGCCTCATATGAAGTTCCAAACACAAGCAGCAGTTCTGTGCAAACAAAAATGACGAGAAACTTGCATAGAGCAAAGCTGTTCATGCATACCCCAGCACGTATGCATTCCATACTTAAGCATTCATACCTATCCCAGAAGGTCTTTGACTCGCGTAACTTGTTGAAATGGAACGCTTGGTAGAATGCAGTTGACGGATTCCTATGAGATCCAAGAATCAAACAGACATATTGAAAATGGGTACATAACAAAAATACTAACTCTCTTACTCAGCCTGCATTACAAAGTAAATTAGATGCCCAAACAGGTTAAATTTATGTCCAAAAGTTTACACACTTCACAGTACCTAAAGAACAGTTTAATGACTGAAGGGCCCTTCTGTTTCTGTGGGTTTCCATTAAGGACATACTGATCCCAGAAGAATAAGTGATCCTCAAGCCCTATGGATTTTCATGCTATTTCAAATTGCTACCGTAAAAAGACGACTGTAAAGCCACTACTGAAATATTTCATGTCACACTGACAATCGTGCAAAGGAAAGCTGTATAACACACCTAAATTCAAAAGATACCTTTCACACTTCACAAAACATCTCCACAAACAGTACTCAGTGCCTCTGTTCTACTTAGCACCCTACTTTATATTCTAAACACGAGTTCTCCAAGGGGACCTACAAGTCAGAGCTAAATATGTCACATTCAAGCTATGACAGATGAAGTTACAACTGAAAACCATATCAGGTTAAAACTGAAAAGTGGAATCTAAAATATCAGTAACTTTGTAAGCAGCTGTCAGTCATCCTCAGGCTCTCTCCTTGATGTGCAAAGGCAGCTGCTGTTCGGAGGCCCTTTGCCAGGCACTATTTGGAGCCTCACCCTGGGTCTCACAAGCCTTTCACACAAGCTCCAGCAACCCTGATGAAAATCAGTCTCTGCAACACAAACCAGACCAGTGCCACCCCTGAGAGAGCCTGACTCTCCTGCAGAGCTCATCAGGCCCCTAGACAGCAACAACATCAAGAGTGAATCTTGGATATCTCATTTCTCCAAAGGCTCACCTGGACACTTACTGCTTACAAGGTACTGAGGATGAAGCACAAAGTCAAAATTCTCTACTGCTATTGGCTGTATCAGAGCATTATACTTGTGTTCAGAAACTCCTTTTATACTTAAGTTCAGAAACTCCTTTTATCAATACCACAGTTCATCCTTGCATTGGTGCAGCTATGCCAGTCCTAGAGAAGAATGCAACAGCTTGGCTGGGAAATCTTCAGAAAAGCTAGTATTAGTTCATATTCATTTTAAAGCAAGTTTTACCACGTTATGTATAAGTTTACATCCATGTTAGAAGCACAGGTGCCCAACCACTTTCTAAATTTGTGGTAAGAATACTTCTTAGAACAACTGTTGTCAAGTTATTATTTCCATTTAAGTATAATTACTGCATAGTTGAAATCAAGAGAATGAAACAGCAACAAAAATCACAGAAGCAGGATCATAGCAAAACACTACCTGAAGTCACCTGACCCTCACTTGTACATATACAAAAAAAAAAAAAAAAAAGCCACATACAAAACAAAACCCCAAATTCCCTGTAAGTCTGGAATTCAACTTAAAATCTGCTACAGACATGGCTTGATCAAGCTGACAAATACCATGCTCTTCTGTTGGTACTGCTTGTTTTCTTAAGAAGTATTGCACATTAGGTGACAACTAAATATAGGAAAACCAACACAATAGCTAAAGGACATTTGAGTGATACAGGGACTTAACACAGAAAGGAATCAGCATCTGGAGATCAAGAGATCATTCCTTTGTTGAAGGATGAGGCCCAAGCTCTTCTTTCCAATTCAGTTGTTTGTGAGGAATATGCAGAAAGTCTCTTCCTCAGAAAGTGACTGTAAATAGAAGGTCATTTAACTTCCAAGATAAATTTACTTGTAGCATATAAAAACCCTGTTGCTACTGTTAGGTATAAAAAGTTGTGGCTTATAACCACATGACATGTATTTCATACAGTCCATTTTGATACTGACACCTTATGTGCTATACATTATTGAACTATTCTTAAGCAAGCACCTGAAAAGGTAAGAAAAAGTTTTCCTGAATACATTCTCACTTGTACTTCCTGCCACTGGAATTGGTTTTGTATTACTTTAGACAACCAAGAGAACACTTCCTACTCCATAGCTATATACTAGCAAGATATTAGCTGGAGGTAGGAGGATGCTACCTAAACAGGAAAAGCAAATGCACAGAGGTAACATGAATGATGCCTGATGTGAAGGTCTGAGCAAATATGACTGAGTTTCAGACTGTTGAGGCATCTATTTTTAACTACATCAAACAGCAAAAGGTTAGGGCATTGCTGAAAACTCTTTTCAGTTTGCAGAAACAATGGATAAAATGGCTTACAGAAGCAGAACAACTCAGCCTGCTGTGGTTAATGACACCAGCATCCTTCTGACACTGCCTGAACTGAAGGCAGGGACAGCCTGGACCAGGGGAGCAGATTCCTCACACCCCCACCCCAGGAGAGAGCCGGATGCAAGAGGTCAAGACTCAGCCCAGTTGCTGGCAGAGTGACAAACTGGAGCCCATGGCCAGCCAGAACGGGGCTGTCCCTCACCCTGACCCAGAGAACCAGAGCCCACCTCCTCGTCCCCAGGAGGGACACCAGGCACTTCTCTGCCTCTGGAGGGACAGAGCACGGACTGACAAGGACAGAGAGGCCCCCTTCCACCCCAGAGGCTATGACAGTCAACTAGACAAGCACATTTCAACCTTCAAACTGAATCTTGATTGGCAAAAAATGCCTCTGTCTCTAAAAAAGTCCTGCAGCACCTACCTTATTTATTTCCTTTAAAAGCTCAAAACCATCAACCTTTGCAACATTCCCATGTCACTGTTTCTAACAACAATTTTCACGCAACAGAAATTTGATCCAAATTTAAAGGATGAGAATTTGTTAAGTTCTCTGAATACCTGAAACTTCCAAGTTGTGCCTTGAAAAGGCACATCCAAAGTCTCACCTCATAGCTGAAAGAGTCTCCTCCCACGGCCATACAAACTTTATTCTAGAGAGCTCTGCTTCACTAGAAACCATGCCCATGGAAGCTGGCAACTTATCAAGTATACAGATAAATGCCTTCTAGTTTAAATTAGGACACTGGCTTTGGAAGTGCTCAGCATATAGAGGCTGCTGAACAGAAGCCACTACCTTTGAAGGAGGAGCAGTAACATTGCTCTTCACAACACAGCTGAAGCTCCCTTTCAAGCCACTTCCCAACATCAGCAGTTAAGGGTAACAAGAGGAGGAACACATGAAGAATATCACACTTCTTTTTCCCCAGGGTGGCAAAATAAAAAATTCACACAAGAGCACCTCAGACAGTTCTCTCTCAATATCACCATTCTTTTCATTAACTTTGAGGACAGGAATGATCCAGAAGATTAAAAAGGCCTAAGTATCTGTCTCTGAAGAACATAAAATTCACAAGTCAGACAACCCGTACTCCATACCTCAGA
The DNA here is from genome assembly GCF_036169615.1 of Heliangelus exortis. Taxonomy (NCBI): domain Eukaryota; kingdom Metazoa; phylum Chordata; class Aves; order Apodiformes; family Trochilidae; genus Heliangelus; species Heliangelus exortis. The sequence continues at coordinate 26,121,781 of NC_092430.1, forward strand.
GGAAAACCAAAGCAAAGCAGAACCACCTGTTTAACATCACCTAGACAGCAGCAAGCCAACACAGATGGCCTTTTCAGAAGCTTACATGTGACAAAGACTCCATCTGAGAAAAATCAACAGACCTCATATAGAAATGACACAGAAGATGTGACCACATTATAAAAATCAGTGGAGCTTTCAATGCCACCCAGCATGACATTCCTGTAAGTAAGAAGCTGGGTCCATCATTGGTAAGTACTCTGTATACATGGCTCTCCAGTGGTTCTGTGGAAGGATGCATCAAACAGAGCTCTCCAGAGGCCTCTTCTGAGCATGTTACAGGATACCTCATCCATGACTTGGACAGTGCAGTACAGGCTATCTTTATACCTGCAGATGATCTGCAAACACTCTGAACAGCAAGAACAGAATTCAGGAAGACCTTGCCCAATTGAAGCCATGGTCTGAAATGAAAAGGATGCACTTCAAGAAGGATAAACATGAAGTACTATGCTTTGTATGTTTGTTTATAGCAATAAACAGCTACATAAGTACAAAAGATGGAGCAAGTAACTGACTGGTTTCTCTTCTGTGGAATTGCAAAGAGAAGTTTTAAAAGACTTTGCAAAGGTGTCAAACTTCCAATACTCCTCTAGCACAGGATGTACACATGCTAACTGAATTCTTGCTTTTTTCAGCCTTTCTGTGTCCTGAACTGTGATTTTACAGCCAGTTTTGGATACCAGCTCTCCAGAAGGATATAAGCCCAACAAAGTCCAGGTAAGGCTGCTAGGAGATGTCACACTCCGATTTTACTTTGTTGTTTGGTTGCTTTGTTTTTTTTTTTCAAAAACAGGTACAGCTTCACATAGCTTAAAGTATATGAAGAGGAGAAAATTTGTCATACCTGTTAGGTATAAGTAAGCACAAACACTATGGGGTTTAATTGCAGCAAAATAAGTTTAAACTACACGTCAGAACCGTTCTCCTCAAACAGCAAGGAACAGAAAAGACTTCTTACAGAAGTGGTGGGATTCCCATACATGTCACCAAGATCAAGCACTTATTGCTTCAAAAGATTTCAGGCCCTTACATCTCCAGACCAGCACACAGATTTGTCAAAGATACTAGTATGTTACTTTTTACACCTACATTTTTTGTGCAGTGCCAAAACTGAACTGACTACTCTGAGAAAAAAGATCATAAATAGCCTAAAGATGAAGTCAGCAAATAAAAGTATTTAGCCTTCATGCAACATCAGAGTTATTCAACAATCAAGAGACTTGATGGTAAGCACAGTCTGATCTTACTGAAGAGGACTAATAGCATTTATGAACATTTTAACTATGGTGATCAATGAGGAATCAAGGCAAAAAAATAAATAAAACAGAAAGGTAGAGCCATCACCCACCCAATTTGATGTGCACTAAAGGACAATAAAATCATCCCTCTTTACTTTCTAATGTTTATAAAAGTTGATGTATAATTATCCAGAAACACTTCAGGTTAGCTGTCAGCTACACATCTTCCTGAAGGCCACGTTTAACCAGGTTACTCCTGTGACCTGCAACGAAGGCTTATTACAGCAGGTCTCCAAATTAAAACACTGAACAGCTGAACAAGGGGTTTTGCAACCACTTGATCATAGCTCATCAGGAAACTCCCAGTAAAGTTTACAGCATTTTGAGACAATTTTTGCACTAGTAACAGAATTACTTCTTCGTCCCTCTTCTTTTAAAAGAAATTTTGCTATTTTATCTATATTGCCTTCTATTTAAAGCAACTGCAGCTCCATCTCCAGAACAGTAACTAAAGTACAAAGCTTTGCAGGAGAGAAGTGACAAGGACTATACATGGGGTAGTCAATGTGAGATTAAGAAAAGTAATCAAGATTAAAAGCTTTAAGTTTTGTGTGTAATTACATATTCTGTTGGTTTTCTTAAAAAAAATAGTAGAACCAAGACCATGTATGTCAGTCCACTATACAGCATATTATAAATATGTCTGCCTTTCCACACAATTTACATGTTTTTCACTAACTCTTCAAGTCTCATGCAAGCCTGCACTCAGCTTAAATTCTTACTAAAGCACTGTAAGTATGAGGGCTTTACCCCTGGCTCAGCACTGGTGAGACCACACCTGGAGTGCTGGGTCCAGTGCTGGACCAGAGAGACCTGGACAGACTGGAGAGAGCCCAAAGGGCCAGGGCCACAAGGATGATTGAAGGGACAAGAAAACATCTCCTCCTGCGAGAAAAGGCTGAGAGAGCTGAGCTGGGGCTGCTCAGCCTGCAGATGAGAAGCCTCCGGATCAGAGTTTATTATCAGTACTTGCAGGGAGGACATCAAGAAGATGGAGCCAGATTCTTCCCAGTGGTGCCCAGTGACAGGGCCATAGGCAATGGGCACAAATTCACACACTGGAGGTTCCCTTTCCTGATTGTTCCATCAGGAAACAATTTTCACTGTGAGGGTGACTGAAGACTGGCACAGGTTGCCCAGGGAGGAGGTGGAGTCTCTGTCCTTGTTGGAGGTATTTAGAAGCCACCTGGACATGGTCCTAGGTAACCAGGTGAGTGACCCTGCCTGAGTAGGGGTGTTGGACCAGATGGACCCCTGAGGACCCTGCCAACCTCACCCAGTCTGTCATTCTGTGGCTGGTTTCTGCTCTTGACACAGATCTCTATTTCAGTTTGTAACCTTTAATGAGTACTAGAAAACATGCCAGTTGTCACTGTGATTGACAGCTGACACCTCTCTATGGTGCTAAATAGTATTTCTACCTTCACTCCCCACTGTCAAATGCATTCAAGCAAGCTGTCATGATACAAATGCATTACTCCTAGCTCCAAAGAGAGAACAGATATATGCAAAAAACCTCTTGGGATAATTTTATTTTGCATGACAAAAAAATTATGACAAGCATCTAGCTGTCCTTCATGTGGCTCAGTAACCCACCTGCTCTGCATGAGCAAAAATAGATTATCCCATAATGCAAAGAATTTACTAGCACTCAACAAACATTTGTATTCATAAAGCCTGAAGCTGAAAGACAGAGGAATTTTCAAGAAGGAAGATACAACCTTACACTGCACTTCAAGTGACCTTTTATGTCTGGAGAAGCTTCTCAGAAGACAGTAGCTTTAGCAGTTACTATTAATACTTCTATCTTTGCACTTTGTAAAATATAGGAATAAAAGCAAACACCTGTGGCTGACAATCTAGATTTATCTACCAGAATTAAACCAGTTGTACTCTAGCAGGAGGAGCCACACAAGTTTCTTATGGAATCTTTGCTGACACACAGAAAGCACAAGCAAGGCTGGCATTCTTCAGGAGCTGGAGAAGCTGTTCCTCACCAGCTTTAAAACTGAAAACTTTATATATAACCTCAAAATGCAACAGGCTGATATCCAAATATCCAGTACAGTAACAGTGAACAACTCCTTTTTACTACAGTGTCACTTGAAGTCATAGATTATCAGGACCACAAAAATACTCACAGCCTGGGATAAATTTCAGCTCCTCAGTAGTTTGATAGCAGGTTTGGTAGTCCTGCCTGCTCAAAAAAAAACCCTAAGCACTTGAATATTCACCTTTCAAGAAGCTTAAAAAAGCCCCCATGAAACATACGCTGTTATTTCCACCACACAAGACAGCATTCAAAAGTGAGCTGACTCAGGAACACTTGCACTCTTCTAGAGGGAAGCATAAAAAAAATTAACCCACAGCAGCCGAGCTGAACACTGAGGAACACGAGGTACAGAGAACGGTTTGACAGAGCTGATACACTACAGCCTTTAAAATAAATGGAACTGTTTCACTTTGTGAATTTGTTTCAAGTATTTCCCTCCTTTCCACCTTTTAATAACTATCTCATCTGAAAAACAGCTCATTAATTTTAAGAATGTACTAATTCATCCTCAACAAAGGCATTTGAATGTTTAAACTGAGAAATGGTGCTCCAAATGAGTTTTTCTGTTAAGATATATTGTAACACTCAAAAACTGAAGGCATGGCATAGAAACTGATGTGGTAACTGGAGTTACCTTATATAATTTTTTATTATAGAAAGTCAAGCAAGAAGTGACTGCAACTCACTGGAGTTTTGTTTGCATTAACTATCATTTGATATCACCAGCTATAATGTTCACCTCAGAAGTACTATCCCATGTTTTTCAAATGCTATAGTTCTGGTTTTTCAAATGCTATAGTGGAACTGAAGGCACTCAGGATTCTGGAGCACAACTGTCCACGTTTCATTCTCACCTGCTTCTACAAACACTCTTAAACAGAATCCTTCAGGAGGACAGAAAATGTTAGTCTGCAGCTGCAGGGAGCTCAAATCTACAGTAAGTTTACAAGCAAGGCAGAGTATGCAATTATAATGCCTTCAAGTACTGCCTACTGGTACCTATGTGCAGAACACCTTCATTTTCCTTTAGGAAATAAAGCATTGTAAATAAAAATTAAAAAAAATAGGCATCTAGGACAATACATAAGGAAACACTTAAAGGTTACATTAACGTCCATGCCTAGTTTTGTCCTTTTATTGTGAACACGGCTCTACGGGCTCAGATTTATCACAGTGAGCATACTATATAAATATATGATTTAGCTGAGCAGAGATATATGCTGTGAAGAAGTCTGCACAATCAGGTTTTCAACAGTTCAGCTGCTGCAGTTGACAGCTCACAATTGCTGCCATTCATTACCGTTCCTGGAATACAGCCTGCACAGTTCAGGCTGGTCAGCTATCTCTGGAAAATGATCTATACTCTGCTCCTTTTCCAACATGCCTAGTAATATTTTGCCCCAAAAGTCGTGCCAAACATGTAGGAGGTTTGAACAAGCTTTCTCAGTCAAATTCTTTTAACAGAGGCAACATATTTCTTTTCCCCCAGGAGCCAAAATAAAGTTATTAAGTCAGCTGGAATATTATGCTTCTCAACTGCAAATCTGTGTATACATGGGCATAAAGGTGACTGGGGAAACTTACATGTATTAATTAATCCCAAAATCTTCTCAGGTACCCTCATCCTCAACAATGAGTACTGCTGCTAAAGGTCAGAAAACTAAGACCCAGGGCAAGATCCAGATCTACTTGTGTTTTTATGCTATTTGTCAGACCCCAAATGTGAAGCAAACTGCAATATTCAAATCTGCCTCCATAAGAGCACAATTTCTTCCCTCCTTGAAAACTGTTGCAGTTTATTCTACTTGTAGCCACATTAGAGAGGAAAAGAAAATAAAACTGTTACCCTTTAAATCTTTCACAACTTCCAGGGAACATATTTCTCTTTTAAGAGCTCAGTAATTTAGACACATCAACTAAAACAACAGACATCTGTGCTTTTTAAAGGAAGGTGTGACATGCCAAAGGTTCTGGATTATTTTTTTTTTTTTTTTTTTTTTACTTCTGTGGAATCACACACTTTGGGGGAAGGAGAAAGGGCAGATAAGATTTCTTTATCAATTGATTCTTCACTATTCATCAGGTCAATGCAAGAAGCCACAGTTTTGCTTTAACCACTGTAAAAGCACTGGACTATCAGAACAGGAAATTAAAGTTTTTCAAGCAATGTCTTGCAAAAAGGTCAGTTCTACATCTATATAGTTCTTTAGTATTTAGCTATGCGTCAGGTTATATACTTCACACCTCCACTTTTAACTATCTTAGATTTAGTTTCATTCAAAATAGCAGACCATAGGACAGGAATAACACACAGAGCTTTATCAGAAAGATGGGAACTGACCTGCTATTTATATATTATACCTGCTTCACAGATACCCCCCCTTCACGCATATGTTCCAAAGATTTCTAGCTCTTAGGATCACAAAGTAAGCTCTCTAAACAAAACCAAGCACAAACTTCAGGAAGCTGCAGGCAGCCTGAAACAGTGACTCATGATGTGTCTTGCAACTCCCCTTGTGCCCTATTAGTTTTATCTGAGTGTCAAGCCTCAGCCTACTAATGACACCTGAAGGTCTTCATTAACTATTTCACCACTGATTTCAGTAGATAACACAGCTGGGCACAAGCCCATGGGAGTAGTGGTACAATTTATGTCTGGGTAGAGGAAAAAAGCAAGAATAGAAAAGCAGACACATAGGTGAAGGTTTTATTATAAAGCCTTCTCATGGAATATAGCAAATTTTAAAAAGTGGTAAAACATCCTTAACAGGCTGCTAAGTTTTTATTTTCTACTTTCTCTGTCTAAAACCACTGGTAGTCAGAACACTGTTTGAGGGGGGTAAAGAATCATAGGTTTACTAGCACTCTATCTCCCAGTCTGTATGAGGTCTGGGCCTGTTTAAAGTCAACTTTTATTGCATACTGGTATCACTGCTAAAGAAAGCTGCCCCAAGCAGGGAGAGACTCTAATGAGATGCAGTTCCTTGCTCACTGTACCACTTGAGCACAGCAAGGTTTTATCACCCTGTGCAGAGGCAGGCAGCCCAGCAGTACGTGCTCCTTTCCAGATAACCAGGAACTAACTTCCCTCCTGACCCTGGTACAGAGGCACATCAAAACGAGTGCTCTGCACTGAGACCACTGCCATTTCTTACTCCTCATAGCCAAGTTTCCAAAAAGGTTTCTTTAGAAACAAACAGTGTCTGAAACAATACTGCCAAGTTCAAAGACAAAAGCACAGAAATAACTTAAAAATCACTGTTCAGGACTGGGGTACCAAAAGGTGTCTCACTAGTGTGCAGCACAACAGTAGCACCCTACAGTTTTGAGGAAGTAGGGTTTTTCCTTATCATTATAGAAAGTGATTCATTTGTCACAGATAATCACATCTTGTACTACAATTTATATAAAGTATTAGAAGCTATGCAAAATACATTCCTTTCTGGCTCCTTAATCATTGGCACTATTAAACACAAGACAAATCATCCTCTGATAACACACTGAGCTATGAACCAAACACTGCCAGCTTGAAATCTAACCTTATTTGCACAAAGAAGAGTTTGTCAGCTGGGTCAGCAATCCTCTTAAGGTAGGCACAACAGCCAGAAAATTTTAACTGTTTAAGTTGTCCTTTAAGTAATGCCCATCAGAACTAGCACAACCCTGCAACACAGCTGCTGCCTGCACAAAGGCATCAGCAGCTACTGCCTCAAACACAGCATCAGCCAAAGCTCTTGAGCACAAGGCAGCATTACTGCAGGTTTACCTCTACACTGTTTTTTTCTGGGAGGTACCTTCTCCATCCACTGCACCCTAACCCCACACATGAGGCTGCTTTGCTGCAAGGTGCTCTCAGCAACAGTGACAGACTCCTGGAGTCTGGTGTTCTCCAAGGCTTAAGGGGTAATCCAGCACAGCAGATCTCCTCATAACAGTGTTATTACTTTAAAAAATACAAATATGTATAACCCACAAGTATTTCCTTCCTCTAAACTGCAGTAACACCAAAAGTAAACATTAACGACATTAACTCAGTGCTAATTAATAACACTGCTTTCCCTGAAAGCCTTCTCTTGAAGTCAATTAAGAGCAGTTAGCCATCAGGCTACCCTTCAGAGTACTTTGACAAGTCACATACTCACTTCCTCTCTCTGAGTCTGCAGACCACACATCTTTGTTACAACTAATAGCTCCAAACTACTTTCCTACAAGGAAAGCTCATCACAAGATTGTACTTTCCACTGTGTCCACACCTTTGCCCAAGTGGTGTCCTTTTCATACATCACAAAGGACAATTATCTGTAGAGCTTCCACTGTGTAAGGACAGACACACAAATTCATATCCAGATGCAGGTACTCTCCTCACTAAACAATACTATAATGTGCAAATTCAACAGCAGGATAAAAAGGAAGAATCTGTGTTATAAACCCTTGAATTCTTCCAAGATATCTCACCCAATGGCTCTGAGACAGCACCACACTTCTATTTTTAACAACACAGTGTGGTGTGTTGATAAACCCATTTTAACCTGGCTGTCATCCGAGTGTTTTATGATGCATTCAGGGGAAAGGAGAAGAAATTTCCTTGCATACTGAGCAACTAAGTGCAAAAGTAGTTTTTCCCTCTTTGGTTTGGAGGAGGTCATACTGCTTGTGCATTAAGCAGCTCTCAGGCTACTTTCTGCCCTGTTATGTGAAAAAAGTAAACACTTGTAGGCTGGGATGCACACATACAGCTCAATACTTGCCTGAACACTTTGCTATGCTTTGTAGTCTTTCAAAGAAACAAAACCAAAACCCCAACAGAAAAGGGGCAGCCCAGGTAAATTTCAGTACAAGTTTCTGAAAATATGGACTTAGAAAAAACAATTGATAATAACTCTAAAGTTGATTTTTCTGCCTTAAGAAAAGGTACTTTTATGGCGTTATAAAAATTCATACCTGTCTTCATCACCATCAACAGGAATAGATATGCCAAACACAGAGCTGGCAAAACTGTTCATAGGAGTACTTGCAGGTAACTGGAGAGGATTTGCTAGAGTGTCTGGAATGGGAGGCTTCACAAGAGGTTTATTTTCAGCTATAAGAGAAAGTGGTGGCTGAGGTAGGGGTTCCGATTTTCTTCTCGTATCATCAATCTGGCCTGCTAAGGACTGAGCTTGAGTCTGAAACTGTCCGAGGTTTGGCTGTGTCAGGCCAGCAGGTACACTGGGTGTGCCTGGCATCAGCGAGTGTCCCACGTGCTGGGGCTGCACAACGCCGGAGCTCCTGCTGGCAGAGGTGTGGCTGCTCAGCTGTGACTGGGCTGGTGTAACAGGGACATTTGGCATAGTAACAGAAGTGGTGGTGGACACAGTAGGCACGCTGGTACCGGGCACGGCTGCAGGCACGTTCTGAACCCCGGAGACCACGGCGTGGGGAGCACCAGGCATTCCGGACACTTGACTGCTTCCACCCATTGGATGCTGAGTCACAGATTTCTGTTGCACAACCCCTGTCTGCCCAATGCCTTGCTGCACCACCCCTCCGGGCTGCGGGACGGTGCTCTGACCAGCTTGTGTCTGCCCACCCTGCACTAATCCTGATCCCTGTCCGACCGCTTCGCCGGGCTGTGCCGACACCCCCATGGCTGGCACTCCCACAGGTGAGGGATTCTGGCCGGTCACCTGCCCCACAGGAAGGCTGGAAGCCACAGTACTTGGAACAGAGCCCGCAGTAGCCTGCTGAATAGCTCCTTGAGACTGCATAATTGTCATGTGCTGCATGTATTCAGTCTGACCAGAAGGCTGCGTCGGCAGTAGATGCACCGGTGGGATCTGGGACTGAGAATAAGCAAATTGTTGAGGCTGAGTCACTGGTACGTTTGCCTGCTGCACCTGCTGCTGTGCCACAGGAATGCTCGGCTGCCCCACTGCTGCACTGGGAGGTGCCATGGCTTTCCCGTTGGGTCCAGGCTGTGCAACACCCTGCGTACTGGCTGGAGGCTGAGGCTGCTGTGGCACCATCATCTGCTGGCTTGCTACTGGAGCCCCAGAGAACATGGGCTGAGCAGTACTTTGAGGCATGGCCCCACCTATGGGCTGCTGCGGCTGCTGTTGTTGCCCAATGACAAAATTAGGTTGCTGTAGAGAGGACTGGTTCATTTTCTCTGTCTGGAGCAGCTGTGACACAGCAGACAAGGAACTGTCAGCTATAGAATCAGGGCCATGGGCCGACACCGGCACAGCCGAAACCACGACGGAACCTCCCGTGGCACCAAGGCCGCTGTCCCTGTCCTGAGCAGCCTGCTCAAAGGTGCTGCTGTGCCGAATGCAATCTCCAGACCTGCTCAGGACAGCACCACCACTGTCTGAGTCCCGGTCGTAATACTCCATACACGTCCATCGTCCTCGCCTGTAGGGCTCCCCTGTACCATGGTCCAGCTTGATCACCCTGAAGCGCGAGCTGCAGGCAGCGGCCACGGTTTGAGACATGGTCCCAGGAGGGGCAGATGCAGGAGGCCCCGTGGAGGGCACGGCAGGTGGAGCAGTGCTGCCTCCTGCCATGGCAGCGCCGGGGGCAGCAGCTGGCAGGGGCACGGCAGAGCTCTTGGGCACAGCCCCCCCGTTGGGGGCTACAGCTGGCGGAGCTGCAGCCGCCCCTCCCGCAGCCACAGCCAGATGCCCGTCCAGAAGGAGGTTGGGAGAGACGCTGCCAGGAGTTTCGGCCTCACCCACGTTGTTGAGAGTCTCTTCTGAGGAGCTCCGCTCGCAAACATCCTCGGGGCCATAGTCGGTGGCTCGGGACACATCAAAGATTTCCGAAGAGACGTCCTCGGTGCGGGACTCATCTGGGTCGTCCAAGCTCTCGGTGTCCTCGGTGATGCTGCTGGCCACCTGCGCCGTGGTCACGCTGGTGATCTGGAAGCAGCTCTTCTTCTTGGCCGGCATCTTGGACATGTTTCCTCCGCGGGGAGGGGGTTCGGCCAGCCGGGACGAAGCGAGAGGGGTGCCGGGGCGGGCTGTCACGGCGTGCCGGCCGGACCCCCGGCGCTACCGCACATCCTCCGGCTGCTTCCTGCGGCGGGCGAGCGGCGGGGCTCCTCCTCTTCCTCCCCGTCCGCAGCCCTCCTCCCGCCGCCGGGACGCGGGCCTCCCCCTCCTCGCCGCAGCCCCCGCTCCGAGCGCGGCGGGGCCGGCCGAGCGCTCCGCGGCTTCCTGCCGGGCCCCGGGCGGGCCCGCGGCCCGCCCCGCTCGAGGGGCCCCGCGGCGGCCGGGCGAGGCCCAGGCGGCCCCGTCTCCCCCCCGCTCCCGCCCGCCTTGTCTCCGCGCTCTACCTGGAGACCAGCGCCAGGCGCATCCTGCTCGGAACCAGCCCGCGGGCGAGCCCGGCGGGCAACCCCCCCCGTCCCCGGGGCGAAGGGCCGGCGCGGCAGCGGCGGCGAGGAGGAGGAGGGGGCGTTTCAGGAGGCGATAGCGGCGGCGCTGGGGCCCTGGGGCGGGCGGGTGTCCCCGCTGCGCTGCGCCGGCCCCGGAGCGCGGCCCGAGCGCGGTCCCCTCGCCCAAGATGGGGCTCAAGTTCTGCCGCGCGGCACCCTGGGAAGGGCACGGGACACGCCCCCCGACGCCGCCACGCGCTGACGTCACGGCCCGGCGGCGCTAGGTGGGGGTGGGGCAACGGGGGAGCGGCGCGCGCGGCGTCCGTTTGGAATGTGCCACCGCCCGGCACCGCCCCCACCGCGCTCCCCCCACCGCACCCCCGCATTGGTCCCGCCCGGCCGCGCGCGTGCCGCCGGGGCTCGCGGGCGTCTCCTCAGGAGGGCGGGAGGGGTGAGGGGCAGTGCGAGGGGAGATGTGTGAGGGGCGGTGTGAGGGGAGATGTGTGAGGGGAGATGTGAGGGGAGATGTGTGAGGGGAGATGTGTGAGGGGAGATGTGTGAGGGGAGATGTGTGAGGGGAGATGTGTGAGGGGAGATGTGAGGGGAGATGTGTGAGGGGCGGTGTGAGGGGAGATGTGTGAGGGGAGATGTGTGAGGGGAGATGTGTGAGGGGAGATGTGTGAGGGGAGATGTGAGGGGAGATGTGAGGGGAGATGCGAGGGGAGATGTGTGAGGGGCAGTGCGAGGGGAGATGTGTGAGGGGTGGTGTGAGGGGAGATGCGAGGGGAGATGTGTGAGGGGAGATGTGAGGGGAGATGTGTGAGGGGAGATGTGTGAGGGGAGATGTGAGGGGAGATGTGAGGGGAGATGTGTGAGGGGAGATGTGAGGGGAGATGTGAGGGGCAGTGCCGGGGAGAGGTGTGAGGGGCGGTGTGAGGGGAGATGTGAGGGGAGGTGTGAGGGGCAGTGCCATTGCCTGGACGGGGATGCCCACCCGCTCGACCTTTGTCTGCTCTGTGTCAAGTTCCCTGTGTGCAGGTAGCCCAGAAGAGTTGCTGAGGAAGCCCTCTCCATAAATTCGCTGCATTGAAGCTCTTGATGCCTACTGTAGAATGGCGTTTGCCCAGACACCACAGAAAGTTATCACAGAAACTTCTCTGGTTATTAAAATAGTCTTTTTCAGCCTGAATTTATTTACAGCCAAATAATAGTCACAGGCATAACCAATTCCTAGTTATTTCTCATAAATCCAAGACCCCCCTGTCCTCGCAGCCCTGCTGTGGATGATGTGCAGCTTGACCCCAACCCCACCACTGCTGCCCCCCCTGAGAGTCCCCTGAGTGTAACCTGACAGAGGAGTGGAATTCTGGACGTCTTTGGGCAATGCAGCTTTGGCAAGTTAAGTTTCGTTTTACCAAGCAGCATCTGGATGTTTATGGAAGTTTTTTAAACTCGTCACAGCAGCGATAGTTAAACAGTGAGGCAAAGTCATATGGCTGAAGGTGTCAGTGCAATATATTATACAGCACTCCTGTTTATACCACAGCTACAATGAGGTCAGCAGGAGCTCTGGGTTTTTTTGGTTTTTTTTTTTCAGGTTGGTAGGAAAGCTGCAAGGAGGTGAAGCAGGTGAGACTGCTGTAAATCTTCTATAAATCATGATTATGATAATCTTTGGGAAAAAAAGTCATGAAAGCAAGGAATAGCTAGCTACAGGGAACAGTAAAGACTTGAGGGAACTTATGTATATGGGTCTCTTTAAATGTCTTCATTTTCTAATTGAAAATTGAACTGACCATAATAATTCTCAATGTTCAGGACAACAGATGATAAATCATTTCTGGATAGTGATACATTTTAAAAACAGTCCCCCTACAGATAAATAATAGATATATCAGTGGAAAGATGCAGGATGCCACAATATGAGCAACCCAATCCAACAATTACTTTTCAGTCCATAAGGCAATCTGTGGAGGACTGTTTATCATGAGCAAAGGTGGCAAAAATCTCCCTCAAACTCTAATATTTAAAATTTGCTTCACTTTAGAATAGTACATTTTAAATATACGATGATACAAAGTAGTTGTGAAGATTCTTATTGACCAACTATTGCATCTGTGTGTTGTACTTCATCTCAGTAAAATCTCCCTCAGTGACATTTTAAAAACATGCAAGGGAGCCTTAAAAACAGTGGCAGATGTTTTCTACTAAACTTACCCCTATGAGTGATCTTTCAAAATTACTGTACAAGAGAGACTGATTCATAATCAGTGGGATGAAGTTCTTTCCCACCATATAGTTACAAAGACTTGGAAGAGAAAGGGTAGCACTTTTTTCCAACCTTGAACAACTACCGGTAGGATGTTGAACACAAGTGTTTCCTGACAGTGCAGTAAACCAAAATTTAAAGCTAATTTCTTCTCATTTTAATTAAACTAGTGTATCACTTTAATTTCTGAAAATATGCATTAGTAGAGTGGTCTACTTTGAATAGGTCTGAAATTTAAAATAGCAAACATGCTATTTTAGAATCCATTAGTTCGTCACTGTTGTTTGGAATAAATTAACATTTGAGATTGTGAAATTCTAAATCCCAGTTGAAACAGTCATTTGTTAAGCCCTCCATCCATGAGCTGCCTAAATATGAATATATTAACACACCCTAAAATGTAATGAGGAATGGACATAATGTCATACATTTAGTGTGACATTAGTGGGATCTAGCAAAGAAGAAAGGGAAACTGGTTAAAAAGCAAAATAGGGAATGGATAAGGGACAAGAATGAACAAGATAAACTGATTCACTCACAAAACAGAAAGGTTTCTGAAAAGTCAAGTACAAAAATTGCTGCAGCCCATGGCCAGGTTAGCCAAGATACACACAGATAGCCCACACAATGGCCTTGGCAGCATTACACTGATAATATTTTTGCAAGGTTGAATTGGTGCTGGACAATATTCCAGTATGTTGGGCACAAAACCCCTGATATTTTTATTAAGTGTCAAGCATGCATATATTCCTTTTTTGCCTTCAAGAAAAACACCTGCCACAGTTAGTTAGAAGAAATTCCCACGTGACTCCTGTTTGAGTTCCTGCGAGTGTCAGCTCCACGGGCCTCTTTGTTTTTGTGTCCCTGTTCTTTCAAGATGTGGCCAGGGGGGACCCAGCAGGCAGTGGGGTGGGCAGCAGGCTCTTTTCACTGCTGCTGGGTAATTCTTCTGCATGCTCTCCATCCCCTTCTACCATCTCACATCCCACCAAGAGGATCCCGTGACAGGGTTCAGTAGCAATGAAAGCAGTGAGCAGCTTCCCACACTTGTAGTTCTGTTTTGGGGGCTGCAGGGGAACTTACAGATTTTGGCATTTAAGGATTACCCAACAGTCATGACAGAGATGAATCTTTCACAAATCTCTCAAAGGCTGAGAGAGCAGAAATGTTGTAATGGATGAGACAAGCCTGAGAAAAAGAAACTCCTCCGTAGAGCACAAGCTACAGACTCAGGCACAGACCTCATGTGTGCAGCCATTGAAAATGGTAACAAAATGTTCCATTTGTTTGTTTATATGATATTGAAAGGGCAAAAGGTTCCCGCTGATCATAGCTTATACCATATACTGTCCAGGCAGAGTTCATGAGCTCAAATTTCTTAGCCTTTAATAACATCAAGTGATGATTGCTGAAGATTAAAAACTATCCTGGAGAGGCAGCATGAGCTAACTGGGCACTTGCCTACATCTCAGGAGTCCAGACTGAATTCTTTAAAAACTTCAGACTTACACCTAAGTTGGTATTTATCTGCAGTGTAGCCTCCTGTAAGTTATTTTTCCCTTTTTGTGCCTCTTTTTTCCCCTCCCCACCCCCCCTGTTCCATCTATCAATCTCCCTGTATGCAAATACAGAGACGACTTCAGGGCTCTGCCTGCCTTTTTTTCGGTGTTGAGTACTGGGACATAAATTTTGGCCAGGCTATGTGATACTGCCTTAGTAACACACTGGCACTACTATGGACAAGTGATAAACAATTAATTCATCATTAGGTTATCCTCAAAACTGGACAAATTTTGGAATTACTAAAAGTTAAATTTTCGTGTGTGTGAGCATACATTTACCAGCTTGGTACTTCAAGACTGCACTCCCTTCCAGGTGACCCATGTATTGACATCCTGCATTAACATCTTCAATGTTAAAATAAACAGTAATATCAGAAAATAATTTCCTTCACTGTAATCTGTACATTTTCCTGTTTATTAAACAAGTGGTGCTAGACAGACATTTATCTAAGTTATTCTTGTTTTTAGAGCCCATCTAATTTACCACAAATTGTCTCAAACTGGACTGAGATGCAATGATAATCTGGATTTCAAGTCCTTTTGAATTTCAAGCTGCGAGACACAAACTGCAAGACCTGGAAGACAAATTCCAGGTTACAGACTGATGAGGGAAGGAGGACAGAGAAAAGGGAAAATTAGTTACTTGGATGTCTAAGTAAGATTTTTGCATTTATAAAGGCCACTAACTACCAAGAGATCCAGCTGCAGTATTTAGCTTTAGGCTCTTCTTAAAGTCTCATGTGACAAAAAGCATGGAAATTTCCTCTTTCCTGACCTTAACAAAATTGCTCTTTGCCTGTGCAGTGTTCATTGTTATATGGAAAATAATAGACACTAAATACAACAACCACTGAAGAAGAATTACTATGACCAAGAATTGGGAGCAAATGGAAAAAGTTACAAGCATGGGACCACATTTAAAGTGCAAACAAATTAATATCTGTTATGAAATCTCATCAGCTGTTGTTAGCCTGATGCTGACCCCTTTCAAGTCAGTGGCAAACCCACTAAATGTCAGTGGGATCTGAGTTTTACTTACTGAGATGTTAAAATCCAAGATGAACATTTGTACAGGCTGACAGACAGATCTTCCACACAACGCAGCCTCCACCGTGTTGGGTACCTTTACTTTTTTCACACCATCTTGTGCTGCACCTGATCATGTTTGACTGCAGCACTCTGGGGTAGAACTTCACCTCTGTTCTGCAGAACGTGTCAGAGAGCCTTGTGCACACCTAAATAATTATGTAAATAACTTAGGGAAATTGCAGCATTAAAGGGAAGGGCTGTCTGAAGAGTGCTGTTTCACCAGGGGAGCCTGGGGTTGCCTGTTAGTGGACTCGTTACTGTTAATTGCTTCTGGGCTGTGTAAGCCCCTGTGTGGTTTTCATCTGCCTGATTTGGCTGTTCTCATTTACGTAGCTGTTCCCAGCCTTGCTGTCTGCTGGATTTTGAATTATTTGTGGTTTAGAGACAGAAGGAAGAAGAGAAGGGTAAATAAAATCTGAGCTGCAGATCCAGTTTGGAATTGTAGTACATTCCTGATGCTGGTTAAAAACTATGTATTTTGAAGTGATTATGAGGCAATTACCTTGTGCTGGCACTAGCAATGAGTTATTGCTGCAGGATACCACTTTTAGGGAAGGCACAGAGCAGACGTGGGTTTGGTCCATGCCTTAAAAGCCAGGAAATAAATCCTAGCTTTAGGATAAATATGTCAGGTTGGTCTGGTTTCTCTTTCTGTTTGAACAGGAAACAGTCTGTAAACTGTCGATATTTAGTTAACATACTGGAATGTAACAGAAGTTAAAGACACACGAAATTTCTTCAATTTGATGTATAAATAGATTGCAGCGTTTTCAGCATTCCAGTCTTATGATCAAGTGGAATCCAGATCAGGTTTCAATTAGCTTAGTTAAAGGAGCATGTGAATGGTTTCAGATATCAGTTCATCAGCATATTCTCTGATATTTTTCAAACTTATACTGAGTAAAGACTGATACAATTAGTGGAGAAAGTCCACATTTCTTCAATACATTCTGCATGTCTTAAACCTTCCTGTTTGGCAGGAGTGTATTTTAATGGGACTTTTCAGTAATTCATTGTTGGATTTCCTGGAATCCAGGTTGCTCATCTTACTGAATAATTCTTCTTTAAATAGTAAGTAGTCACTTTACTTTGAGTATAAACAATTATTCAGATGTTTTACTAGTTATAGCAATGATCTCCTTGAGTTAAAAGCATGAATAATGGCCGAGGATTAATTTTTTTTTACCTAACGTTGTCTAAGCAAAAAAGGAATGAACACAAATTTCAGAGTTGTAGTCAGACATTTATAAATAACCTGTGGCATGACTTATCTGCAGTTACAGATCAGTTTGCAGTTTGAGTTTCTGGAGCATTCTGCATGCTCCTCATGCAAATTTGTAGTATTTGTGCCATCATTCCATGGCACAGAATGATGATTTATTTTCAAGATCAGAGGGCAGCTACAGATTAGCCATTAAAGCAATTGCAACTCTGTAATACTAATATTTAGATGTCCCATATAAATAGACTTCCCGGGGAGTCCTGGTTGCTGGGGATGGTGGTGCCTGTGCTCTGTGACCAGTCTCTGTTCAAGTCTGTGAGATACTGGGGTTCAAAGGTAAACTTGTGTCTGTGCCCCTCACATTTCACTTCAACTCGTGCAGGGACTTTTCTTCCCCTTTCTACTTGTTAAGCACGCATTCAAGAGCAAAGAGTAGAGCTAGATAAATAAAGGTGTGTGGGAGCTTCTACATATTTAGGTTCTGAGTAATTTTTGACAGATCTATTGCTGCCATGTCATGTGGGATACTGATTAGCCAAAACTGGTTCGCTGGCCTTTTTTGCATAAACATGCTACATAAAAATGACATTCTGCAATAGCTGCCACATTTTTACAAAAGCACAAGTGTTTTGTTGTAGTGGATGGTGGGCTGATGGGTTCTCTGTCTCCAAATGGCTCTGTATGCAAAACATAAGGCTCTGTAATGCTCCTGTGGCTAATCCCTGCTCTTCTTGTCAGACCATACAGGTACTATAAAAGCCTCTGCCTGCACCTACTGAAACACACATGCTGGCAGACACTAACATGATGTGGTGAGTAAAAACCTAAATTCTCTTCATGTAAGTCACAGTTTTTCTGCTGTTAATTTCATTTTAAAACTTACATTTAGCAGCACTGAAATAAAGTTGTCAGTGAAACTGAGAGATTACACAGAAAAAAAGAAAAAAAAAAGTAGACAAGCCATAGTTGTTTATAACATGTATTTTGTATAGTAGATATTATTATTTTATAATGGAACACTTCCATATTTCTTTAGGGGTTGCCTTGCTCTAGTAAGCAAAGTTAAGGGCTAGGCTGTTTTATTAGTAGCAATTCTGCATTGATGCACAAGAAAATTAATTGCTGTCCTTCCTTTACAAACAAGAAAGTCACTATTTTGCTGCAACAATACATACAAAGCTGTAAGGAAGAAACAAACAAATTTTGGTCAGGAAACCCAAATACATTTACTGATACTACAAAAACCCCCAACTCTCTGACTCCAAAAAGTGCAGTTCTTACATGGTTGTATAGTTAATGATACAGCTAGAAGCAACACTGTGACTTCCTTACTTGTAGATAAATTTACTGAACAGTGCAAATACCATGTGGAATTAAGTCTTGAAGCTGTATTGCTCTTCAATAAAAACGTACATAGTTGGGTAACTGAAATTAAAACTAGTAGGCATACATGAAACACAGGAATCAAGCTTGAAGTCCTTGTTCAAGCAGAATTCCCATCCAAATCCAGTTTGGAAATTGGTGTCAGCAAGCACTGACCAAGTTTTAGCAATGTCTGTCACCATGAAGAAGTTTCTAAATGCTTTTCACTCTGTGATGCAGATTCATGGGGTTTTTTTTTCTTTCATTAAAATTCTGGTCAAGTGCAGGCACTGCTGATGAATTAACTTAAACCTGGAGTGCTGACAAAGCCTGTGGAATTCTCCATGAGTTTTTAATTAGGTCTGAAATGGAGACCAATACACAGCTGGAGTGTTTCATGTAACATTCTCAGTAACAGTTGCAGTGGATCCTTGCTCCTTTCAGCAGCCCTTGCAGCAGGGGGCTGCTGCCTGGGGCTGGCAGGAGGTGATGCAGAGGTTCAGTCTCACTCTGAATCCTACCTGAGGCTACAGGCACCAAATTGTTACGACTGCTTCTTTTAATACTCTCCCAAATACTAGAAGTGTCACGTGCATTTATATGGAAACCAGACATGGGTTGGAAAAATAGTAAAAATTATGGAATCTCTCTAACTGCAGTGAACTGCAAGATTTCCTTTTGCTTCATTATTGTGGTCACAAAGCTGTGAAGATAATACTTGTTCATTTGAGAATGGGCCACCCTGATCAAGTGAGACATTTGGCAATCATTATGTGACGTATAATCCAGTATCTCCAAGGAGATTTGCTTTGTGAAAATCTATGGACTTTTTCTCCCTGAATTAGTAACTCTTACAGTTGTCCATGCACCTTTGTTTTTTCACCTCTTCTGCCTCCCTCTTTGGAGAAAATAACAATTTCAGCTCACCTAAGTGTGAGAATGGTTCTGAACTGCTTTTGCAGTTTCTACCACATGAATAACCCTATTATAGATTTTTCATTAGTTTTCTTTTTCAGTTTTTATATGATGTTTAAAAATGAAAAAAAAAAAAAAAAAAATCTTCTGTCCTACTTAAGAGTGGACAGAGAGGGTCTGAGTACTGAATACCATCACTGGTGTAGATTTCCCTCCTTGGACAACAGCATTTGTTTGTACTGGCTGATACTCACACTCTGCAGATAACTCACTTCAACAACACACAGTAGTTGTGTCTAATTATGACTAATTCAGTTTGTAAGCAGATTTATTGTGGTCTCTCTAGTACAGGAGGCTTTGGTTTGTTTTTGTTTTTTTGTTTTGCTTTGTTTTGTTTTGTTTTTCCCCCCAGCATTAAGTCATACACAATTTTTAGATGATAAAATCATACACACAGAAGATCAGCTGAAGGAAAAGGGAAAGGATTTTTCTTAATTTCCTAGTCTTTCTGCATTAGCACCTTGAGTTTGCATCATGATGACCACATAAAAGCAGTGTGATTTCTCACTCTTTTCCCCCAGTGAGGCACTCAGATTACATGTGCTACTATGAATTGGGCATTGTCTAGATCAAAGATTCCCTGTGTTTTCTTTTTAAACTTTTAGGATGTTTCTCCATCCAGTTATCTTGGAGCTGGTTCTTTTTTTCTTCTCATCTGGTGCCAGGAATGATGGGCAGAGCTGACACATGACATCAGTATTGTTCTTTGTTACAGAACTGCAGGTTGCACAACACTGCTTGGTGGATCCAACAGAATTCTGGAAGAGGTCTTCAGTATCCTCCAGATCCCAAACACCTTGATGGGAAAGTCTGCCTGCAAGTTGCACGGCCCTTACCCAGCAGTCTGTACTATTTAGAGATGCTAATTGAATGCTGGTATGTGTAAACCACTGCAAGACGAGCTGAGACAAAGATGTGAACTATAAATGGAAGTTTTCTGAGGGAAAGGATGTTCGTTATGGGAAAATGTTACTGCCAGAGTGTGGGTGGCCCTTGTGCTGTCCCAGTGCTGGGGCTGGCCTGACCAGCAGTGACAGGGGGTGGTGGGCTTGGTCCTGCTCTCTGCTGCCCTGCCTGAGGGTGGCTGTGGCAAGCAGTTCCCTCCAGTAAAAGACACACAGGGAGTCACTCTGTCTGATGGCTGCAACGTGCTTCAGGGAATCAGAGCTTCTTGCCAAGGTGGTACTAGGGGTGGCTGTTCAGTCACAGTCTGCTCCACTATCACCAAGGTCCTTACCAGGACACATGGGTTGGAAAAACTGGAGGAGACAAAGATGATGGTGGAAGCATGGTGCTAAAATACAGATCAGCAGTGCAGTGGGACTGTGTTTTTATTCTGTGCAGACCAATATCACAGTTAACCTGTGTAAATATTTCAGTATTTACTCTTGTGGTGAAAGACTTTTATAACCATGAGAAAATATTTAGCATGATAGATTTTGCACGTGGGAAATTTCGTGGTGAGCTCTGTAAGAACATGAAGGTTAAGTGATATCAGTGTACATGCAAGTAGCAGAAAAGGGTTTCAGAATATTCTGAAAGTTGAAGCATGCAGTGGGCACAGTGTTCAGATTAGCATGACAGTATGAACATTGAAATTTATTTGAAATTACACTTTTCAAGAATACCAACATACTCAAATTTCTCAAGCCTATAGCTGTGGATTGCATAATTCACAGTGCACTCATCTGTGGTTTCTGAATCTGTACTTTTGCAGCTGCATTGATACCACATAGGATATGAGGGGAAAAGTGATTCTGAGTGTTAAATTAGTGAGGAATTTTTGAGGCCATACTTCCCCGTGCATTCTCAGACGCAGGGAAACCAGGTTTTGCTTATAACAGAGGTGATGCAGGGCAGAGCTGGAGATAAAGTCACGCAAAGAGCAGTGAGATGCTTTCAGTTCCCTCCCACAGTTTCTGGTTATGTCTTTCCCTGTTGCATTTGCTTTCTGTTCCTGCCTACCCTTCACACGTGTGGCAGCAGGGAGAAACTCTCCAGGTCCCTGTGCAAGATCCTCCACTGGTGGCCAGTGCTGCTGACTCCCATCCAGCTGCAGTGGCTCCACAGGGCTGGTGGTCTACTGCTTGGTCATCAGAGCTCTCAGACCAAGCACTTTGAGCAAATTGCTAGAGATTTTACATAAGAATGTTTATTTAGGTCACATCAGCATAACTGAGACCAGCAGTTAGGTCTGGGGTTTTCCTCTGTCTGGTATTCACAAAGACAAGCTGTGGGATGTGAAATAAGGTAGGTAACAGGAACCTGGCAGGGACTTGTGTTCTGTACCAAGAAACCCCAAGTGACAAGGTCGTATGACTTCACCCTGCAGAATGTGTAATGTGTCTCACTTCTTTCCATGATTCATATACAGTTGCATGCAGATAGGAACCCTGTAACCCTGTCTTGGCTTTGTAAATCATGAGGCTTAACACCTTTCAGCCTCACCTTGCTGAAATACTAAAATGAAAAACCACACCCTCACAGTCCCTGCTGACCCTCATCCCAGCTTGGATGAATTCCTCTCTGCAGGAGCTCCTGGCATGATCCTACTCAGCTGTTAAAGAAAAAGCTTTAGGACAGAGCACTGTGGTAGGATCATGACTGCAAGACAACCCTCCTCCCCTGATTGTGATGTTAGGTTTGTGGGGAATAGCACATGGTAAATTAAGCCATTCAGGGATCTACAAAATACAGATCAGAAAAAGCTGGGTAACATACAGCATAGTAACATTCTGGTCTGTAAGGAATTCATCTACACAGTATGCTAACTCAAATAATAAGTAAAAAAATTTAGTTAATAAAGTGATCAAAACCTAATACCACACCTGGGTGGGTGCAAGGGGCAGAGATGAGCATTCTACATTTTTCCCCAGGTGACACAGAACCTGAATTACAAGCTCACATCACAGCTCTGATAATGGGTAAACTTGAAGGTACTTGTTCACAGTCTCTTCCATGCTGTGTTGAAAAAAAAAAAAATTAGAATATCTTGGAAGGCATGGAAGTTAAAGATGTGTTAGAGTTTTATGAGCTGATTTTCACAGGTTATAAAACAGGAAGAGTAATCTAGCAATGTTTTTCTTCATAAATTTTATGAGTATTAGCAATTTACAATAGTACATTGTAGATGAAAACAACAGAGGCAAAGAAATTTGATGGCAAGTTTGCTTCCAAATTCACTGAATATAATGCAAGACAAACCTTGGTCTCAACTCTGCTGATATCTGGAACAACTGCACTACTGAGTGGAAGTAATACAGAAGTTACATACAATCTGACTCTAAAAATTAACTTCTGGTAACACAAAGGACCTGGGAAGTACGCTCCAAATATCCATGAAAATTCCTGGGTTTGCATCTTGGAGGATGGAGTGAGAGAACGGAGAGGTACCTCCTGTGAAAGGAGGTAGATGGTGAAAGAGTGCAGTGTGGGCTGTTTTCTGCAGCTGCTGAAGTCCTCTTTTTAGTCATAACAGTTTCTTAAAAAAACCCATGAAAAGTGAAGAAGGTTCAATGCCTGGTCCTTCGATGCCCTATTATATGGAAACCTAGAGAAAGGCAATAAAAAGTTGCTTTGGCATTCTTGTGCGTGGATGACAAATGGCCCCAGGAATGTGGAGATGAGTTCTGGTCCTGTGTGGATGCTCATTCATTCTGTGACATCCAGTGAATTTCCTCACCTCGTTACCTCACAGATGCTCCGTTTTCGAAATCAGGCTGATGAGTACCTGGCAGTGTTAATCAGATCTGCACTTAGACAATAACAGAACCATGGCCAGATTCACAGTGATAAATGAGACACATGTAGTTTCGTGATCCTGGCCCATGGCAAAAGCTTTATGTTGCCATGATAGTTTATTCAGTAGCCTGTAGCAGTTGCTACGTAAGCACTGTAGATGGTGAAATAATTAATACTCAGAATTAAAAACTGTGGAAAGATTTATCAAGTGCACCACAAGACCTCTAAAGACTTCCTCAATTTTTTGTTTGGAGAGTATTTTAAATTCATCACTACCATCATTATTTTTGTTGGTAATTCCCAGAGCCCTATTCAAGTTCTATGCACTGATAAGGATAATTTCATTATCCAAATTGACTTTTTCATTTGTTTGTCACTTAATATGTATGGTCATTTTGTGGATGTTAGAGTCTATTCCACTGATAAATTTACTCTAGCAGTAGTAGTCATAGGGCAAGTTAGCTGTATGGCTAAAATTTCTCCAGAAAGGCAACTGTGTATTTGTAAGGATAACAGTAATATTCAGAGTGACATCAGTAAGGTTTATAAAAATAATAAAAATAGTTTAGTTAATTAATACATTAGCACACAGAATAACAAATGAGGAGTGGGAAAACACAGTTCCTCTGTGGAGGCTCTGCCTGGCTGTCTGCCACTCTTCCTGCTTTCCTCTCCCTCACTGATCATCAGGGCTGAACAATACATCATACACATAATTTTAGTGGCAGACCTCTGCCCACCAGCTGGGCAAGCACCAAGCAGACGTGGTCATTAACATCTTGCAGCCCTTATAAATATGGTGCACTTTTACTAAGGAGTGTGAATGACTGTGGTAAAAGCACAGTAAAGACCATAGTAAAGGCAGCTAAGGGTTTGGGGAAATATATACTGTGAGCTCATCTGTTTCATGCTGTGGGAAAACCAATGTGCTTGTTCTCCACCTCATTCCTACCTTGAGATTGCTTCTGGGTGTTTGTTCCTCCCAAGCAGTGCAGACAAGCCCTCTGTCCATCCGCCCCTCTTTCTGTGACTTTGTAATGTGGAGAAACTGGCACGGGGATGAGATCACTCCAGTTCTGCCTCCTGACCTGAAGGAATGCAAACCCACTGACCTCGTGCACATGCAGGCGTTGGCAGACGCTCTTATTCACACCACTTCAGAACTGAACATTATCTCCTCAGTCAGGCTGACCCTGATGTCAGAGGTTGCCCAAGAGTCCCTTGCTGTCTGGGCAGGCCCTGGAGAAGGGACCAAGAACAGAAAACCTGCTTACTGCCTGAGTCACTGCAGGGGAAAAACTGTGATGGGCAACAGGCACTCTAGAGACTCCCACCTGAACCCAGGTGAGCTGGGGGAAAATCCCCCTGAACACCAAGACCCCAGTTACCTGCCCCCAGAGCTGCCATGGCTGAGATTGGGGGCGTCAGTCTTGCAGCTTGATGATGGTGTGCCCACCAAGTACTTTATTTCCAGTTGAAACTCTGTCTTATTTTGGTTTTTTTTCTTTAAATCAGTTTCCTTCCTCCAGTGAGGTGGGGTAAAAAGCCCTACAAGAAAAGAAATAAACAGAATTAGAGTATGTACACATTGTACCTAAATAAATAATTTATTTATTATTACTTCAGCTACAATAAATAAAATAATCTCTTACAGAAACATAAAATTTATAAATTAACTGAGCTATAGCTACAGGGAAGGAAAAGTTGTTTCTGCTCCAGCAACAGAGTTTTAGTGTGTGTAAGAATCCACAGACTGACCCAGTTCAGTGCCCAATGACTAGAGAAGTCTAAGGAGTGGAGAGGAGCACAGACAATTAAATGTTTAACGAAAAGCTCTGATGAGGATAATTTAGAAAGCAAGCAGCACAATAAAGACCTTCCCATTACAACTACAGGTCATTATCCCAAACCTTTCTGTCAACCCAAACTATTTTATTTTCAGATGCCTTTGAAACAAATGCAAGCATGTACTGAAAACACAATGCAAGAACACTGGAAGTGCAGTCCATTTGCATGCCAGGGATTCTTGACAGATTCTGGTGTATCTTTGGCCTCTGCTATGCTGTGAATTATCCAGCTTGACTCTGATTTCAGCAGCTGTGCCACAATGGCTCATGGTTCAACTCTGCCAGCCTGCAGCAGCGAGAAAAACCAAACACCTCTTTTTGTGTTTAACACTTTAAGTGCTTTTTAGATGAACAAACATTTTTGTTTGAAAGCTACTGTGAAAAGGTATCAATGATAATATGGCCAGAGAAAATAAAGAATGTGTAAAATAAACAAAGCTGGCATTTTCTAAGCATGCCTCCAAGGTCCAAGCGTTTGCTCTGCATCACACGGGTTTAAAAGGATTCATAGATGTGCTATGAAAAGTAAATTTGTATATGGAGCAAAATAAAAAACTAGGTCAAAGTTACATGAAAAAATAACACTTCTCCTTTAAGAATGAATAGTTATGAGCCATTACACCATGCTGCATGTCCACAGAGCAGAGTCACTGACTCCAGTGAGGATAGCTGTGGGAGCAGAGGGACGTCAAATCAGGTCCAATTTTTGTTTGCTTATTCTAGCATAGATCCTCCTTAGAAAAGCAAGAAAAAGGCTCTTTATTCCTGCAAAACTTGTGGCATTATCCTCTGTAACCTTCACGAGGGTGGGGAGTTAACACCAGAACCTTTGCACTGCTGGCTGCCCAGGGCTGCTCTACCAAAGGGTCAGCACACACCTGGGCACTCCTTAACATTCACCCCAAAAAATGCAAAGGGTTATTACTGCAGGAACAAATCCTGTTTTGTGGAAGGAAAGGCAGATAATTTAGGAGGGAATTTAAAAGGTTTGGTTGTGTTCCCACTGAAGCTACTTGAAATGCAAAGACTGAATTATCTAGGGATTATGACAGAAGTCTGACAAAACCTGGCAGTTTTATTTGATCGCCTCTATTCAGCTGTCAGCATCCAGTGGGCCTACTGACAAGACAGAGGGATGACAGATCAGCCTCTACTAGCATCCTGTGTAGATGCCTTTAAGGTAGTAAAATATATGTTTAAAAACATACACTTAGTCATCTGCACAAATCTTGACATTTTTCACAGATGCCCAGATTTGTATCTCAATTGTAGATTTCCTTGAATGAGATGCTCAGTTTAATTCCCTAAAAGAAGTCAAACTTGACACAAAAATAATTATTGAATAAAAGGTATCATCATGACCATCTGGGAAGAAATAGAAGGGGGGAGTTTCACCATTGGAAGTACAAAATTCACTGTTGTAATGCACAGGGTATTTTATCTTAATTAGCCAGACGAATATCGGATTTCAGAATTGCTAAAATGACCACTTAGCATGGTTTTGGGTTCTGTTGTCTTGTCATGCAGGGACAGATATTTCTGCAAGAGAAAAAATGTGCTGTCCTAGCCTAAAGCCTCCCATAGCAGAGGCTCTGTCTTCAGCCTCCTCTTGCCAGAACTCATTCTGCAGGCTGTGGAGGAAAGTTTATCCATGGCTCCTGACTGTGTACAGAGTGATGGGCACTGACCGTGTTTGTGAGCAAACGCAGCAGGGAGTGAGCTTCCAGCTGACAGGAGGGGAGGTCAGGGCCAGGCTGGGGGTGCAGAGCCCTTCAGCTCACACGGAAAGGTCTGTTCTCCACTGCTCACGGTGACTGTGTGTGACTTGCACCACAGCTGAGTGTGCAGCCAGTGGTAAGCACGCTCTTGGCAGCAAGAAAGTGAAAAGCAACAGAAATAAGCCTTCAGGTTATTACTTCTGTCTCCTTCTCACCCCTCTGAGTGAAATCATATACCCTTAGCCCAGCAATCTTCCTTCACCTGCATCGCTGTGCTGGGATCCACAGGATAACAGGGGTCACACCTGCCCTGCCTGAACATCTCTGGTGCAGCTGCTGGGAGATTTTGGAGACCCTGAGCCAATGGCAAAAAATAGGTGTGTCTGGTTTCCCCAGTCATCATGTTTAGTATTACACATGGCATGATGGTGAAGGACTGTAAATCATGAGTCTGCTCACATTCACTGATAAACCGGTCATGCAAAAGGCTCTTTGGAGCAGGGATTCAGCAGAAGGCATTTTACATCTGTCAGAAATAATTCAAGGGTGTGGAGTGACTCATTGGGAACTGCATGAATAATCAAGACTTCATTTTCAGTAAGACAAAGCCATGAACTTTTGTCTGGCACATCAGTGGGGAACACGCTCCCTGTGCTGGGGACTGTTCTGGGGACTGATGCTAGTGAAAACATCAGAAGGAGGGATTTTTTCAGTGAAGACAGGCTTTTAAAGTGCAGTTTTGTGTATGACAGTATAGCAGGGATGTAAGACTGCAAAGCTCATTGTAGAAAATAAAAGTGAGAAAGCAGGCAAGCCTTGCACTAGTGTGTGATCAGAAGAGTTTCTGCTGTATCAGAGAAGTGATACCACATCTCAAGGTGCGTCACTTTCTTAAATCAAAACAGTGCTGCAGAGAACCTGCAAAAGAAATCCACAGCCTCAAAGCAAGTGTGTGTTGGGATCAGCCCCAGAGAAAGGCCATTTTCCACCACCAGGTCATTCTTCCCTCAGGAAGACTCACAGAGCACCTGTCCTGCAGCAGGACTGCAAATCTTTGTGTAGGAAACAGGGGCTTCTCTGCCTCCTACTCCTGCTTGTGTCTCCATCTTCTTCCTGGGCATCCCTCCTGAACAAACTTTTTTTGTGAAGGGGCTGAGGAGAATCTGTCAGTGACATCTTATTTACCATAAACCAGATCTCAAAATATACACCTCAACCTGTCAGCACCCTCATATGTCTTCTGTCCAGCAGGACCTGCCTGTGCAGACACATGACTAGAAGAAAACAAAAGCAATCAGTAAGCATCTTCTTACCCAGAGCCCAGGGACACCTTCTCTGCCATACAAATCTAACAAACTCCTTTTAAAGAGATATCACTTCCCAGATTATTTTTTTCCCAGAACATTGCTTTAATTATAATCAGACAATTTGTTAGGTAAATAGCTAATAGGCCTAATTATTGGACAGAATGAATAGTTTTGAGAAGCAGTTGATGCCATAAGGCATAATATTTGAGACTAGAACAGAAAAATAGGAAATTAAATCAGCCTAAGCTGAATGGTTTAATATAAGTTGAGGACTCGTATCTTTCCCTTGCCCTGGTAACAAGCAGAGATTTGTGCTTCACAGGAGTGATAGATTAACTATTTCCTTTGCCCTTGATCTGCTCCTGCAAGGACAGGGTCACCGGGCTAAATTCATCATGATCACAAGTCAGCAGCACCTCATGGTCCTTCCTGGCCCCACATGAATCAGAGGGTTAGCACAAGTCCATGGACAAGGCTCGGCTTGGAGCAGGCAGGAATGCAGAGGTGTGTGCTGGAAGGTGTGGCAGGATGGTGTGAGCTGGTAATGACTGTGCTGAAGAAATCCTGGTGATACCGAGGTGAAGGAGTCCAAGAACTGGAGCACAGCCCATGCTCTGGTATCAGCTGGAGGGCTGATCTGCAGCCGTGGCAGCTGGTGCAGGTTCCTGGCATGGAAATGCTGCTCAGGAGCAGCGAGTCTGAATCTCACGTGATAGCAGGAGGCACTGGCCTGCCTTGTTATTATCTTAATTTTTCAAAGACTTGATAATGCTCAACACAGCCATCTTGCCTGTCGTTAGAGACTTCACCAGACAGGGCACTTCACAGCTATTACCACCCTCCTCTTCACAAGGCCTCTTTGAAGCTGACCTGCTTTCCACCCATTTACAAGCAAGGAAAGGCAGCAAAATTAGGGGTTTAATTTGCTCTGAGGGCAGATAAAACTGAGAAATCTGATAGAGGAAATGTTGTAAAAACGCTGAAATACAAAAAGCTTAAGTTCTGCAACTTGGAGTGTGCAGGGTCTGTTAGATCATGAGTCAGAGCTGTGGCAGGATCTGAACCTGTCTTTTCAGCCCTGCAACTGACCTGTGAATCTCTCTTACCTCATTTTATCTGTGCTTCAGCTGGGGCACACCAAGGGACCTGCAAAAAGATGTTTACTGCCAGGCAGAGGTTTTGTCCCTTAAAAAAGGCAGCCAAGCTCAGCTACTGGAAGCAGACATCTCCTGTGGTTGCACTGGGTGTCTGCTGGCTTTGGGCCTTATGCTTTTATCTGTCTGGTCACTAACCCAGGTCTGCTGATGTGGAGGGATGGAATCTACCATGCCAGCAGCTGCTTGGGGATGTTATTTCCCACACAGCAGTACCCAGAATCACTGCAAGTACCTGCCCTGCCCTGCCCTGCCTGGGGTGGTGGGAAATGAGCACATCAGGAGGAAGGAGAAGCACTTACTGTACTCTGGTTTGGGGTACTGCAACCAGGGCTTTCTGTTAGAAACATGAGGTATGTGCCAAATGTTATGATTGCCAATCAAGAAAAAAAAAAGGCTGTTGTGCTCCAGTCATCTATGTTTTAATGCCTGGTTATTGTGAAAGCTAAGAAATGCCACCCTGTCCACAGCAAGAGGCCATCTCTGAATCATATCCTTCAGTGGATGTGCCAGGAGGAACGCAAAGGATTCTCATCACAATGCCAGTAATAAGGACTCCTAGGAATAAGTGAGGGGTCAAGAGACCCATGGTGTTTCTCTCATGAGTTCTTTTGTTCACATGGGTTAGTCCTTGGAAAGCTGCTGTAACACACCAGGAGGAGAACGTGTTAGTTGTTTTAGAGAAGCTCTGCATATCCCTGCCCAAGAGGAACATGGATGTCATCACAGCAGTTGTCTGCCATGTCCCCAGATTTTCTGAGCTGAACAGATTTGTGTCAGCTGAGAAAAGTGAAGTTGTAAATGGCCAGTGCCATAACACTGCAATTTAATTCTTTAAATGCATGCACATGGGGCTATGCTCTCAGTAAAAGCCAGTACATCCTGTGCTACTGACTTTTTCCACGTTGACTCATATTTAAATATAATTGTTGCAAGAAAAGAAGAACAAGCCCAGTCAGCCAAAATGGTTATAGGAGGAAGAGAGAAATCAATTTAGGAAATACGAATCACTTGAACTTCAAAAAATTCCTGAATGGGGAAGCTGAGGCTCAAAGATAATATAAAAAATCTGTTCAGTACTGGAAAGAAGCCAGCCCTGTGGCTTCCAAGCGGGTGTCTAACCACAAGACTTCCCGTCTTCATCTAACTAAAGATGCTTGCTCATCATTCTTGGAAAAGATGCTACTCTAATCTTTTTTGTTCATGTAGCAGTGCAAAGAAACTTAGCTTTGTATGTTACGTGTCAGTGCAGGCTGTGATGTGAGGATGAAGCAAACTGACAACTCCATCATGTGTCCTAGCAAACTCCAAAGTAAATTTAGTGTTGCAGCTAATGTTACAGAATAATGGTTTATTGTTGGGATCTGGTATGTACAGTGATTACAAAATTATCTGCTTTAGTGAAAAAGAGGATTACAATGACTGGCTTAAAATTGTCTGCTTGGTCTGACCAAACAAGCTTGATCCACTGCAGAGATCATAAAGATTCTTATCACAGTGGGATTAAAGCATTGATTTCCATCTGACAGTAAATTAAACTGAGATGAGTGATGCTATAACCATCTCCAGTTTACTGTCTTGACTCTCCTGGATATTGCTGATCCTGAAGGGAAAATGCTGAACAGGACTTCCAGCAGCTTCTGACTCAGTGCAGTTGCAGCCCAGCACAGTGAAGATTACTAGCACTTACTTCAATACATTGCAGTAGTAAAAGTTGGCTATGAAGAAATGCCCAAGACTTTAGCAAAACTGAGTATGGAGCAATACAACAGCAAATTATATTTAATGTATATAACTCTAAAGAGATATAACTAGAAAAAATTATAGCTGCACCTGTAAAAAAAGAGCTGATGGTTCCTAGGCAGGAGTGAGGCCTCAACACTGTGAAAACATCAGCTCAGTGCTCTGCAGTGGCCAAAATACTCAGCAAATTTAACACTATTATTCGGGGACCAAAGCAGAAGACATAATTGTGGTAGGCTACAAATCTGAGGTCCAGTCACACACTGAGCACTGTTTGCAGTTCTGGTTGCCTCATCTCCAACACATTCATTCAAACTGGGAAATTGAAAGGCAACATGCTGGAAGCCATTGGGTGGGGTGGTGCCTACAAAGAGTGAAGGATCATAAGAGCCACATGCAAAGAACATCAGAGGTCATTCCTCATACAGCAGCACCAGCCTGTAGAACACTTAGCAAAGGGCAACTGCAAAAGCATGCAAAAATTTCTCTGGGAGTCAAGCGTAAAGGGACAAGAACATGGGATAAAGCCAGTGGGAATTGCCAAAGAGACCACAGCCAGCTCATAAAATTCTCTGCAGTGAAAGTACTAAAAGCTGGGAAATTAGCAGGGAGAAAACAGCAGGTTTGCTATTTTCTTACTGTTTCATAGATATCTGCTTGCAGCTGGGGTGGGAGAAGGGACACCAGACTAACAGGGGACACGGCCTGTGTAGTGTGGCTTGTGTTACACCACACTACAAAGTGTGATTTTTCAGAGTCTGCTGTGTGTCCTACCTGTCTGTCCTTGCTTTAGGGCCAAGAACCTCCACGACAGTGGTGTGGAAGGAGCCTGTGGTGCTAAGAGCCTTGGGCGTGCAGCTCAGTCCACCACTGAAGATGAATCATCACCCAACTGCACCAGGACAGTCCTACCAAGGAACTGAACACTGCCCTTCAACAGAGCCAGGATCAGCAACCTTGCCCCTGCCTGCACATGGACTGGCCAGCAGCAATCCTCTATCCCATTTACTGGCTTCACACTCTGTAATTACACAGAAGTCAGGAAAAAAGCCCCAAGGCTGATCTCCAGCAAGGACCAAGTGAGGATCAGGCAGCAGAAACCTTTTGTGGGCTGGCTTCAAAGTATGCATGGAGCAGGAGGAAGCATGTCAGAGCGATACTGCTCTTCACCAGGCAGCCTTGCTGCTGCTGAGATAGCTGCAATTGCTGCTCCATGACTAACCCTGTGAGCACACAGCCACTGGAACATGCCTGGTGTCAGGGAATTCTGCCTGCAGTAATGAAGCTGAGACTCTGCTGAGAGCAGGATGAGTCCTCCAGGATGAGAGGCAGCTGCCATGGCCTCCTGTTCCTCACCCTGTGCTGCTGTTCCCTTCTGATCATCGTCACTCCTTGCTGAAAACTCTGGACCAGTGTTTTGAAACACTTCTCTGAAAGAGGGATGTGGTGCTGGTTGTGAGTGGTTAAAGCCACTGCTCCAAGTGGCCACTGAGGCTCATGGATGTGAGAGTCTGTGTAAACAAGCTGGAGACAGACCTGCTTTCATCCCGTGGACCTCTGGTCTCAGAACAGCCTCAGCAGAGACGTGCTGCTGAACAGTGTCCTCATTGAACCAGTGACTGCCTGAGCACCCGGGGTTCATGCCTGCACCTTCCCTGCACATTGCTGTGTTCTGATATCCTGCCTGCTTATTATTACAGTTTCCCACAGCTACAACCAAAGCTTCAGCTGTCCCCCCAGGGCAGATTCGTGCTCCTGGCAGTCACACAGTGACTGTTCCTCTACCTGGTGTGATGTGCGCACAGGCACAGGGTTTGTTTCTAGACCTACTGTACTGTAAGAATGCAGTAATATGTGTACATATATATATGCATATAATAATGATGTACTAATTTCACACATAGCTGTTAATTTTAAGTCCCCCTGAAGCCAGCAGTGGTAGCAGTGGGTGAGGCAGCTGGGCACTTACTCCCACAGGAGGGGATGGGATGCAGGCAGCAGGGAGAGAGTGGGGCCCAGCCAGGCTGTCACAGGAACTCTTCGCCCCTCACAGACATTACAGTTTCATGATGGTCTCCACTGTCATGGATTTTCTCTTTCAAAAATTCTGTCAGCAAAGGGCCATGGCCAAGCTGGATGCTGGCCCTGGGCAGGGAGCAGGTGCTCGGGGTCCCCTGGGAGCTCCAGGGACTGCTGCTGGACTTCAGCAGACACCCAGTCTGTTTGAGAAAAGATTGAGCAAAATAAGCCTCTGGGTTTCCCCATCCCCCATTCACAGGGCCTAGTCACTTCATCTTTCTTTGTCTGTGTGGTATTTCAAGGCTGTATTTTAAGCCCTCTATTCCCCTCAGGGGTGCTGGGGCCTGGCTAAACATGGAGTGTTTGTCTGCAGTGCCACAAGGACCTGGGCTGCACTCCCTGTGCAGTGATGCTCTTGGTCCTGTGCACGGAGCTATTGGCGTCTGGTGTCTGCTCAGCTTTATTTTGAGGTATTTAAACTTAGCAAACTAGCTGTTTTTAGGTCCATATGAACAGATCAGCTGGTTACCTGTGGCAATATGTTTATTCACGGACTCCAGCTGCTTTTAGGGAACAGCCTTCTCTAAACATAATTAAGGCTATTTGAGTAGCTGCTCACAATTACCTCTTGGTTCACACAAAACACCACATACTCCCTCATTGAGCAATAACTCCTGGAGATAGAAGGGTGAAAAACCACAGGCAACTTGCTGCTGAGTGCCTCAAAGATCTTTATGATCCTGTTGTAAATGGATATTTACTTGTGAAGAGCTACCCACCTAGTGCACTAATACACTGGCCAGGGCATTAGTTTTCAAACTAGCAGATTTACCTGAAAGCTGGACAGTTGTTAACACCCTTCACCCTTTGCCTCTATTGATAATTAGGCTGTGGATAGAAAAGCCTGACTTGGGGATGGATGTGCATTTACCTGGTGACACAGCATGTCCTTTCAGCTCTGGTAAGTTAGCTCAGGAGAAGGACCAGAGACACTTTCTAGGAGAGGAGGAATGGAAAAGCCTTGGCACAAAGAGGAGTAGTGAAGCCTGAAAGGTTATAAGACATGAACAGAGGACAGTTTTCATGTCGTGATGACCATCTTCCTTTCCTTGGCTCCTCTCCTTGCCCCAAGACTCCAGTGCTCCTTTTCCTTTCCTCCTTCCCATCTCCCTCCCCTTCTCCTTGTCCATGCTGCTGGGCTTGGAGAGATAAAGGGTCACTGTCCTTCAAAAGACAACTTCTCAGTACCAGGAGGATGGTGAAACACAAAGGAAGCTTTCCAAGCAGAAAAGGGGACCACAAAAAAAGTGTGAGCTGTGCAGAAACCCTCTTTGTGTTTCATGTCCCCTCCTGCTCTGGAAGTAATGCTATAAATATACACTCAAGCCTGCTAAGGCAAAACATAGACCTTTTCCCTCTTTTGTTTTGCCTTTGAGAGGACAGTCAGGTCAACACGCTGTCCTTGTACCAGCTCCACACTGAAATTTAAACACTTCTGAGATCTACCAATAACTTTTTTCCTGAAGTACCACAGACTAAGTCCTAGATGGGGAAGAAGCTGAGCTGACCACAAGCAGAATTACAGACAGTAATTCTTTAACAGGCTGTATCAAATGAATCAAAATCCTCATGTAATTTTTAGACCTTTCTTGTCAAGCTTGGAGAAGTTCTTCAGCTTTTGTCCTTCCTCCTATCTTAAATAATTTCATTTCTGGGATCGCAACAAGGCTGCTATACTGAACAGATTATAAAACTTACACATCCTTTAGGCTCAGCAGGAACAGTGTTGCCCCCGTTCCAGTTTGAGTGACATTATCCTGGGTCTATTCAAGTGCTGGTGAGCAGATCCTAGCCCCAGGCTTGGCCCCAGCGGGTGCTGAGCTATCAAGTCATCTGGAATAAGAGTCTCATTTTCAGAGCAGTGCAATTTTCTCCACAATGATGTTATCTTTGTTCCTCAGTTTCTGGCAGCAGAGCTGCTCACACATGCTATTAGCAGATGGCAGAAGACATACATGGAATTCGCTCTCAGAACATTTCTTCCATTCTTCCTCCCAGACTGAAGAAGTGCAAATTCAAGCTAAAAGCATGCACTAACCACAGCCCTCTCCCAAACAGGGCTACAGACAGTTAAAAGCAGACTCCAGTAGAAAGCTTTCAATCATTTCAGTCTCTCTGCCATAGTTTAACTACTCAGCACATACCCTCAGTCAAAAATGCATGGAGTGCATTTTGTAAAGCCATGCTCCTCTGTGCCCTTATGTCAGCTCCTTTTCAGGATCAGCTGTTAACAAGCAGCAGGCATTGCAGGAAGAGAGAGAACTTCCATGCAGCCTCTCCAGTAGGCTGAGGCACCCATCTGTGCCCCACAGCCAACTGCTGTAGGTGTGGCAGAGCTCTGGAGCACTTAATGTAAACCAAAATGAACACATAAATTTAAGGATCAGTCAAACAAATTGCTGGGACAGGCATAAATTCAGAAGCATGGATGTGTGCACATTGTTCAGCCCCCAAAAGGAGGAGGCAGGAGCCTGACAAACGCCCCATCCTCCCATATTTATGCTGCTATGAGCTGAAACTAACCTGGCCTTCCAGCAGAGATGCTGCCTGAGGGTGTTTGGGAGCTGTTGCTGTAACCATGTGCTCCAGTGCTCTCCTGATTCACTGTTCATTTTTGATCTGGATGTCTTGTCTAGGAAAAAAAATGGCTCTTTGAAAAACCTTCTTATTCAGGTTTCTTCTTTCATTTATAACAAAGGATTTTTTTTCTACCTCCCTAAACTGAGGCAACTCCTGCTCAGAGTTGCTCCTGAACCTGATGGAAAACAAACAGACGCAAGACCATATTTCTGAGACCACCTCCACCTTCAGCCCTTACTTGAGCACTTGATTATCATGTTTTGCTTTTTCCCCAAAGGACAATTTTATTCCAAGTTCATGAGCTCATGCTGAGAAACAATAGAACATTTCCCAAGTCCCAAAAATCTGTGGAAACGTGAGTCTAATGCTTTGAATCCAAAGTTAAACTTGGCACCCACCTTGACCCCACCTAGCACAAAGTGAACAATCTCACGTCAACAAGAAAGGTGCCATGGTTCAGCCTTTGGGAGAGCTTTGCTACAGCACCTGCTCCACATCTCACTGTGTCCCTGACCACAAGTCCTTGGCCCTGCCAGCTACAGGAGAAACGGGGTGCTGGGTTCATCCTGTGCTCTGGATGAGTGCTGTGAGCACCAGCTTAAACCCCAGCACACACACACACACCCTCACTGCACCAGGCTGTCATGCTGGTGCTCTTGACTTTCTACCTTGCCTCAGAGAATTTGTTCCTCTTGTTACATAATGCAGACAGGAGGCATACTGACTGCTTTTGCTCATGCAAGTCTTTAAGTTCCAAGATTATTTAAAATAATTGCCTTCCATACAAGATACTTCCTATTGCACACTGTGCTCTCCCACCAAAGATGGAAATCCCATTCCCCAGTTTCAAGAAGTTTCTTCCACTTCTCAAGTGCTACTGTTTTCACTCTGTATGAAGGACTGTGCCTGCACATCAATGCAATTCTGCTGGCAGTTCAGAGCAGAGGGACAGCACATAAAATGTTTCTTTGTGCCTCTGCCAGTACTAATCTATTGAAGTCACACTTTTATGTGCACCTGGTTGTACCTTCCACTGAAAAGAGTACATGGTAGCAGCACTTTTGTGCCAACCATGGAATTTATTTCCTTAAAAAAGTATTTTCCCTAAAGCCCAATAGAGATTGCAACCCTAGATAACTCACTTGCTTTGTTCCAGTGTTGGGAGCAAGAGCTGAAGCTGCAGAGAGGACATAGCCAAGGGGTCTCCTGTGTGCAGGGCATCCAAGGGCACATGGAAGGAAAAGACACAAGAGGAAAGCAAGATTTTTGTTATATTTTTGTTGTACTTGAGGAAAAAAAGATTTTTTCAAAGCTAAGTGCACTGTAGTCTACAATTCCTTTCTAAATCACAAATTCACTGAATGTTTGGTTGGAAGAAACCTTCAAGATCATCAAGTCCAACCTTTGACCAACACTGTAAGTTCACCACTAAACCACATCCGCAAGGACCAGGTCCATGAAATGCATGAAACCACTTGTACCTAGGCTGCCCCTATCTCACATCTCTCCTGTGTTACTTTCTTTTGAAGTTCAAAGCTACTTTCAATCGCTACATTTATTTGCCCTTTCCTCCCCTTGAAGCAAACATAACCAGGAAAAATCCCCAGCATAATTTCTCTCCCTCCCAAAGTTTATTTTCTCATTTGCACTCCTCCATATACACTAAGACCCCTTTTCACACATGGGTGAACCTAGAAAGTCATTTGGAGTGGGAACCACATGAACCAGTTCAGTGAACATCAGGTAATTGTGCCTTAGAGGCCTTTTTGAAGGTCAAATATTTCTGGGTAATTTTTCCAGCTACTTTCCTTGTTAAACAAAAGCCCACATAAACCAGGAAAAGAACAAGGTGGCTTTGTAAAAGTCTCGAACTCACTGGCCCCATGGATCCATCTGTTCCATGTCCTGGCACCACCTCCTCCTGTTTTCTTCCCAAGACACCTTCTCAAGAGTCACCTGCTTGGGAAAAATCTGCATTGTTCACTGCTGCCCTGAGAATGGCTGAGGTTTTCAAAGACTCTTCTCACTATATTCTTATACTTCTAAGCCACTTACAAGCTTTATCTTTGCACCATGATATGAAAAACAATCTAAAACCCACTTCTGACATGCACAGACTTGTGCAGCCACCCAGCCAAACAGGAAGCCACCTGACAACTGTAACAGACACAAGATAGTCACATAATGCCAACATTCATACAAAATTAGACAAAAAACATCAAACAAAATTAAAGAAACATATTATTCTTTAGTAAGTTCAATTCAACTACAGAAGTAAATGATTTGTTTTATACTATACTCTGGAAGCACACAGGGACTTTGCAAGATAAAATTTCTATTTTAGGTTTGATTGTAATTTAATAAATCAGACTTATTTACTGAAAAAGAACTTGTAATCAAGAACAGAACGATGCCACTTCAGATGTAAACTCATTATAAGTTTTTAAAAGGCTTTTTCAAATTGCAAAACCTAGCAAAAGGCTCTGGTTTGTGGTTATTGCACAAGGATTTGCACTTCTACTGGAAAAATGTTGCACAAATCAAGCTGATTAAAGTGATTCTTCTGTATCAAGCTCTTCAGGAGAACACAGACTGCCTCGAGTTTTGGATGCTGTTGAAGACACAGGGACATAAAACTTCTCTGAGGTTCATCTGTCCCATGAGTACCTCCAAGTGCTGTCACTATCAGCTTCTCAGGGGAGGGCAACTCAAGTACTTGGGGCTGCCTTGATCACTTGACCCACATTCTTGCCAACTATTTCAAAGATTCTCAGTAGATACCTCAAAAACTTTTCCAGTCTTCTGGAAAGTTTTCACTATTCCCAACATCTTGCAGACCATTAAGGGACAGAAATGATTGCACCGGACAGAGTGTTCCCAAGTGAGGGTGACACACAATGCATTTGTACAGAAACACGTGTTCTTTAGGAAATAAGAAGTGTGTTAATTATTTCTAACATTATAGCTGTCCATCACATGCACACAACCATAGTTTTCTCTACTGAAGTGCAAACACATCTTTTCATCAGTCTTTTCTGTGTGGTTAAAAACCTGCTGCTTGGCATACCATGCTCTGCTCCCTTTGTGCCTGCTTTGACTTCTGGATCCAAGTTGAGATCCACTCCAATTACATTTATCTTATGTTTGGAATTAAATATTTCATAACATGCTCATGGGGACCTATTTTGAGAAAATATGAAAATCTATAATTAGAAAAACATAGAGACCAAAACATTTCAGTATTCTCAGACTACAAACATGTTGTTTGTGGCCATTAATAGCAGCCTAAAACTATAAAAAAACATGGTGGAACATTTGCAGTGTTTATATAACATATATATATAGCATTTGTTAGAGACACATTGTCCTTTAAAACCAGTTACATTTAATAGTTTCTGGTTACTGTGTATATTTGCAAACTCTAGTGAATCATGCAATCTGAAAAATGCTGGGAATAAAATAAAAAGAGCATGGCATTGAGACACTAGAGCTCAGCTTGTCTCCCCCTATGCCCCCCAGATATATTTAATTTGTACATTGCTTAGTGGTTTGGGGTCGAAATGCAGCCCAAGATGGAAGAGATCTGGTGGTGTCTCTCCAGCCTGCACCAGCAAGCACCCTTGGGGCAATGCAGGTGCTGGGGTGGTTTTGGCAGGGAGGGCAGGAGCCTACACTTAGCAGGAGCAGACCTCTCCTTATCTTTAATATCAGTAATGTTTTATCAATTATTTCAGCTGCTCCTTCATGGGAGGAGGATTTGGCTGCCTGAAGAGAGAGGGTTCCTGTAGGGAAAGCAGGCACAGACCCCCACGGGATGACTGCTGACCACAGAACCTGGCTCAGAGTGGAAAGAGAGAGTATTAATTAGGATTAAAGGGAAGTAACTGGCTTAGTATAATACAACAGCTGTGCCAAAGAGAACGCCACATTTTCTAGCTGCAGTCCCTACTGTCATATCTCTGTGCTATCCTTTGGCTATTGGCCAAATCATGCTGGCTGTAGAATATTCTCTGTTACTGTAAATTACTGAAGAGAGGCAGAATTGTCTATATTTAGGCCACCAAGTCCTCCTATCTTAATCTTTACCCCCTCTTTGATTTAGTATTTTGCTTTCTATTTTTACCTCACATATTCTGCAGCAGGTCTGGATGCCTGAAGAAGGCAGGCCATCCCTTCCCCAGAGGAATTAATGACCATGCCTGTAGTTTGTTTTCCATTTACTTCTTTTTTCCTTTCTTCATGTGTGGGTTTTCTTATAATGCAGACTATAAAAAATGCTCCAGCCAGGAAACAGAAGATCTGAAATGAAAAGCAAAAGATAAATCAAACAGTGGAAGCAGACAAGAAGGAAAGGGGTGACATTTGTAGTGCAGTTTTGCCCAGAATTTCAGCCACATCTGTGCTTGCTTAAGATTATGAAGGTGCATTTGAAAAAGAAAGCTAAGGACTTGTGGATGACACAAATCATGACAGCACAGTTGCCAGGCTCAGACAGGAGCAATAGTTGCTGGGTACCTGCTGGGTTCTCGCAGTCAATGGCCCACTCAGTAAAAGGATGGTAAAA
Source organism: Heliangelus exortis (assembly GCF_036169615.1). Lineage (NCBI taxonomy): Eukaryota > Metazoa > Chordata > Aves > Apodiformes > Trochilidae > Heliangelus > Heliangelus exortis. The sequence continues at coordinate 26,161,743 of NC_092430.1, forward strand.
ACTGTCCAAATAAGGTAGCCATTCAGTTGCCATGGTAAGCCAGTGTAATTTCTGAACATCTGATCTCCACCTGACTTGAATCATGGGCTAGTGGGAGATTGGTGCTTTCTGTTAATATGAATCCTGGTTTTCACTGATTCATCAACTGACCAGAAGTCCATGGGATGACTTGGAGTTGCTTTCCTTCTGACAGGGCTGTGCCTGGCTGGTTGCTGCCTCCCCAAAAGCAGGGAGAAGCTGAGAGGCTGGAGAAAGGATCAGGGCTGCACCAGGGCTCTGGGTGTTTCGCTCCAGCTCTGCATCTTGCTGTCAGCCTGAGACTGACTGCTCACCCTCCTTCCTCCAGTTCTCCTCAGCAGGAACCCAGTCTGAGCAGGATGCTTTTCACTTCCTCTGGCTTTTTCTCAAAGCAGGAAAGATACGGACAGGAGCACAGGCATGGAGAAGGGAAGAAACATCTTTGGAAAAAAGCTCCACAGCTGCTGGTCATATGGAATGTACTTCAAACATGGTCAGTGTACAAAAAAACAGCCCTCTGGAAAGAGAGGGGAAAAAAAAAAAAGGAAACAGAAAATATTATGAAGCATCTCTGAGCAGTGGTGAAGCCACTCCAGTCCCACCAGGAACAGCCAGCAGGTAACTTGTGTCCTCATCTATCTCAACAGACAAGAGCAAAGGAGACCAGAAGACAACAAGACAACAAAGAAGGTATTTTCCTGGGAGCAAGGAGCAGCAGCATAGCAGTCTTAGGACAACAGCACCCAGAACTTCTCTTTCCTTGCAAAGATGTTTGCAGGTCCTGAGTGTTTTTAACTCCCATGGGGTTTGCTGGTCACTGGTGACAGCAAACTGGGCAGCAGGGAGAGGCAGTGAGAGGCGGGAGGGAAGGGGCAGAGCACAGGGAGGGTGGGGAGAGAAATTATTTCAGAGCTGGAGCTAATTTTGTAGGATCTGGCTGTCAAACAAAGAACCACAGTGTTTTTAAAATTCTGCTTATTGAATTAAGTCACTCTCCTGCCAACTGGATTACTTCAGCTGGCTGAACAATCTGACACCTCTTTTTAGAAGAGAATTTGCTGAGATGCCCAGCTCGGTGTGGTGGGTACCTAACACTCGCTCTCGGGGAAAACCAGGGCTGAGAACAAAGCTCTTCTATGGGAAACTGCTATAGGAGTCAGAAAGGGCTTGGGATAGACATTAAAAGAAAACTCAAAGCATTTCTGTTTTGAAGCCTAATAAAATCACGGATGCGTACTTTTAGTCTAGCACTTTTAAGACATTCGCAATAATGAACAAAATATGCATTATTTTGCATTAAAATTTTAAAAATATAATCTGCTTATTACTTCTTAATAGGTGCTTTTGAAGCACAAGATTTGTCCTTGTTTTCTGAGAATGTAGTTCATAGAAACACTCAAAATCAGACTCCCTGTAGCCTAGAGTTGTGGCAGTGGGACAAATGCAAGCACACCAAGTTTTGGAAAGTTACAGGCCAGCTCTGGCTTCTTCTGTGGTATCTCCAAGACATCAAGACTCCTTCTTCTTTACCTCCAGGACACCTCTATTGGTCTCTGAGCGCCTTTACGTTCCTCTGAAATGCAGTCCTGCTTTCTTGCCCACTGACTTCTTGCTCAGAGGTAAAAGGAAGTGTTTTATCCCCAGATGATACTTTCAGTGTTAAAACACTTGGATGCCATGTGACAGCATTAAACCCAAAACAACATAGCTAGGAAGAGCTGGAAGCCTTTGAAACAGAAATCTCAATGGCATTTTTTGGGATACCATCTGTGTAAGAGGTTGCTGCTCTGGAGAATTCTTCAGTGGCTTTTTTTGTATCTCAGGTTCATTGATGGAAATCATCAGACTTCATTAGATCAACCCATAACTGCCCACAGGCAGAGAGATCACAGCCTTTGGATACAAGTTTTACCTATCTCTTGAACTAAAACTAGCTACTCAACTGGCATAAACACCAGCACAGATGTATTTAGACCAGGCCATGATTTTAGCTTCAAGCTATTCTCAGTGACCATAATCTAATATTCCTGAGACAGCTCCACATCAACTCGGGAAAACTTGATGGGGATTTTGAACCAGCTTAGAGCAACCAACTTACAAAACATGCCTTCAGCTAAGGCATGCACAGTTCTTTAATTAGCAATAATTTTTATGGTTAGTGTTCATCTGACAATGGGCCTGGTGCAATACCCCTTTACTTGCCCCAGAGTAAGCATGGAGTAAGAGTATGAGTAAGCCCATACTCTTCAGAGTAAGCCAGAGTGTGGGCTGTAGGAACAGTGACAGTGTCCATAACTTCCTTTCACTCCTGGAAAGGGAGATCCCTGACTCCCCCCCAGCTCACTGGAAGGTGCTGGTCATGGGCTGCGCCACAGAGAGCCCCACACCTCCCATACCCTAACTGGAACAGATCTGCTTTTTCACTGAGAACAGACAGCTGCTGTTTCAGTCCCCCCCCCCATGATGTCAGGACATCATGTTCTCCAAAGCAAGGCCTGGGGACAAAGAGAATCTTTTGAAGGCTCTCGTTACTTCTGTGCCATATTTCTCATATCTGATAAGCCTATCTGTGAAATTCCAAGCAGAGATGGTTATCTCCTCTTACACAAATAACTTGGGCTAATGTTACTTTGGTACAAACCTTCTGTGATACATTTCAGTAAGCAAAGAACCACTTAAGTGCTACCCTTGAGGAAATACTAGCATAATGTTTCACATCTGTCTCATTTTTACTCTAATGAAGACTACGTTTTGTACCAGCTCTGCCCTTTTATCATTACAGTCTGTTTTTTCTTTCAGTAAGCAGTTACAATTCTATTTGCTAGTTACTGCAGTTACCACTTGGAATGCATTTCTCTTGGGAATCAGCAAACACTGGGGATATTTTATATGAAAGAAACATTTATGAGATTTTGTCAAACAGTACAAAAGGCATTTTGTGGATTTTTGGATTTGGACAGGTCCTGTATATTTATATTTCTTGATAATACTCCAGAGTACACCAGAAATTACCAACTGTGCCTTGGAAACTGCACCAGCCCTGGCAGGCTGGATCCTAGGTCAGGGCCTGTTGCCTCAGGCTGTCAGTGAGCCCCAGGCAGACCCTGCACCAGCCACACAACATTAACTCTGCCTTACCCATCAGAATGAACAATGTTCTAATGACAGACCAAAACTGGTGATCCTGGACCAGCAGAACCAGAAGCTGCCCTGCCTGCTGCCTTCACTACCTGATGAGGTCCTCACCTTTTTCTTTTATTGCTTTTAACATGCACGTTAAAGAGCAGAAAAGCAAAAACTCTCTAGCATTGCCAGCAAATATCCACTTTTCTACAAAACATGTATTAGACCAGTCTAGGCTAAGCTTATCATAAGTCTTAGATCTCTGCATGTTGCTCATTTCAGTGCAGAACCTAGGGCTAACCACAGTGGAGACAGAAATAGCTGAGGACGAAAAACATGGGAAGAATTTTAAGCATTCACCACTAAAATACAGTATATATTAAAAATGCTGTCAGTGTTTACTGCCCAAGTCAAGAACATCCCTGGATTTAAGCTTTGTTCTGTATTTCATGCTGAGTTCAACAATAAATATTCACTTATAAGAATATAGTTCAAAAGTTCAGAAATTTCTAAGGCCCCTCAAAAAGTGCTTAAAACAACCCCCTAAAGCAAAGGCCCCTTCACAACATCCAGAGCAGACTGAGGTTATCATGGGGAGCCATGGGCTGATAGACTGGCTGCAAGCCTGCTGCACAGAGTACTGCCTTTTAAGAAGTGGTTTATCAAAGAAGGAACCCATCAAGAAACCCAGGCTGAGGGCCTGAGCTGGGGCCTCCCGGGATGTTCTCACCCTCTGTGGGCCAAGCCCAACACAGGCCAAGTTTAGCTCAGGGGATCACAGCTTCTCTGGCCCCTGGCAGGACTTTACCACCAAAAAGTCTCAAGGTTCAGAGTCATGCAGGGAGACTTTCTGGGGAGACATCCAGCAGGACCAGAAACTGCTCCGGCTGTGGGGATGGCTGCTCTGCTTCAGAAGAACTTCCCAAGTGCTTCTGCTCCTGAGGGAGGTGAAAAGCCTTTCAGAAAGGGAGCCTTCACAAATTGGCCTTTTCTCCTGTTATGCTCATTTGCAAAGCAGAACAAAAGTCCAAAATGCTGGGGAGCAGGAGAATGAACAAGCTTGGGGTTCCCCCCCTACACTTTAAGAAATATTTAAGGAATGTTGAGTCTGCCTTGATCTGCTCAAGGGTCTCCTGGGGCTCTCAAGTATGTTACTTTTCCCATTGCTTCCTCAGTAACCGTGCTGACTTTCAGGGCTAGAATTTCTCATCTAGAATACAAACCAACAAAACCACGGCTTCCTGCAGTAGAAAAATCTGTTCTTTATTTGTCAAAGCAATATCCCTCAGAACCAAAAAGCCCAGCTCGTTCCTCCCCTCCCTGCAAAACCCATGGACACCCACGAATGCTCTTGGGGGTGACTGAGCCCCTCACCACTCACCACTCACCACTCCACCAGCCAGGAAAAGCCCACCACCAAGGGGATGGAAAGTCAAGTCTTTCAGAAGTGTCAGAAAGATGAGTAAATCTGTCTTACAGGCTTGCAAAACCCCTGAAGATGTGAGTGCAGTTTGCAGCGGAAAAGAGAGGAGATACGAAACAGAGTAAGCTATTCAAAGTCAGGAATAAAATAATTTAAATGAGGAATGCCTGGATTTTAAAAAAATTATATATATATATATATATTATCAACCATAAAGGCTGCTGTCTCTTCCAGAGTGTACTGCTTCTGACAAGACTGTAACTTGTTGGCTGGTATCACCTCTAACACCTGAGACAGCAAACAACAGCTAATCCTGACACGGTTTTTGTGCTAATGACTGAAGCAAGATAACTGGAGTCCCTGGCAAGCTTCCCATTTAATTCAATTAACTCCAGCCAGGCTGTGGTGATTGTACCAGTCAGCACTGGAGAGAACCAGATCCCTAAATTCAGATGGTTAAAAACCAAGGAAGTCTTCACCATAACTTTCTGGTACAGTTACCAGCAACCTAGACTGCTGCTACCAAGTGACCCAGCATCCTCAACAGCTTCTACAAAAGGGTGTGGAAAACACTTTCTTTGCTAAGAAAACGGAAGCAACTTATTTCATTGCGTATTTTTTTACTTATTCTGAAATGTGTGTCAGTTTAAGCAAACACTGTGCTGCATCTCCTTTCTCATGCATGGTGCTGGAGCTGCACAGCTCCAGGAAGATCATGTTTCCCCTAACACAATGCAGATGTCTCGATGGCCAATCTGCTCTGCACACCCCAGGAGCTGCTGACCTCTCCCTGGGGACCCAGCACTCCAAGAGACTGAGGCTCCTGAAGTATTAGCTGAAAAATGCAACTTTACACGGAAAAGACTTTGAGTGGAAATTGACTTTGAAGCTGGTTCAACAAACTGAACAGTACAGAGTCTGGGAATGTCAGAATGTTTCACTTAAATAAAAAAAGCTATTCCTGATTCTTGTCTGGAATCAGGACAAAAAACAAAAAACAATTAAAAATGCATTAAATTTTCTTTGGCTTTTAGGTCAGAACAAATAGAATCTATATTTATATTTCTCATCAGACACCCACCTAATTTCGTTAATCCCTAACTTAATTTCAAGGTAATTTTTCTAGAAAGCAAACAACAAAAATTCTAACCAGTGTCTAACGTGTGGTCACAAAACCAAGGGGGTACAATACCAGGTCACTCCTTCCCCAGACTCAGAAAGCATGACTCCACTAACACCATGAGCTGCTTTTTGCAAACAACGGTGGGAAGAAGGAGGAAACCCAACCCCGCTGCTGGTGTCTGTGCAGATGCAGCTCTCCAGCACTTCGGGTAGCAGCCCCAGAACAAGAAGAACCTGAAGCCAAATGTGAGGAATGTGTGACACCAGAGAATCAGTGCAGACCTCTGTCAACCTCTGCATGCCCTGTCAGGAGGTACCTTGCTGTTCAGCTGGTGGGATGACCTGAGCCATGGACAGCCTTGACTGTGATGTGTCAGCAGAGGATGCCTGTGCTGCACACGGACTTGTGCTTCAACAGCCTGATCTACACCCAAGACAGGAAATTCACAGCCCTGCAGTTCTCAGTGCAAGAAAATTAATGCACCTGAATCCCACCAGCTCACTTCCAATGTGCAGGGTCTTTAGCCAAGGCTGCAGGGCAGGGCTGAACAAAGCTCTGTAGATGGAAGCTCCTGCCCTCAGCCAGGCTCCCCGCGCTGCCTGCTGCAGCTGCCTTGGGGCTGAGCTCAGGATGGGCACTGGGCAGCCCCAGAGCAGGGATCCCAAGGCCAGCAGCAGTCCCACAAGCAGAGGCCATGAAGCAGAGCCCCAGACTGTCAGTTTCTCTCAACAGAATCTCCTCATAAGTCTGCTTGCAACACTGAAACGAAAATTATGCCATGGTTTTGTCAAAGCACTGACTATTCGGGACAGTCAGTTCAAGCTTTATTAGGAAGGGGCTTGGTACCTTGGAATTCTGATAAACATGAAAAATAAATGAACCAGGTAAAATTAAGCTGCAAGAACAATTGGTGTATCCCCTCAGCTGATTCAGTTTCCAGGTCTGTGTTAGCAGAAAGATCTTCTCCAAGTATTTTTGGTTTACTTTCGAATATTTTTCCACCTTAAGCCCCAAAAGCCTGCAATATATTTGCCCACTCACATTATTTAGTTAAGAAGTTTTGAAATAGAAAGAGATTTGCATACATGTTTCCTCGGTGGTGCTTTTGAAGTGTTATGTCTGGGATAACTGGTAAGATCCCTAGAAGTCTGTATACTGCCAACATAAATAGAAAGTATATTTCAGGATGGGGGATTATCCATTCCTTGAAAGGGCTGTTACATACCACTTGCTGTCATGCATGCTGTCAGTTTCTAGCAGCAGTTTTTTTTGAAGCTCAGTCCAGCAAAAATAACACTCAGGCTTTTCTCCTGGAAAACAAAGCCTTCAGACCCTCAAAAGAAGCTACAAAGATTCATATGTGACCAACATCATAGATGTACCTCTCTGAGCCAGCAGAGATTTCTGAAGCTTCAGAAAGTTCTGTTTTCTTTGTGGAGAACGTGGTATGGCACTATATAAAAAAAAACAAACAAGGGCCCTTTAAAACATTTCCAAATGCTGTCCTGATCCTCCTGCTGGGTGTCAGATTAGAGGGAACTATACAATCCACCTGAAGCAGCTGCAGAGCAATGTCTAAAACTGCATCACCTGCTTGACAGAAGGAGCTGACAATAGCATTAGCATGAAGCTAAAATTAGAGGCTTAATTGAGCTCTGCAGTTACTGAAATTAATGACAGTTCAGCAGTTCATGTCCCTGATTTTCCTTGACTGAAATAATCATAAAATCAACTCCCATTCATGCTTCTCCCAGCTCCATGAGGAAAAGCCCTGGCAGCCTGGCATGCCTCACACACGGGGAGCCTGTCTGGCATCTCTGCCCTTCCGAGCAGGTACCATGGCAGGGCTGGTCCTGGAAAGAGATTGTGTGTCCACAACTCAGCACCCTGTGACAAACTGGGATGGATGCTATTCTCTGTGCCATGGCTTGGGAAACATCATTAACCATTACTGGTAAAGGAAGAGGTAGAAGCTATAATACACTAGAAATGGACACATAAAAACAGGGGCAGGCTAACAGCAGAAGGTGATGAGAGAGAAGACAGAAACTGAAGAGAAGCCAAGCTGTCAGTTACAAGCTGCATCTCCAGTGCCCTGGAGTTAAGAGATATTATTATTCTATTATCCTATTAGTGCTGAGTTCATCTCGTTGCCAGCAACAAAAAGAACTATTTGTTCCTTTACTGGGACCATTCAGAAATGAGAACTCAAGAACCAGAGAGCAGGACTAGGCTGCAGGATGCACAAATGTGAGGTGTGTCCTGTAAGATGCTCACCAGCTGTCCTGCTGCTGCTAAGGCTGGGATGGGATCCCCATGCTCTGCTGGACAGCTAGCTCAGTGCCACATGCTCCCCCTCACGCAGAAACTTGGTTCATAAGCTAGGTCTAAAAGTGAAATCCATTTTTTTTGCATTAAAAATTTTGGGATGCAGATCTGGTCCACTGGAGTTGCATGAAACCTGAAGAAAAAATAAATATTTCTGTAGCTCTTAGATAATTTAATGTAATTAATTCTTCACATAACAACTAAGAGTTGATTAAGATATAGCCTGAGTATAGATTTACATTAATATTACTGTCAAGACTACTTCCTTCCCAAGAAGCTGGTCCTGCCTTGACCTCAGCAAGTTTCCTGTGTCTTTGCCACTGTGTTCTGATGTGGTGCCCACGGCTGCAGGGTGAGAGCAGCAGGGACCTGGTCATGAGATGTGGCTGTGTGGTGGCATTTGGCCAGTCTGCAGGCAAGTCTGGAGGTGACATCGGGCTTGTGCTGCTGCTCCAAGCAATGCAGGGACATGCTAAGACTAACAGCTGTGGAGGTGAAAGCATCTCCTGCCAAACACCTGCTTAGGGTATCAGAGTGAAAAAAAGGCCCAGCCTTTATGAACAGGTCTTGTAAATAAATCAGATGACCTTTTAATACCCATAAAAACTATGGAAAGGAACAGGAGCCTCCATTGGCCTCACTAGGATATATCAGACATTTTAGGCAGAAGAAAATGCACTCCATTTAATTGTGTATGTTATTTACAAGTTGAGGGGATTATTCTTTAAGACCCAGAATGAGAGACCTGTAGTTCTTAACACTCTGCCATTACAGCTGCCACTCACAGCACTGAAGAAGTAAGCAATTGCTCTGTTTCCATCTGAGAGAGAGAAAATGTACTGAAGGCCTGCTGTGGAGTATATGGCAACATGAAGGCTCCTGCAGGCATTCGCTGCAGGTACTCTGTGTGTGCCCTTCTGCCCGTGGTGTCCTCACCTGCAATTTGTGGGAGATTGATAAGAGTTCTATTTTTAGTCCATTGTGGTGCTCAACATTCAGCGTTTCTGATCCATAAATACAACCCCTCATGGCAGTACATTTGGAAAAGCCACAGGGTACTCCCGCCTCTGCTCACGCCTGAACCCTTTGATGGCTGAACCAGCCCCAGAACCAGCCCTTCTTCTGTTCTTCCCTCAGCATCTGCCTTGGTTTTGGTCCAATAATTTTAATGGTGCAGATGTTGCCCGTGGCTCTTCACAACCATCTCCCAGTTCTGCTGCAGCCCATGTGGAGGGAAGGAGCACGGTACCAGACATGTTCTCCACGTTGGGTGTGGGAGGGCTGTCTGACCAGCAGAGCTGCTCCTGCTCCTGGTGGGATGAGCAGCGTGTAACTGGGTGCACTCACCACACAACCCCCTGCAGCTGGTGGGATGTCTCTTCTCCTCCCTTCTTCCTACACTTGCTGCAGGCATGAAATGTTCCCAGGCTCCCGCAGCTATCCCCTGGGGTATGCCATATCCACGTGTTGCTGTCCCCTTTCACATGCATTTCCAAAAAGCCACAAAATTCCTTCCTCTAGGATACTCTTCTTTGTGCACAGCCCATCCAGCAGCATAAAGAAACCCAGCCAAGATGGCCACCGTAGGAAACAATGTGTTTTTAAGACTTCACTTGATATTCAGAGATACCAACCATTATTTTTAGGTAAAATAATAAATTCAGCCCCACTTCCAATGCAACAAGCCTAACTTTTTCTTAAGTAAAACATTTTAAATACTCCTTTACTTTAAAATTCTCGCTTTACCAGGAATAGAAATGTTGCTCTACATTACAATACAGACATCCGTTCCTTCCAACTTTTTTATCAGCATTTAAGGTTAGAGGACTCTGACTTTATTTTTCAAATCATCCATGTGTATTATGAGCAATTAGGTATTTCTGTATTAAAAGTTTACAGTTTGTGGCTGTCCCTTGCTACCCCAGGTAGTGAATACTGTTGGAGGTACCCAGTCCATCCCAGCATCTGGAGGGGAACACAACACACAGGACCACCAGCCTCTAAGCCCAGTTCTTCAGATGACATCGGGATCTGCCCATAATGTCACATTCATCAATGTCACAGGTGGTGGCTGCTAGAATCATCACCAAAATACTTCCCTTTGTTAAGTATCTCTGCAGAGTCCCACAGGCAGGAAGATGACTGGCTCAACTCTCCAGGAGGCTGAGGAGAGCTGTGCTTGGAATGAAAGCTCAGACTTTGGGCTGGAAACATCTTCTCTGGAGCAGTAGTAATTCATGCAACTCATGTCACAACACGCTTGACAGCAGCAGCTGAAGATCCCCATTTCACAAGTGACTGAACGTTATAATGCAAAACTAAACACTCATGTTTATGGCTGCGACAGCCTCAGGGGCTCGTCTCCCTTCCCATCTCTTAATGTACACGAATTATCCTCCCAAATAGCTTCTTTTCTGTCAACAACATGCACAACATCTTTCCAAAGGCAAAGTGGAAATCCCTGCAAGTATTTCTGGTGCTGCTTCTAGCCAGAAATAACAGTAATCTGATGCATGAGCAAATTGCATTTCTGCTGCTGAATTCCATTGTACAAATAACTTTGCTTTGAATAAGTTTGGCAACAGCAAAGCACAGGCTAATTTTACTTATAAGGTGTGAATCAAAGATTTTCAAGTTTCTGCATCCCAGAAAAGAAGCGCCCGCAGCCTCTCCCACCACTTGTAACCATCAAGAGAAAATGTCACAGTTCAGCTATTTTATACCCAACTTCAAACCTATTTGCTGCAGCCCTGCAGGTCCCCACTCCTGCATGCTCTCAGGTCCCGAGGGTTGTACGTACATCCATGGTACGTGGAAAACATGGAAAAACAACAGCACACAGTCTGCAGGAGCAGAGGGTCCTCCACCTCCCCACAGTCCACGGGATCTGGGCCACTGAATACATGGGCAGAATCTCCTATAAAAATCAGTATTGGGCATGATTAATCTTGCTTAATTATTTCTGTACACTGCCACTCTACAGCCTGATGGTTCATCTTCTGCACAGCTCCATGGCAGATCACAGACATTTGTCAAACCAAATTGTTCCCTGACTGTCTGCAGAGACATGTATTTGCCATCTGCAATCTATTCCTCCATTTCTGGCACACATTTTCACTGCTTTCTTTTGAAAGCTGTTTCAGATTTCCACGGGCTTCTTCATAACCTCTACTAGCAAAGCCTCACACAGTTTAATTGTTGACAGCTGTGTCACAAGCAGTATTTTATGCTTTTGTTGCTCCTCTTGCTGAATACGTTCGAGTTGCTACGTCCAGGACTGCTCAGCTGTGCAAGAGCCCAGGAGCTGGAAAGCAGAGGATGACTTCCCAGAGTGTGTTACTGTCAGGTTTAATTGTTATAATTTTACCAGGGGAGTTGCAACTCCATATGTTATAACGCTGACAAGTAAGCATTTGAGCAAAGAGGTGTGAAGCTCTGAAATTACAGATTATTGATAAGCAAGTAATAGAGTTAATTAGTATGAGCACATTACATACAGTTGTTACAGAGCTATAGGTCTTCTCACAAAGGAAAATCCAGTGCTAGTAACACATTAGTCAGAGTTAGGAAAACTTGCAAAGTTGTATTTACCCACACATTTTACTCAGCTACACAGTGCTACATGAGGAGTACTAGGATGAATAAAAGTGATTCCCCCCTTTTCCTCTCAAGGAATTTGCATTTTCATCTCACAATAAACTTCCAGCTAAAAAAATAATTAATCACTAATGAATTTTATTTTTTTTCCTGGACAGAAAAGGGACTGCAAGTATCTACAGAAGATGTGGTATCCAAGAGCCTATCTAGGCGATGTGAGCTTGTGGTAACACTCTGAAATACGAAAAATACCGGGGACAAGACTGTTCTCTCTTTTCTACCAGGCTCAACTCAAATCTGAAACATCTGCTCATGTAACTTGAGATGAGCTCTCATAGTCAAGTAACATAAGTACAAGATCTTCCTGACATCAGTGCAGAACAATTATCAGTTAAGCTTTTTTGTGGAAATCTAGGAATCCAGGCACTTCTGATGTTCCCTGCAAGCACAGAATAACAATGTGTTTTCACTACTAGCAAACCACTTGCAGAGAAAAACTAGAACTTTTTACAAGTTGTCTTTGTTTTTTTAGAATTAAGTTGTACACATTGTCCTTTAGGAGCTATTCAAACTGGCCAGTAATGGCTATATTTATCATATATCTGAGGCCAGCACAAAGGGCACTTTAACAGTGGATCTTAATACAGCCTATTACAAAGATTAACATCAGTAGAGAACACCCACTTATGAACATGCACTACCACTACAAAAAGCATAATCTGAATATCAGCAAGTAGGATTACAGCTGAAATCTCGAGGACATAATTTACTTGCAGAATTCATATCTGGACCCCAGCTCAGGGCTTGCACCCCTCATTCTTTTCCTAGGATTGGTGGAGGAGGGACACAGGTTTCATGCAGGGTCCAGTTCCTATATAAATGCCTAAGCAGACTGAGATAAGACTTCCCTGGCTATCTAAGATTCAATAAATTTAGAAATTGCAGCAATAGCCGCAGTGGCAAATCAAGTAAAAAGCTGCAGTGTGCTTGCAAAAAGAACTGTGTGTCTGCTGGAGCTTTTCCCAGCTTCTGCAGCTCTAAAGCAAGCATTGCCTGCAGCCCGCCAAGAAATCCCTGCTCTCCACACCTTGTGAAAATGAACCCCCTCCTGACAGGGAAATGGACCAGAAATCAGGGTCAGTTTCTGGTTCTGCTCCTCAGCCTGCATGTGCATGTAGTAGTCACTTAATTTCTATGCTTCTGTTCTCAAATCCTTTGTCTGCACTGCCTGCTTCGTGATGGCTGAGAAGAGACTGTCCCCTGCAATGTCCCTGCAGAGCACCCAAGGCAGGGAACTCCATTGGAAGTGGAGGGCATTAAAAGTCACAGGAATAATGAAAAGATGAAAAATAATAATAACAAAAGACAAGTAGTGCATGGTACCCAGCAGCCTTTCGGGTGGGAAGAAGGCCTTTCGAGTTATTTTTGCCTTCTCTTCATACAACAGTAGATGGAGCTCTCCTGTCACCGGCTCCAGGAGTCCATTAATGTCTGCAGTATTGCATATCCCAGCACTGTAATTACTCTGTCAGCACCTGCCAGGACTGCTGCATGTGACGTATCCCTGCCGGTCACAAAGGGGGGATCTCGGGCTCCAGGGCTGCCTGCTTGACATCATTCAGCAGTATGGAATTCTCCCAAACTTGTAAATGACAAAAATGTTTGATTAACCACAATATTGCTTTTCCTTCACTGCATTGTGTAATATTCTTCCTTTCTTTTGTAAACTGTTGCCAGGATGACATGGAATTCAGCAGTTTGGGAAATGAAAGGGCTTCTTTTGTTTTATTTTATTATTATTGCAAAATAAGGAATGACAAGTTTTGCTTGCCACATTTAGAGAGAACATACATAAAAACTGTATCACGTCTATGAATACTCAAGACTATGTTATCCAGAGGACTTAAAGGAATCAAAGTCAAGGGATCTGTGGCCACTTTCTCAACCACTGCTTGCAGATCTAACATATATAAGAGCAGGACAGAGAAAGAATACTTATGACAAATTAAATGCTTCAGAGAAGTGAGAACAAAACTAGGCTGCCCTCTTTTTGATTTGTTTTTTTTTTTTTTTTTCCCTTGGGGGGCACATCCTGCTCTGTTCTGCTGCACATCCAAGTGCAGGCTTGACTTCAAACAAGAGTAATCACATGCTACAGACTGCCAGGGAAGGCTATCTTCAAAGCCAGTGTACAACTTGTTATTCTCTGGAAACTTTGTGCTATAAGCAATATATAAAAACATACCTTGACTTTTTAAAGATACTTTGAAGTAGATTTCATGTTATGCAAGTAAGAAAACTGAGAATACAGTAGAGTTATATGAGATGCTGGAGATGATATTTGCCAGCAAGGTAACTCAATATACATCTATTCTGGCATTCAATAATTAAAGAGAGACCCCCACAGCGAATTGCTGGGTGATTATATCGCAGCAGCAGCTATCCACAGCCACAGAGCAGTGCCAGTACCTGAAGACAGGCTCTGGCAACTGCACAAATCTTCATGGTCAGGCACGGGAACACAAGCAGGTGGGACACTTTTAGCAGAAATGATTTTTCATTTCTCTGAAGTACGAGGGAGACTGGATGCACATCTCTAAAGACAGGGATTTTCTACTGATTATCTGAGTAACAACTGACTTTCTGCGTTTCAGACTTCATCCTGCCTCTGATTCTGTGAAGGCACAGAGGTCTGATCAACAGGATCTGTGCTTCAGCAGTAACAGAGCAAAAATATAGGTAAGGACTTGGAGGTTTGGTCTTTAATAAAGAGAAGCCAACAGCTGACAAATTAAACACTTCAGAGAAGTGAAAGTTAAACAGTCCTGCCGTCACGAGGGCTGGCATATGGAAAGCTGCCACTGAGCTAATAATAGAAGTGTCTACTGCAGCAGAGAGGGAGGTCCCAGTGTCCTAGAGCAAGCCATACCCTGGGTGATGGGCAGACAGCCACTAGGCAGTGCATGTTTGAGGAACACATGCTTGCTGCCAGCCGCTTGTCTCCTGCAGCCACAGGCTGAGGGCAGCAGTCACACACAACAGCACCACTTGGGACAAAAATCAGGTTGGGCTGTGCTCACCAGGCTCCTGTTTGAGCAGAGGAGTTTCCTGTAGCCACAGAAGCACAGAAGGGTCCTTCACCAGCACACTGCCTTCTCAAGTACAACTGCTTTACTTCAGCAAGAAATGGACAACTGATCATTTGTCCCACACTTGCATTTGCACATTCTGGACACCTGCCACTTTCTCCAATTACTTCAGGCATCTATGAAGAGCATAAAAACCCCTGGGGGCAGAGTCTTCCTCATCCACTCCAGCCTGATCCCCACATCATTTCCTTGTGTGCAGTGGAGCAGGGCTGCTGAGAAATGGGAGGAGAACCAGGGTCAGGAGCAAAGCACATGGGTATTACTCGCAGCCAGAGATGGAAAATGATTTACAGGCAGGTGGTCATGAAGATAATCAATAGGGCTTGCACAGGGTATTCACCCGTTAATGAATGACAGGAGAAAGCGACTCAGGATGGCAGAACTGCAGACAGGCAGCAGCCAGGATACTTAACATTCAGTCAGCTAGAGAGAAACCAACTCAAGCAGAGACAGAAAAACCAAGAAGCATCTGTATGATGTGCTACTATATCTGCCAGCAAGATGGGGCATACCCCATGCTGCCCTAGGAGGGGGGGCACATTCAAGTGAAACATACATCACCCACACGTGTGGCTCTCTGAGATGACAGGCAAGGTTGATTCACAGCACTCCTCCTAAATAGTGTCCTACACTCTGTAAGGCAAATAGCTGACATGAGATAATGGGCACTAAAGAGCAAGAGTGAGATAAAGCACTAAAGAGAAGAGGGAGATAAAGTGCTGGAGAGGAGATACACATGAGCACAGACACATGCAGAGGAACCAGCTCTAACACCACGCACAGGCAACTCTGGCAGTTTCAGCAATCACTTTTCCTTCCAGAGCATCTGCCCATGCACTTAGAAGACTTTCAAAGGTACCAAGTTGTGGAAGCTTTTGTCCACATCAGTACTAAGCAAGCTGGATACTAATGGGAAAACTGAGTGGAGACAGAGCAACCCTGCTGATGTTAAGGACTCATCAACCTAGAGAAGAGCAGTTCCAGAAGTAAGGGTGACAGGGAGAAGCTCCTGCTCCCTCAGAAGTGAAAGGAAACTCTCAAACAAGTTTCTTGGGTGTCTGGTTCTGTACACACTGACATCAACTGCAAGGGGTATTTGGTAGCTCAAGGTGATGCACCATCAGTTGGGTGATGACTACAGAAGGGATAATCGGGGCATCTTCCCTCTGACAGAAAGACAGACTCAAGGCTTTTCACTGTTAGTATATGGTCCCATAATATACTCTTTGCCTGTGACTGTAGCAAGGGAAAAATAATCTCAAAAAGAACCTGCACATTCTTCTAATTAATGTTGCAGTGATTCCTGGCCTGGTCAGATCACAAACACAGAGACTGTGTGACAATTTTGTGTCTCTCACTGCTTCCAACACACAGAGCTGCTGTCCTCCACATATGGAAGGCCTCCATAAGCACCGTTTAGCTGATAATTTCATCCTTACAGAGACTTCACCTATCAGTATTGCACTATTTATAAGGCTTTCATATCACGTCTGACTGGGAAAAAAGAGTTTCAGAAAGCTCAGAGCTGCAACAGGGGAGTTTACCACCATTCTTCTGCTAACATCCTTTTGAGCTTGCCAAAGCAGGAGGTCTGATCCCCACAGGTCTGACTACAGAGCTTGTCACCAGCCAGGAAGGACAGGGAATACAGGGTGCTGACCATGGCCACAGAAAGACTTAGGGCATGGTACCCTGGCCTTTGCTACCTACTGCTCCCATATTTCCTGTCCCTTTAGACTCTCCTGCTGACACCTTTGGTCCCTTCAATCTCCTGCCCTGATTTGCCTTGAGCACTGTGATACAGCAAAAGGTGAAGAGCAGGGGGCAGGCATAGGGAGCACACAGAGGACTTGTGCCCTCTGACTCCCTCCCTGCTGTTCCTGGGAAGGCAACACTTGACCACACATAGCAATGGTGTTTATACCACACAGGGCAGCAGCTCAGGAATTAAAATAGCAGCAATGCTGACAGTACTCATCAGTCTTAGAAAAGAAAGGTGATGTGGAATTGGCTTGTTCAGCTTTTCCAAGACAGAAAACATGTCAACCCGTTACCAGCACAAACATTCTCTGCCAGGGCCATTCTTTGCAAGTCCAGTTCTCTGTATCAGGACTACACAAATAAGGAAAACCACAGCACTTGCTTTGCCATCTACAGGGAGAGCTCAAAATGCAATAAAAATCCAACCTCTGCCTTGCTCTTCGTGTGCTCCCTTTGTTGTGTTCCAGGCCATGGATGCACCAGGCTTCCCAGTACAGCAGGACAGGCAGCCTGATGTGAGCAGGGGCTCCTGGGCCAGCGAGGGCTGTCAGCCACAGCACCCACAGGAGCTGTCAGCCAGCATCAGGCAACAGAAATTCTGAGTTTCCTATCCAAATCCATTAACAGCAGAGCAAAGAGGCAAGGAGGAGGAAGGGCAAACAGCTCTCTTAAGTTCATGTACAGCACTGGCTTAAAACTACCATTTTCCAATTACTTTTCTGCTTTATGGCCCTTATCACAAGAGGAAAAATGGAGGCAAGATGCAGAGAGCAATCAGTTTCTCTTTCAGCTTTTCATGGGTTCATACCTAACCAGAGCCTGGATCAGGGACTCCCCCAGGAAGCACCAGAAAATATGCTCAAAAGCTTTGTAAAAAAATGTTTTTACAGGACACAAGTAATTTTGGAAATTACAAGAGAAGGGAACGAAAATATAACAGCTTGAAAAGTACACCTGTCAGGAGATTCCTATGGCACTTCAGAAACCTCAAATAAAAGTTATGACTTCATAATGTTAATAAGAATACCTTAAAGGCCAGGAGGGCACAGACAGCTCCAAGAGAGAGCATGCTGCCAGCACCCTGGCCTGCATGGGCAGATCTCCTCTGGAGACGCTCCTCATCCCTCCAGCCATGGTGCCAGCAGGACCCAGCAGTGCCACCACACTCAGTGACCTGCTCCTCTGCCCCACACCCCAGCAGTTCGTGCTCCAGCTTAACAAGTCTTCATTAAGAACAGAAATATTCCAGTTTTTCCTGGGTGCATGATGCACACTCAGCCCTGGATAATACTGGGAATACTAAGAAGGTGGCAGTGAAGGCCATTTCCCTTCCCACAAATAGCTTGAACTTGCATTTTTGTGTTAGCTTGTGGTTCATTTGCTGTACTGTATATTTAGACAATGAATTAGTTACATTTTTCAATAATCACATTCTTTGTATTTCTCATTAAAAGCTGCCTCAAACAGTGCTGTCTGCATACGTGGCTTTTGGGGTGTCAGGTACCTGTGTTTGGCCAAATTGCTACAGCTTTTGTCTCTTCACTGCAAGCGGTTTTCTGGGGGAAGCAGCATTCCCATAATGAGCTGTCCCTAAGCCCCAGCACCACAAACTGTAGTTTACTGTAACAAACCCACTGTTCCACATTTCTTTCCAACATACAGTATATATAGCACAGAGGTTTCAGCAGCTGTAATTTACTTCATGTAGAATGTGATTTTCTTTCTTTCACACACCAAGCACCAGCATGCACAATAACCCAGCAGTCCCTTAACTGAGCTCCTGATTTTAGAGGCTATGGTGAGGTCTCCATCCTCAGTCCCAGGGTGTGACAAGGATCAGGTATTTATGTATGTGAACACAGTGCACAGTTACCCCAAAGTTGGCACATGCCTGTATAGCTTGAAAACACAAAATCAAAAGGCTGAGCTTTTATAATAATTTGGCCATCAAAACATGAAAGCAGGAGAATATATGGGTAGAAATCTAACTTCAAATCACAGTAAATGTGTGCTAGTTTTATGAGTATCCACCATCAGCTTGGGCCTTGAAAAACATTTATATGGGATAAAGCAGCTCTGAGGACCCATGGTTTTACTTACCACCCAGACACAGCTGTGAAACAAGTAAAGCAGCAACTTTGGCAATTTACCTTCCGGAGTTTCTTAGGTTATTAAGTAAGGAGATGAGAGATAACCATGGCAGTTACCTCCCTATCTGCCTCTCCTCGGCTCCATACCCTGGCCCTCTCAACCAAGTGTTTCTTTTTTCTTTCCTCCAGCCCTGACTTCATGTTACTGGCAGTTCTGGTTTTCTTCCCAGATGGCAAACATTCATCTCCTGGCTACATTCAATTGCAAGAAGAAACAAGCCTTCTGCCTTGCTCTGCACAGTAATAAAGCAAATGACACGAGACTAAAGTTCACTGCTAACCATAAATGCAATTAATACACCAGCTGAAGGACCAGAGCTGCAGGACAAGCTGCTCTCAAAAGTCTCAGTCCTGTGGGCAAAAAGCAGAACACCAGTATCAAGAGTATTTTACGTGGCAGACAGCACACCAAAGGTAGATGAACACAGACCCAGCATGAGCCGCTCATCATTTCCATGAGGGGAGACATTTATCTTGTAGTGCTAGATATTAAAGTCTTTACAGTCTGCCACCTACCCAATAAACTGAAGATCAGAAGACACTGGCACACATGTAGAGATTATAAAGAAAATCCAATAAAAAGGCAGGTACAAAGCCATCCCTAACTCCCCTCATGAGAACCAGAGCAAGGATGGAGGTTAGGTCTATGTTCAGTCTGAGTCCCTAAGCCATCGCTATGCTCCTTCCTTCAAGGGGTTCTCTGCTGGATAAACAACACCCATCACAGTGCAGGTCAGGAACTCTCTTGTAAGAGGCAATGGCAAAAGCCAGCATAAGAGCACACAAGTCCAAAGCCATCAGACTAAAGTCATTTGAAGACACAAGCATATATGGAAAAAGCCTCTGGTTTAAAACATGGGTTATAAAAGCCAAACAGTTGTGCCCAGCGCTGTGATCAAATGCCATCCTTATTCCATCAGAGCTTAAAATAGGTTTAGTAACAAGGCAAACAACTGTAAAAATCCCAAGCTGCTGCCAAGGGCCACGCAGCAGGCAGCAGCTTTGTGCTGTTTCAGCTCACTTCCAACGACTGTGGTGTTTGTAGAAGCAAAGCCTCCATTATGATTCAGGAACACACTGAGCTGAGGCAAGAACTTCATCAGCAAACTACATGCTGCAAAAGGATCCACAGACCACAAAATTAACCCAACCTGGCCACAGCACAGGCACGTGCAGCACCCAGAGCTGCTGGTAGACAGGTGGGAGTCTCCTTATTTACCCAATTCACAGGACAAAAACGGGGTTCAGGTTCATGACTTGTGATCATCCCAGATCCTCTTTGCTCCCTGTGTCAAGCCCAGGTAGTCCTCTTATTTTAGCTATTGACTACACAGGCTTTGCCAGGGCTGGAGGCTGAGGCTTTGTGACAAGCCCCAGGCACTCAGTACATTCTGTTCAGAGTGCCAAAGGCACTGAATAGCCACTTATATTTGCACTTCCCTAAACATAGCCTAAACATACTGCAGGCAAATATCAGGAATAGGTTTAGCACTCAAGAGCACAATTGAAAGCAAAAAACACCCATCAATAATTTGGTACATTTCCAGAAAGACCAGAAAAAGCCAGCATGAAGTAGAACCACTGAAATGATATTTTTGTACTGCAGCAAAAAAACAAAGATATAAAAGTCAGAGATGTTTGCCAAGAACTTGAAAACCTATTTTTAACCAGTCAGTACATTTTATGAGCTTATCTGATATAAGATAAGCAGCTAAATACCATTTCTGGGGTTTAGACTTTTTGCTACAGACGTGTGCAATCTCTGTTGCTGCCTCAGCCTGGCTGCTTTCCTCTGCAGCAGCAGAGACAGCTTGCAGAGAGGTAGCCAGCCTTACAGCAGAACTACTGCATTATGAATCAGATCATGTTCACAGGGAAAAAGGCAGGCTGTAGTGTTCAGGGTGGGCTAGAGAGAGCCAAGAGACTTGGGGTGCTATTCTTGGCGTTGCCAACGATTTGCCGCGTGACCTTGTGAAAATGACTTCATGATTGCACACACCAGCTCCTCAGCCTCTTCATGTTAAACATCAGTAGTACTGCAAAACACCCCAGAGGCTGCTGGCTTTAAGAAGGGGAGAAAAAGAATTAGACTATGTGAAAAAGAAAGGAAGTAACACTGTGCATCTGAACAGTCACATTTCTGATTTCAAAGGCAGTTTGGACTCTGTTTGGAACAAAGGCTCTCACCCAACTGGTACAGATAAATGAAGTGTTAAAAAGGAGCAGAATGCCCTTACAATTATTTGGTCCCTCTGGGTGTTTGATGAGGCAGACATTACTCTAACTAGAACCCCTGTGAGGTGTCTGGATGCTGTGGAGGAAGGTGTCTCTGATACACCTGACTGGATTCCTCCTCACAGCATCCCTGTGCGTGGAAATAGGGCACCGAGTGCCGTGTTGCTGTGCAGATGGTGACAGCAGAATACTCCCACGGTTCAAGATAGCCCATGTCACTGGATCTGGTGATGCATGCCAGTGATTTCCTTAGACAAGCTCTGCCTGGTAACAGCACAGGGTGCAACCCAACCGTGGTGGAGAGAAATTCCCACTCACACCTGATGCTGCACAGATCCCTGGGCAGTGTCTCGGTGAGCAGCACACTGGTGTGACACAGCCCTTGCCCACACCAGCCCGTGGAGTGCTGAGATGTCAGCCAAGTGTCTCATCAACGGGAGTTTCACTGAAACTGTCTTGGCCGTGCCAGGCACCACGTCATTCCACCCAGCACACCCTGCGTCAGCCTGCCACCACCTGTGCTGCAGACCTGAAACAGCCCCAGGAAGGAAGCACCAGCTGTACACCGAGACCGGGAAGGTCATCAGTTCACACAAGTCCCCAGAGGTTTCCTAAGCACTGCTGCAGGAGCAGAGAGGACTGTCACAATGGCCCAGCCTGCTCTGTCCCACTCACACACTGAGCAGGCACTGCCAGTCCTGCTCACTCTCAGTTTCTGCCCAGCTGCACAGGATTCCTTCAGCTGCTGCCCAAAGCCAGAGCCCAGCTTGCTGAGACCTCAGAGAGCCGTCAGTGTGTGCAGGATTTCCACAAGAGGTGGCTCCAGTGTGCACAGTGTACCCCAAAGCACTCATGCTTCAGTGTCAGAACACACTGCAGACCAAACCTGGAAACTGTTTGCTTGCTGTGGCTGCTACCCAAGGCTGGCTCAGGTGAGAAACATCCACCCTGCTATGCTGGACACCCCACCTGCTCCATTGCCACCCACACACCAGAGCCCAGCACTCAGAGAGGTGGAGAGGGCAGATAGGAGAAGAGATGAGTATAATTGGAGCACAAAAGAATGCAGAAAATGGCAGGAAACACAAAAGTAATCCTCTGTAAAACCAGAGGTTGAACAGAACTGACAGAGGACTACTGGATAGCTTGTGGAAGAAGTAGGTTGGAAAAAACAATAAAAGAACAAAAAAACATAGACAGACCTTATGAACATCAGAAACCTTCACGTTTCCTCTCCTGAGGTTTCCAAAGCAGCGAATACAAGTAGAAAATGGCCAGAAACCACCAGAATAAGGTTCTACCGCAGCCTGGAGTGGGCAAGGCAGGGAGGCAGGGCTGAGCCCAGGGAAAGGCTCTGCATCAGTATGCCCCTCCAGGCTCTGCAGGACTGTTCTGTCTGAAGTGAAGCCTCTTCACCACAATAAATAGGAGTATCCATAAAGGAGAAACAAGAGTCTGAATCTGCTGTGTTCTTGGGCTGTTGTTTTGTTTTTTTTTTTTGTCATTTAACTAATCTGATGACAACAGGTTCATGAATGTAGTAAGTCTGTGCCAAAGCCCTTTTCCAAAATACTAGCAGCATCAGAAAGCATGACCACTGATTACCACTGACATTGCTAAAGCAGATCCTAGACTGCATCCTGCAGACCAGATTCACAGCTCCACCTCAACATACTACCTCATGGTTTACTGGGACAAGCTGTCTCCTCCTTCTGCACCCCACACAATCTCACACTTACTGTTTTCAGTCCTTTACATCTAGGTTAGCTGTACCTTTGCCCAACAGAAATACTGTGATTCCCAAGAAAGAGAGAGTGACAAATAGCTTCAGACAGTGAAAGCAGCTCTGTGAGTGCTAACACAGGGTATGGTCAGGTTTCTGGACAGAGACTGTCATTCCCATTTTACAGACAAGAAAATAAGCCCCTCCAGAAAGCAAGGATACGAAATGGCATTTAATCACCAGATCAGCCACTTTTGAATGTTAATAGCCACTTGTGTTTGCTCTGCATTTGCCATGTTAATCCTGAGAGAACAGAGAACAAGACATGGTCTCTCTTTGCCCCTCTCTGCTCCTTCACAGCCACAGTTCTCACTTCTCCCCCCTGCTCAGTCACCAAACACCCTTTTATTTATATAGTGTGATCTCAAGATCTGGCAATATTAAAAATCATCAAGTAGTAGTGAGACCTGGACATACTGGAGAGAGTCCAGTGAAGGGCCACGAAGATGATAAGGGATAGAAGGCCATGGCATCTGAGGAGAGGCTGAGGGAGCTGGGGTCATACAGGCTTGAGAAGAAAGGCTTGGGGGGATTTTATCCATGTATGGATATTGATGGGAGCACTGAACAGTGAGCAGTGAACAGGACAAAGCCAGACTCTTCCGAGTAGCGCCCACCATCAGAACAAGAGGGGACAGAAATACAGGAAGATCCATTCATGAGAGAGAAAATGTCTTCTAGGTGATGCTGGCCCAACACTGGGGTGGGTTACCAGGGAGGCTGTGCAGTGTCTGTGCTCAAGGTTTCTCAACATGTCTGACAGGGCTCTGCACAACCTGCTGTAAAGAGAAGAGTTGGACTAGATGATCTTCAGAGGTCCCTTCCAACCTCAGCTGTCTTTCAATTCTGCAAGAAACAGGAAAAATGTGATGTGTTTAGTCTAGAATGAGAAAGCTGAGGGTGGGCACAAAAGATCCTTTTGAAGCAGACAGTGGTGTACACTTCTTCCGAGTATAGATCAAGAATAACAGGGTAGTTTTGTGGAAAAAACATGTATGTTGAGTTTTCTGCAGGAAGGACAAAGTGCTAGAACAGACAATGGAATGCCAGCAGCAGCAGATTTAAACAGGAAAAGGGGTGAACAGCTTTCAGGATTGCCTAGGTACTATTAGTCTAGCTGGTTAGAGTCTTGGCAGAGGAAAGCATCACGACAATATTTCTTTTGCTATCCCCCAGGGACAATCTTTATTCTGTAGGAAGGCTTTGCAATCTTCAAAGAAGCTCAGTGGGTGAGGCAGGTAGGAAAAGAAATCTGATCTCAAGACTGATGAATTTAACGTGCTAGTATAAACTGCTTCTGCACAGCAAAGCAGAAACCAAATACCTTAAAAACACCCCAAATGAAGCCAGAAACCAGAAAACCATTGCCTTGCCAAATACTACCTTCATTCCAGCTAATGCCTGTTTTTATCAGTTCCGTTGCAAATGGTGAATTCCTTTTAAAAGCTCAGAACTTCCAAATTTTGAAGTACACCAAAAAAGTCAGTTGAATTATCTAGAAGCCAAATCTAGATAAGTAGGTTGAAAAAAAGGAACCACCTCCTTGAAGTCCAGCCCTGACACCCACTCACAGGATCCAGCTTCATGTGCTTTTCAGTCTTTTTTTTTTAAAGTGTTTCTTTATTTTAGCCTGCATTTATCATAATAATTTTATCTTCGATATTGGAAGTGATGCTTCTGATAACAACATTTCTATTGTGGCACTGAAGCCATGGACAAATTCAGACTAACATGCTCTTCAGTCTGTTACACTCAGCCTCACCTTGTCCTTTAGAAAGCACCTGACAGGTGACATTATACACTCCATCACCTCATTTTGCAAGAAATCTGGAATACCCTGTGCAGAATATGGGATGCAATAGGGCAGCAGTTGCTAGTGATAGAAATTAAATTAGCCTGTGTGTGCCTAGCTGGGTGGAGATCCATTTGTGCAAGGTTTTTAAAATCAGCAAATAAACCCATGGCTACAAATAGAAAACCAGCTTTTGCAGGTGGCAGCTTTTAGGGAGCTGGCAATGAGACACAGCCTGTTTCAGTGGCTGACACCTGCTTCTGAATGACTGAAAGGCATGGCCAGATGATACAGCTACTGAAAGAGGGGACTGATCATCCTGGCCTAGTTCTCAGCCAGCAACCAGACAGACAGCACACAAACATCTTCTCCCACACCTGCCTGCATTTGTCTCCTGCTTTGCATTTGTCCAGTGCATGGTCTTTGGTGGAGACCTTCAGCCTCAGGAAACACAAATAAGCACTAGAGATCACCACTGTCAGCCTCGCTGGCAGGCTGAGCACCAGGCCAAAGAGCTGACAAAGTCAAGGGAGACTTATGCTCTCCCCTTGGACTTTGGATGGGGCTTGAAACAGGAAAAGAGCATAAAGACAGCAGGCAGGGAGCTGGAAAGTCCTCCTGTGGATCTGAGAGACAGAACTCATGCACAAGTGCCAGGTCAGGTACCTTACTCTCCTTTGTGAATGTGTGGAGTTTTCTTCATATTTATGGTAATGTCTTGGGCAATGTGCCTCAGAGAGGCACAGAATTACTCCCTTCACGCTACAGACTTTAGTTCTGGTGTGACTCCCTGTAAGGCAATAAAAAGTCTGCTATGGTTGTCTTTTGTTGTTTTTGCTTATATACCATTTTAAGTGTGGAAAATACAGAATCATACATAATATTTTTAGCATTTTTTCAACCAACTTTTTTAGTAGATAACAGATAGTGACTTACGTACAAACCAAACAAAATCTCCGTACTGAATTGGATCTCTTTGCCATTGTAAGATGCTTTACCTTCACATAGCAGACCAGTAAATTGGTAGGAAAAAAACAGACAAAGGCAACTAAATCAAGATATCTTTCCCATTTAAAAGACATGTAATTCTTCTAATGTGGCTAACAATTGCTAGCCTGTCTCTGTAAGCAAGGACTATGCCAGAATCTCACCAAGACCAGCTGAGTGAACCAGAGGTTTCTTGGTTGTGCAAACTGACTCATACTGGAGCATGAGCAGAGATCTTTAATACCTGCTTGATAGCAGAAATAAAGCAAGTCCTCACCAGGTACCACTTCATGTTATGGGCCAATACTCACACTTAACACTGGGAGGTGAAATCTGTGCCAGCCTGGAACATTAAAACCAGGCAGCAGAGCCTCGTCCCAAGGCTTCCATCCATGCCCCTGGCCAGTGCAGCAGAACAGCTCCCTGCCTCGTGTGCACCCAGAGGGAAACTGCATGGGGGGGATAACACCTGTGTATTTGCTTCTGCTACAGCCCACATTGTCTGAAGACCCAAGCTGTTGCTGAGGTGCAGGTTCAGATGAACTCAAAGCAAAAATAAATAAATTTAAAAATCTGAAACCAGTCACTTCTTTACAATTCAAATTCATGTGAAGAGACCAACCTGAGAATGCAAATGTCGATCAGCACAGATTCATAACCAGATTTTGTATATAAACAGATCAAGCTTGTTGAGTCCTGCAGTCTAGGATTTGTCCCATTTTCAGTATTTTTCTAGCTTTGCCATGCCCTTGCTAAGCCACACACAGGAGTGCAATATTCTAGTTGCATTCCAGTCACAGGTGTGCTGTGGCATTCCCCTGGTGTCCTCTGCTTCCTCTCCCTGTAGCACAGGGATGTGTACTCCAAGGTAGGACATTTAGAACAGCTCTACCTACTGACAAGGCTTCGTATGACAACTGTTTCCATTAGTTTACAGCACTGCCAGACTACAGCTGCTCCACCTGTATTTTCCACAGCAAAAGTCTCCATTTGAAGTCTTTGGATTTGCAACAAAATCAGCTATTTTCAAGAACAAAACCAGGGAGTACCTTAAGCATAAGGTACCTTAAGCATAAAAACATTAACAACTGCAACCTTAGGAGAGGGGTTGACAGGCAGGCAGAAGAGGAACTAAGAGGCCACAGATAGTCAGAACTTGCTTTCTGTATTTTGTTTAACTACTGCATACACCATGCAAGTTCTTCCCCAAGAGATCATGTCAAAACAAAGCAAAATATTTCATTGGGACTAATATTTTATTTTTATAAATCAATCCACATGATGTAAGGTAGCATACTTCATGTTTCAATTTTGCTTACAGCAATAAAACTAACTCTGCAAATCATCCCCAGATATGTTATTTTTATATCTTAGAGCAGAGAGTGATAAAAGCTTGGCAGGCAAGATCTGACTAAGAGAGAAAAAAAATTGTTCTACTTCCCAAACATACCAGAACAAGACCTTGCTCCATACCCTGATTTTAAAGCTGGATGGAAATGACTCAGCCTTTGTTAAAATTAAGAGGTATGACAAGACTGAAACTAAAAGACAAGCACTTAATTAAACATGCTTTTACTTGACTTAAGCTTTTTTGTTAATGCCTGGTAAAGGAAACACTGGAAACTCTAAAAGTTTGTGCAACAGTCAAATGTGTTTTATGGTGTGGATATGTCTGATGGATCTGAGTGCCACCTGCCATCCCCACTGCTGTGAGGGAGCCAGAGCTGACCAAGCCAGGGAGACAAGGCCAGGCTGGACAAGGTAGGACAGTGTTTGCCTCCCTGCTCATTCTAGAGAGCAATAATCCCAAACCTGCAGCACCGTCGCTCACCAACAAAATCAAATCTCCTCAAATCAAACACATCTCACACAGTTCTAAGTCATTTACTAGAGTGTAACCCTGACAAGTTTTTCTCTATCTTCAGTTATTTCTCTTTGTGCTCAGAGATGGAAGCACAGTGCTCCTGGGGCCCTTATACTGAATACTTAATCAACCTCCTCCCACATACATGTATCTTTTTAAAACAAACATATAAAAATGTAAATCCCTCAAATATGTCAAATGCTTGATGAAAAGAATGTTAACTAGAAGAGTTCACTAGACCAAACGACCAAACCAAGCCATTCCCCTCCTTCCAGATACATTACTCACAGCCAGAAGGAATGCATCACAGCTTAGCACAGTTTCTGCCTGCTGCCTCCCAGGCTTTTCCTTTCTCTTACAGGAAATCCTCCAGCTGGCCCTGTTTTGTTCTCTAGTGCATTTCAAATTCAGCTTCTTTGCATCAATTAAATTCAGGTGCACACAGACATTTGGTACCTGCAGGTGAGTTTTGCTCCTGGTGATGGGCACAAGGGCCTCAGAGGGGAGGGGGTGACTTAAAACACAATACCAATGTGAGTTAGGAATTGCAATGCACAATTTGGTCACCACACCACTGTGTGATTCCCATTACTGGTCTCATCAACATGTCACTGGGTGTTCCTGTCACTGGGAGGGAATATGTATGTTGATGCCAGCTGCAGCCCATTGCTGCCTTCAAAATTCCTCTGCTAGTTGTTCAGATTTTTTACCCCAGGCTAGACTGAGCCACATAATCCCCCCCCCATGCCAGGCTGGCTAACTCAGGGAGATATTTACACCACCACTTGATCCACTCAGCTGTTGATACCTGTTTATCTAAAGCAAAGGCCACCCTCCAGTCCCCTTCACGATGACATTAAGTCAGCTTTTTCACATTACTGAGCATCCTTTCACCCTTGCCCACCTCCACCCTTGTCCACCCTGTGTGATAGGATGGGAGTGTGACTCTACCCTTGGCAATGAGGAGCCCGACTCAACAAAAGGGCTGGTGGGTGACCCAAGAGTTGTGTGAGGAGCTCCTGGACCTTGGGTCTCCTGTGCCTGCCCCTGCTGCCAGGAGCACAGGAGTGGCACTTACCTGGCACTGTTTCAGCCTCCCCATGAGGCGACATCCACTCCTCCAGAAAAGTCTCACAGAAAAAGAAAATGCAGCTCAGTTTCTTGATGTGATCTCTTCACATATGCTGAATTTTGAAGGGCGAAGTCCCTCGGATTCTGTCCATCCAGCCAGTCCTTGCTTTTGCCAGGCGTGTGGGGCTGCAAGAAAGCATTGATCATGCATGTTTATGGCCAGCCACTGTACCAGGGTGAACAGGGAAAGCAAACCCCAGGGGGCAAGCTGCTGGGGTGAATCACTCTTCTTTCAGCAGTATCCTTAGCCTGGAGCTAAGCACAGCAAAGTAGCGATTAAGGGAAGGCACTTGCTAGGAAGAATATCTTCCTTGGGCTGCTTCTGTTTGTTCTGTTGTGGGTTTTCTGATGCTTGAGTTATTACCACTAAATAGCAGAACCTGTGACAATACAGAGACTGCTACTGTTTTGCTCTGAGAATATCAGGCAGCATTTTCACTAAACAAGAATGAACATGTTTGGTTGTTTTAATTGCTGGCATAGCTGGGCATGTCTTATCTCTGGCTGAAAAAAATGGAAATGCAGAATGAAGACAGGTAGTTGTCCTGTTGGTTAACTACACACAACTTTCACCATGGGAGAGTAGTTGTTGGCAAGACATGGTATCAGTACAGAGAAATTTGGTATTGTCAGCTGAATAGATCTGTCACATTTCCTTCCACAAATGTTGTGTCTACTACCACTACAAATAGCACAGTTGAGTGATAAAGAAAAAATATTTTCTCTATTTTCAAGTCTGTTTGCCTAGTGAATCTGTCAGTATTTTGTTTTGTTGGTCATGTTTCCAGCACTTCTCCAACCTTTACACCCATGCTCATTATTAACCGCAGCAGAGCTACTTTGTGGCAGCTCATATGGGACAGAAAAGACAGTCTTGTTAGCTATATTTTAATTAGAAGAAAAAGGAACCAGACAACCTTGTACTTAAAGCACTGGAATCTGCTCTTTAATGTCGGCTGGCTAAGGTCTGGCCCTACAGAGACTGAAAGAATTTCACATAGCCAGAACCTTCCATCCACAAATAGTCACACTGATTTCATGTACTTCTTTAGGACCAGGTCTTAAATGACACTATTTTTAACTACATGAAGAACAAGCAAGTCTAAAATACTTTCACCCTCTATCTGAGTCTAAATATATTTTCAAGCCATTCTAATATGTATGTAATTAATGTGCATATTACTCAGCAAAGAGTAAACAGCAAGCGTGCAAAGAGTAAACAGCAAGATATGAGCCTTCAGTAAGGCTCATATCACTAATTTCATGACTGTACAGAAATATGCTACTGTAAAGTAACTAGTACATTATGGTGTGCTACCAGTAAAACTGAAACTGCAATGGACAGAATGAATAAGGCAAGAATATTCTGTAAACCAGTGTGATTCTTACCCTCCTTAGTAATTTCCTGATTTGAATAAAGCACTAAATCAGAGTCTGTTTAAACACAGGAAGGAATAAGTATCATTTATGAATCTGGAAAGCACCATGGTCACAAAAAAATTAAAACACATTAAAAGCTAAACATAAGCCAGTCTCAGATAAAGCATCAGTGTGCAAACCATCCAAAACCAGTCCTTTACCACCTTTCTTAGGTCTCTGAGGTGAAGCCAAAGGGAACATTTCACAGAAGTGGTGACCCACCAAGCAAGTGGTGACCCACCCAGCAAAGGTCTGCTGCTGACTGTGGGACATCCTAAGAATGAACCAATCCTACCTGGAATCAGAGGATGAGGGAAGGAGATGGGCTTCTCCAGTCAAGCAGGAAAACTGGACCTATGTGTGTCTCTCATCAGCCCAGCTCTTACACAGCAGTATCTGTTTTACAGCAAGAGGGACAGCTGAGGGCAGGACACAGTCATAAAAACCACACTCTGCTTCGGCATGTGAATTTAGAGCAGTTCAGCTTTGGAGACCTGGAGATGAGAAGAGACAGACAGGTGAACAGCATATGAGCAATTTCACTCTATCTTTTAGAGGGATTTTTAAAGCAGACCAAAGATGCAATAAAAATGCAATTTCTTAGAACTCTGCATGCTCCATTACTTCAATCAATAGCAGGTGTCACAGTGTTTTTGCACAGGTTTTCTGGTTTGTTTTTTTTTCTAGATTTTTTTACTCTAGTCTCACTGAAATAGCAGGTCTCTTTTTTTTAGATAGACATAAAAGGGTCTGACAAAACCTGATGCTTCATTATCTCCAGGTGAATTCCATTTTCTGCACCTTCACTCCCCTCAGCATCCTGCAGTCTTCTCTGGAGTGTCACAGAGCTTTCTACCTGCCTTTTTTTTTTTTTTTTTAATTTGTTCACAGGACAAAAGGCTTTATCAATTAATCTACTGTTTATGCTGTCTGACCTAGCCCTGGCCTTTATCAGAATGGAGAACAATTTCCACTGCCAAGTTAATGCCAGCCCCAGCACTGCTTCCTCAGAGTGCAGCACCATGGAGGCGATGTCATGGCCCACCTTCTTCCTCCAATGCAGTAGGGTGGGATACTGAGGGATGGCGCCCTCTGGATGATCTTTTAGAGAGGGACTGTCCACATGGAGAGGGCTCTGACACTGTTTCTGTAGCATCCAAGTAGAGGGTTTCTACATCTCTGGAGTTTACTACAAATGGAAGGCCCTTGTGTTGTTGGCTCAGGTGGGTCCACAGGAGTCCCAGGCTGCTGGTTGGAGCGTACACTGCACGCACCTCTCCATCCCTGAAAGAGGAGATAGCTTTAAATATCTGCATAACCTTGACTAGTGCAGTCACATTGGAGCAGATGGGCATCATAAGGGACCAGAATACTCCTGCTTCGCAGTGTAAGGCATCTTCCACCTGGTGAAGCAGGGACAAGAACAGCAAGCAAAAATGGCTCAGAGGGAAAGTACATTTATAAAGGCCCTTTGAGGGTGGGGAAAAGGATCTTCCACCCATCTGTTACTGCCTACACTCACTGTGGCACCCTTACATGGAGGCTGAGCAGAGGACACGACAGCCTGTTCTGGTAGAAGATGCCCCACAGGCTACTCCAGGGAGTCTCTGTACCATATTTGGAGATTCATCAGGCACTGGGTGATGCTGGGAGAGAACACGTTGCTCCTGCAGGGATGCTGCTCCCCAGGAGATCCTGACTTTTGGACAAGGCCTCGTAGCTGACAGCAGAAGCCTGTAATACCATCCTGCCATGGATGAGGACACCAGTGGGCCTGCACTGGGTATAAGCAAGGACAATTCTCACTTTTCTAATAATGATGATTGACTGATCCTGTCTTTGCTAAATCCACCAGGATGGAGTAGCTGACATAAGACTCCTCCAAGGTGCAATGGGTGCTCACACCTGTATGAGCCAGAGATTGTTAAGCACACAGTTATCTTCCACAGTCTATTGCCTTCTTTTTTTTATAACCATTTCTTTAGGCAAGTCTCTCATGGTATGTTAAAAATTCATTTTAATCAATTTAAAATTAACAACGAGAGAGTGAAATCCTTGGGGTCTGAGAGCTCCAATCCTTGCCAGGCTGAGGTGATGACTCAGCCGCAGCAGGGCCGCCATGGAGCTGCTGCTGTGCTCGGCGGGGTCACTCGGTTTGCTCTGCACAGCGGTGACCGCTCCCTCCTTCCCAGCCAAGGAGCCGCCGTGCCCCGGGCACCACGGCCGCAGCCACCGCGGAGCCTCCCCAGAGGCAGCGGCCACGGCCACGGGCAGGACCCCATCTCCCACCCTGGTTACCGCCCGGTGCTCTGCTCAGGACAGGACTGCACAGCACCACTCCTGGGAGGTCGGGCCCACGCGCGGCCCCAGCCCCGGAACCCCGGCCCGGGCCCAGCCCCGCTCCCGCCACAGGAGCGCACGCGCTCCCTCAGCACCAGCGCGGAACCGCCGCGCTCCCGAGGATTAGCACTAAGCCTCCTCACTGCATAGCAAGGCATCAGGGGCAGAGACACCGTCCCCACCTCCCGTGCCCGCAGCTCGAGAGCCACCGCGCCGGCACCCGGCGTGTCCCGGGGCCACGGCAGCGCCTGGATGCCAGCACCGTCCTGTGGCTGCCATAGGAAGCAAGAGGAGTGCTTTGTTCTGCTCCTCACACCCCGTGTGATGAGCTCCTACAGTGCTCTGGCAGTGTGAAAGGTCCCGGGCTGCAGCAGGGCAGCTGCTCACAGAACACGGCTCCCACAAGGGCAGAAGCCCTCACAGACGGCCCACAAAATCTCTGCCTTTGTTTATTTGTACCTGTTGAGCAGGCTCACAGCCAGCACACCCCTTCTAAGGAAGGGTCTGATGGGTCCCATGGGCTGTTCCCCTGAGCTGGAAGAAGGGGAATAGGACAGCCCTGTGGCAGCCATTTGAGGAGCAGGCTCTGCTGGAAGTAGACAGGCTGCCCATCAGCTGGCAGCTATGCTGAAAAGGAGATCTGAAGCACCACCAGCTTATAGCACTTGTCTGAAAACATCAGAGACCCACTTCAGAAAAAACAAGCACACGAGTGTCCTGCACCAGCCCTCATCAGCTCCACATCCCTGCCCAGCTCTGCTCTGGCATGGAAAGGACTGGCCAGGTAGGAGAGCAGAGGATTCAGCTCACCTGCCCTCGCCCTGGCAGCCACCCAACCTCTGCTTTCCTGCTGTTCAATTCCATTCCCAGGTGCTGTTTGTCAGTTATTCCTCCCCTGTGCTGGAGCACCAGGAGAAGCAAGCACGGAGAGAAGGAATGTTCAGTGCTCGGCTGGGCTGTACAGCCGGGAACAAAACAGTCACGAAGAGCTGCTTGTGCTTCCTCAAAAGAAGCAGTTTCACTTCCCCTACAAGCAGTGGCCCCAAATAACAAGATGCCTTGAGTAATTAACTGAATGTTCTTTGGACAGAGTTTGTAAAAGGAGCTTGCACATATTAAACAAGAAAGAAAGATCAACTGTCTATAACTTGTTCTTTACTACCAAACAAAAGGTTTGGACTGAACCCATTTTAGAGCCAACTTCACAAGGGCTCTATGCTGAAATTATTCAATAGAAAGAATTGAACAGCTTCCAGGGTGCTTGTGAAGGGCTGACCACAAAAAACAAGGTTTGCAGTTGGCTTGTTTATTTTTTTAAGAAAATCAAATACTCTCTCTCTTTTGGCATTAACATGACAGGGCTGTAAAGATTTAGAAGTAGCACTGCATTAGCCTCCAAGAAACACACAAAACAACTGCTCCCTTGGGTAGATTGGCTGCTAGATCAACTATTATAGCTGCCACTACCAGAGCTGAATGTGGAAGAAATTCCTCATTAATGCACTGAAGGACAAAGGATCTTCTCTGTAACAAGAGCTTGTACATTGCTAGGTCTGTCTACAGATCTACAGGATCTGTGCATCCTGACACACACTGGCCCAACATAGCCTGCTGTTCCATCAGGGAAAGTTACACTTCGGCAGTAAAGTGAAATAAATCTTGATTTTTTCACTTGCAACAAGAACCAAAAGCTAGTGTTCTACAGTCAAGATAAGGTAATCACAGTAACATGGAGCTCTTCTAGGTAGAAACACAACAGCTACTCAGCATCTGCATTACTGTGTAAGACTCAGATGTTCCACTATATTTGGAATCTATTGCAAAAGCAGGCAGTGTGGTCTGTGAAAAATGGCATGTAAAGGAAATATAGGGAAAATGTTGCAATTATTTAAATGGGTTGGTTTTGATATCAACAGAAAATAAACTTGCCTGAGTAAACCATCATTTAGATCTTTATTTTTTTAAAATGGCCTTTAAAGAGTAAAAGAGCTGTTCTCCTGGGACTCTGCCCTGAATCTGAAATTACATTCATGTGGGAGCAGACAAAAGCAGCCATGTCATTTAGCAGCAGGAGGCACCAGGAAAGCCTTGGGACGTCAACAGCAGCAGAGCTCACCAGCTCCTCTCCCCCAAGAAAACCCAAAGGGGAAGGGAGCCCCCACAATGGCATGAAGCCTGCCAAGATGACTACTGCAGCCTGACAGCTCAGGATGCCAGCTGAACACACCTAGTTTGGCCAATAAACTGTTAAAAGCAGCCACATTCTTTCACTAAGGAGAGAGCTATGAGGATGAGACCTTTCCCAGCTGCTGGTGACCAGCTGAGTACAAAAGGTCAGGCGGGGAGTGATCCACAGCACAGGGCTTTCCATAATGCTGGCAGACTCCCTCATGCCAGCTATTCTGGAAAACAACACAAGCACAAGTGGTATATGGCCTGGGAAGACACGCAGACAAATCAGCCACCACAGGGTGAAGAGCAACTGCAGGTTGGACAACAAGGCTCACTTTTGAGTTCAGTTCCTGTCTGGCAAACATCTACTTTCTCACAACAGCCTTCAGAAGGGTCCAGACACTTCAGGGACCCAGAGCTCCAAACATTCCTGCTTGCCAGCCACCTAAACTCAGAAATGTCTGTGTTTCTGAAGTTACATTCTCCAGAGACCTAGAAAAAGATCTTCTGAATATACCAGGAAGCACATCAGTCTTAACACTGCTGAGCAACCTAGTGTCTATTTCGTACCTAAGCCTCTCATTTTCACTGGGTGTTTTTGTCTCTTCCAGAGAGGAGCAAAATTATTTCCTGCCCACCTATTAATATTCAGCTGTGATAGAGAAAAAGGATTTTTGGCTAATGCCCTCAATTGCTCACTGAAGAGAAATAAGGAAGAATGAAAATGGTTGAACATGTTTCTGTTTTAAATTACTAACGGGGGGTGTTTAATGATAGAAATTGAAGTCCTGCTTCATCAGAGGGCTGCAGGGTGACTAAGACACAGTGCAATGAAAAATTATAGAATAAACCTATAAAGTTTGTATGTGATGTGTCAAAAAGCTTTCCTCCAATGTCACAGACATTACAAGTATTCCTGAGATAATTAACAGAATTATTTCAGGACATAAACAAAGCCTTCACTACATATTAAGAAGGTGAGAAGAGAACACAGTGATAATTTCTTGTACATTCTTTGCAGGTCCTGTCTAGCTGTGTACTGCAAACAACTGCATGCCTTGCTGAGGACTTCCATGCACCCTACTTGTCCTATTCCCATAAAGACAGGTCTGTCAGAATATGGAAATTCATGCTTAGATTTTGTAGTGAACCAACAAAAAACATTTAGTGCTTTAATGACAAAATTTGTTTTCAGTGTTATTGTCTCACTTCCCACCTTCTGTTTTTTATTTATTCCCAAGATTATATCAGGGTAAAACACAAACATCAAAGCATTGTTGTAATCAAAGATCAGTTGTTTTGTTTTGTTTTCTTGGCCAACTCATATAACTTAGCTAGGAGGAAAAAAAGCACCCCATTAATTCTCAGAAGCAACCTCAGCTTTAGGTCATAAGCTGCTTTCTATG
Source organism: Heliangelus exortis (assembly GCF_036169615.1). NCBI lineage: Eukaryota > Metazoa > Chordata > Aves > Apodiformes > Trochilidae > Heliangelus > Heliangelus exortis. Next base: position 26,197,544 of record NC_092430.1, read on the forward strand.
GTTTGGGTTGCCACAGTTACTACAGACCTAACTCTGTTGAAACAGGAATCATTTGGAGTTCAGAAGTGATACCATCACAAGGAACAGGACACAATCAGATTCAGGCCTCAGGTGGCTGAAGAATATACCTCTGCTTTTTCCACTTTTCATTCACAGTCCTCTGAAACTGCCAACACTACAAAGAGAAGAACGCTGTTTTGAAGCAGTATTTGTAGAGTGCATTGTCCTCAAGTGCCTGGTGCATCCAACCCAAAAAGCATCTGCAACATTAATAAACGTCACAAGAATCAGATTTTTATCAGGTTTTGCAGTAAAGCAACAAAAAAACCATTAATTATTACCTGGTCCCTTACTGCCAGTAGTAAGGATCATTCTGAACAGTGGTTTATTTTTATTTCCCTCTGTGGCCATTTTGAATTTACGATATTGCACATTTGGTAGTGCAGTAGTGCCAAGTAGTCTTTTAAGATGAAAAACCCTAAGGAGAACCACAATAATTACAAAGGAATATTCACCAAGCATGATGCAGAAAAACCAACCAAACAAAAAGATTGATTTCTTTCCCAGCTTTCAAAAATCGCTAATGGTAGATGGATTCTCTTGCACAAACGGATACAGAGGGATACAGAAGAAACAGTGTAGCCTCGTTCTTCCCAGCAGGATGGACCTGTCTGTGCTGGGTCCCAGTTGGACACACGGCTCTCCAGCAACTGGTTGTGCTTGGGCAAGCACAGTGCAGTAAGAGGGAACTCGGACCTGATGTGAGCTCGGTGGTGCCAAGAGCATGCTTGTCAAGAGCTTCTTTACAGGCATAAGCCACAACTTGGGCACTAATTAAATGTGGGACAGTAATTAAAAGTGGACAGCATATATATATAAATATGGTCTTGCTGTCATATTCTGTATAAACTAATCAGTCCTGTGTCTCCACAGATTCTTCTGTTCTGTATTTCCTGCTTGGTTTGCTTGCCAAGATGTTATCCAGACTTCAGGAGTTAGTTATTTGAACATGAACATCTAATCCACAATCCAATCCCCACATTTACAAAGAGGAAATTTTTTCCAGCTTTATGTCAGAGGAAGCTTTGTGGATAAATCCTATGCTCATCTTTGAAAATGTAGCCTATGCATCTTCTTTTCCAGTTGCAAGTAAAAAGAATGATCCAGCCACACTATTTGTTATATGGAACAATGAGATAAAGAGCATCTAAAAAGAAATAAAAGTCAATTTATGCACTGTGCAGATTTTAGGACACTTCTTTCTGTAGATATGCTTTGCATATAATAATGGTGGTAGCAGAGGATAGACCTCCAGCTACCTCTACCCGTTTAATGAAATGGTGCCCAGACACAACTGCAGAGGAGCTGCCAAATGCAGTAAAGAATGCTCAGGCACTTAGAGCTATTTCTGTAAAATGGAAGTGTAAAGAAATGGCAACATTTAACCTTCTTATGTCTGTATCAGTGATGCCACCAGAAATTATAACTTCTCATTGCTTTCCAGATGCACTGAAGGAATCAGCTACCAGGATATTCATTCCAACTATCTACTTCTTTCTTCAAAGGGTGGCAAATTACTCCCCTGGAAACCAGTACTAATTAAATTTTACAATCTACAACTGGTGACAAGCTCATGAAAACAAACTCTTAAAAGATACGGACACATCAGACTTCCATTGATTCATATGGAAATTACGACTTTGAATCTGGTCACAAGTAGGAATTAAAAGTTTGCCATATGAACTATGAAACACCCTTTTAAAAATCCTTTCTTCAGCAGTCTTTCTCTGAAAGCTGCTCGTGCTGCTGCCCTACCCAGCATGGCAAATACTGTAATCAGGTTGCCATAAGCAAGCCCTGCTATCTACCATACTGCATGTACTCTCTTCCGTATAGAATATGGCTCCTTAACAGTTTTGTAATATAGTAGAAATCTTCCATTGCTGAGCTTTTGCTCATATTGGCAACACTGCATTCACATAAAGTTTTCTACATTTTTTTCGTTCTGTGGTATGTGCAGAGTCCCTGAGGCCTGCTGATAAAAGGTGACAGACACTGAAGGATTAGACCTTGAGAGGGTGATGGGAGTGAGATGCAACACACAATCTTCTTCTTTATCACCTCTACTGTTGAGCCCAGCATGCCTTCTCATTCTTTCCCAAGTATACATCTCCTGGTTTACTATATTAAGCTATTTAATAAAATAGCAGAGGGGCTGTGAATGGGAACTGGTTACACAGTTTGCTGCTTCAGTGTCTGGACAATGGTTTTGACTGAACCAGTCTCTAGCTGATAAGAACACAGACACTCAAGAACAAAACCCAATCTACTTCCAGTTATTTCTGTGGAAAGCAGAGATAGTCTTAAATTTCTGATGTGCGTTGTGCAGCCTGTGAGACATGATGCTTGCTAAATTAAGAGTATTAAACACTACAGTTACAAAGCTGTTTTTTATTTGTTTCTATTTGTTCAATATTTTCTAGGGTAACACATGGAGAAAAGATGAAGTGACTGATAACAGATGATTCTGAATTGCTGGCTTTGGTAGCATGACATGAAAATGCAAATGCACTACTGAATGCAGAAACCAAACAGAAGGTTTGGTCACCCCCACCCCATCCTGAAATATAATCAGAAACTTTGTTCAAAGAATGGCTTTACCCTTATTCAGCAAAGCCTAGTTACAGGCTTAAATATGCAGCACATTTTCAGCGTTTCTAACTTACAGCAACTCCTCCCATGAGCCTCAGAGTACATTAAAGGGTACTAGTAAGGGTGATTACAAAGAACCCACTGGATCAAGGAGATCCTGCTGCAATATTTTAATTTTCATTGAAATTAAATTTAAATCATCTTTTGCACCACTCTGCTAACAAAAGAGGGAAAGGGCACTGTAAATGTAGCAGCAGGCAAAGACATCTTCATTTACTCTTCCCTATTTTTAACTTGTGGTTAAACTTAATAGACTTCTAAGTGCAAGTAGGTTAAAGCTCCATCTAGTGCCAGGGTCTTGGAAGTTACTGAAAGACTTCAGCCCCGGAATAGCGAACGAGCTCACAAAACTGTCACCAAGCAGCAAACCCTAACACATCTCAAAGCTGTCAGGCACGAGAAGCCTATTTGCACTACTTTTACAGTGAATAAGGCTTAATTATAGAGCTGCTGTACCTTGGGCCACACAGGGAGCGTGGCACTACCTGTGAAGGCACTAAGTTCTCCAGCCCTGCAGCAGCCAGGGGAGTGCCAGCCTGCAGGGCCATGGTGTACCCACCCTGGAATTAGGCACTTGAATTACATTATTTCCCAGCTACATTCTCTTTTCTTTCAGCAGAAAATACATCATGACAGCAGCTGCCATTCTTCAAGCAGTCTGTAAACCAGGAAAGGAACTTAGAGTAGAGGAATGTTACAGTGTTTGCACTGTGGCAAAGAAGGTATTCTGGATTAATACTGAAGGTACCTAAGGGTGGATTAAGTTTAACCACATTTCAATTACACCGTGAAAACTACCTGGGACAGTTATTTATTTATGTATCTTCATACCCTTCAGAAAAATCATCTTACCACTACCTGGAAATCAACCTGTCATTATTTTTTCACATACTTCAGAAGGTGTTTGCACACACCAGACGGCTGCTCTGAAAGGACAGCAGAGGAGTAAGGGCCACCAGACCATCCAGGTGCACAACAAACCCAGAAGCTCCTGAGGCCACCCTGCAGGTCTCCTGCCTCAGCTCCACGCTTCTCTGCAAAGTTTCTTCCCCAAAACATTTTCAGCATGTTCACTTTTCACAATCAATTGCTGTCTGTGGAGACATGACAGTATTTGTTTCCCTCAGTAAGGTATTTCTAAAGAAGAGAAAGTGTTCTAAATAAAGCCACACCATTTTGAGGCTGCTTTCCCCTTTACTCAATTCTACTTTTCCCTGTTCATCCCACTTTTCAATTTTTAATGCTTCCTTTCATCCCTGCCAAAGTGACTGCTCTACAGTTCAGCAGTATTAGACTTTCAGACTGAGCACACCTTTCCTGAGCACATAATTCATGCATTTTAAAACTTTTCTTTGATCTTCTTTTGTGATTATGTAGATAAATTTGAGCAGAATAATTTTCATATACTTTGTTTCCCAACAATGTGATATTTATTTGACTAGATGTTATTGAGAGAAAAGCATTCCTGCTATGGCTGAAATAAAGTAATATTTCGATTATCACAAATTAACACAAAAATATCCTAAATAATAAATATTTATATGCAGGCTCTTCTTTGGTGAGCTCACAGCAGGCAGTTTGACTGCTACTCATAGCTAGAGCCAAACACTTTGTGGCTAGAGAGAAATTTGATACTAAATTAAAAAAAAAAAACAACAAAAAAACCAAAAAAATCTTTAGTCATTTCTGCTCTGTTCAAAAAAATAATATATATTTGTAATTTAACAAAGCATTATAAGGTTGGAATCTTATAATTTGTCTGGGAAATACAGCATTTTAGACTTCAGAATTACTATTAAATACTTTTGCAGACTGTGATTTGTTTGAGCAGAAATTATATTTGACAGATAAATTTATAGATCTATGATCCACAGTTCCTTTCAACTCTTAACAAATAACAAGTATCAACAGCAAAACTGTTTGTGTTCAGAGGATGGTGTATCACCCAGACAGACATATTTACAGACACCCTCACTGAAGGAAAGCTTAATGAAGGAATTTCAGAGTTGCCTGGCTAAACCATGTGAATAACCAGCAGAAAGTGGTGCACAAGCAGACACATGAAGAACCTGGGAGCAAGATGCTGTGGCAGGACCCTGCAGAGCCCCTTCCTCTCTCCACCGCGAGGCCAGGAGACAGCCTGCTCCCTGCTACTTGGCTTCTCATCAGCAGAAGTGACTCTGCTGACTCTTAACGCTCCTAAATCAGTTTTACCCTCTGCACTTCCGAAAGCACTTGTGGTAGAGAGAAAGATTGCCACAGGAAATCCGCTCTGGTCTGGAGAGGAAGTCACCAGCACAGCACTGCAGGCACAGCCCAGAGGGGTGACAGCGGGGACACGGGAGGCAGCGGGGGAGCTCTGGCTTTCTGGAGATGGAATTCCACAAAGACACCATCTGCGTGCTCCTGAGGACCCCCCTGCCCTTCCTGTGTCCACAGAAGTGCTGGTTCAGGTTATGGCCCAACGGGCCAGTCTGGTGAAAAAGATGTGGGACACCATAGGGAATCTATTTTGGCCATCCCACCATTTTGAGAACAGCAGCAGCCTAGCAGAAACTGCAAGTTGTTTTACTAAGAAAATTAACAACCTCCTTCAAGTTTTTGGCCAATTTCAGCTTCTACATGTCTAATATAAAAGCAATGAAGTTTCTCACAAAGCTATAAATAGTAGACTCTAGCTAAGCACAGTCAGCACTCTAAAATTATTTCAAATTATTACTTTTCTTAAATGTGATCCAACATAAATTTTAGCCAAAGTTCTGAACCAAAGCAAAAAGTAATTGTTACAAGCTGCATTTAACAAAAAAACCCAAAACCAAAACAACACAACAAAACAAACTGTGGCTATAGCTTGCAAATATCTTCCAGACAGAATTACTACTGGGTAGATTGTAGAAAGAGACTAAAATACCAGAGCTCCTAACTTAGCAACTGTTTATCACACATGTATCATTTATATTCAGAAAACACCATTTCATGCATCAGTCTGGGTAGTGATGTTAAAGTCACCAACTACTATGTCTATCAATTTTAGCACCAAAATTTTTGTTTACCTATAAATCAATCATTTAACAAATGTCTCAGATTCCAATTAAGACTTGTAACAAAAAACAAAGCTGGAGCTCTTCTCTCTTACAGTCTTTAACATACAGGTTATATCCTCATTTTCTTAAATCAAACCCCCTCACAGGTGCTGCTGCAGAAGTGCCTGTACAAATAGCACTACAGTGATTGTGTGACACAGAACACAACCAAACAACACACCTAACAGTGAAAAGAGTTAAAGGATTATGATTTTTAGAAAAGGCACTGAGTCTGCAAACTATACAAATTACCTGGAAGCTTCACAACATTAAGGAACTGTAACCCCATTTAGACTTCATTTTCTAAATATATTATTAGAGTTACTCCACAAATACCACAAATAAAAGCTGAGCTACCACGCAGGTGGCAAATCCTCTACTCTCTTCCATCCATTTATGTTCAGGAGATCCCAGATTTCATGCAGTTATTTACAATTTAAATCATTAGAAACTGACAACTGTAGTCCCTGCACTGCTAACACTATCTACTCATCAAAGTCATCCTCACACTACTGATCACCTGTTTATGCAGCTATTAAAAAATGTGATATTTGCAAAGCAGCACTAAATGCCACTGGACCCTATCTGCATTCTTTGACACACAGGTGAAACATTTGGTTCGAAGAGGCACAACACCACATTTGTGCCAGGCAGCCTTACTGCCCACATGAAGCCCACCTGTCCTGAATCAAAGGATGATACCAGCAAACATGCAACTCCAAAATCCCCAAGGCCTGCTCCTGAGTTAAGGGTAAGTCTCCATTGATTAAATCCATGAAATCTGTATCAAAATATATTCGTTAATTAAAAGTGAAACAATTTGGAATCTTCATTGAAGCTGAAAAAGAAAAAAGAAAAAAAGAAAAAGAAAACCCCATCTAAGACAGAAACCAAGCACTTTTTGATTGAACTCTAAAAATAATGAACCCATCAGTCTCTTGTTCATTTAAGACAGATGCATTCTGTTCTGTGCAAGTAATAGTGTTAAGCTAGGACCTCCTACAGAGGAGCATTAAAAAAGATAAGTGGTCCACAACAGCAGCTTCACGCAGGAGAGAACATCTCCTTCTCATGGAAGGAATCTGTGGAGGGAGCATAATGAAAGGCAATCCAAATCTCACAAAAATTTAAAGCCTGTAACTTTTTGGTAGATAAAACAACACAAGGCCGTTTTTTGTGTACATGGATGGCTAGTAAAGGATAAAGCAAAGTTCTGCTGCTGTCCAAATTCAGAGGAAGAAAGGCACTGTGAAAACAAAATTGAGAAAATACTTATGGAATTGAACTAAAAAATGCAAATGAGCTCTTTTGTAAGTATGTAGTAACCTAAGCAACCATATTAATATCTAATGTATACTCCATCTCATGACAACTGAACTAGGTTTCTGAAGGACTAAGAACACCCTGAATTATGCTATAGGGATATCCACTGTGAACACCCGGTGAATATTGTTCCTGGAGGATTTAACCTCAGGACCAGGCAGATTCACCTATCACATGCTTTGCCTTGGCATATTCAGGTGTAAGTTCTAACTTCTTGATTTAAAGCTTCAAAGTTCATTACATGGACAGTTGCTTCATATCTCATGTGTCCCCATTTCCCAGAGAATCACAACAGACACCAAACAAGGCCAAATCACCCTGCTCAAATAGAAGGCGGTTGCAGTCCCTCTCCCTCCCCAGTTTCAACGTTAAGCCGTTACCCTAAAAAAGACCCTTTAAGTTGCATGTCAATAGCCCTACAGCTTGCAGCAGGAGAACCTTCCAAGCAGTCATCTGCCCAGGGCCAGGATCAGTGCAGCAAAATGGGGGCATCAGACCTGGACATCTTATAAGAAGCACAGAAATTATGTTATTTTGAAAGAAATAACCTCCCCGTGGAACCTGGAAGAATAAACCCTGAAGTCACCCCTTACAAAATGATGCAGAAATAAAACACAACAGATGCTAGTGCGTGAGATGGGGAGCGTGCCAACTTCATACAAGATCAACAATTTGGTTGAACAGCAATCCTTTTACTTCGTTGAGGGGGCATGGACCCAGCTCACTGAGGGATGCGGGGCAGCAGAGCTCGGCCAGTTACCAGCAGTGCCATCAACCGCGGCAGAATTACACAAAAGAAGACAAGAAACGTATAGAAATAAAACACAAACGCGACGAGATGAGCTGACCCGGCCTCCCAAGGGCGGACCGGGACACGGAGCCCCGCACAGGGCCTGGGGCGGGAGCCCTGAGGGGAATGCTCTGCCCCCGCCACCGCGTTGTGAGGCGTCAGCACTGAGGAGCGGGGCTCTCCCGCCGAAAGCTCTGTTCCTCGGCCCGCAGAGCGACGTCCACGTTTCCCACCTCAGGCTGAGGGGAGAAAGCGGCACCGCCGCCGGTACTCACCGGGGACGGCCGCGCTCGGCGCTCCGGGCAGAGATATCGGCTGGGGGCGGCCGGCGGGACGGGGCTGGGGCCCGCACCGCTGGGGCTCGGGGAGGCACTGCCGGGGTCGGGAGGGGTCGGGGGGGCTCGGAGCGGACGGGGTCCGGGCCGGCGCAGGGCGCGCTGCGGCCTCCCCTCCCCGCCCGTCCTTTCCCGCCGCCCGGGCAGGGACTGCCCGCAGCAGCCCCGAGTCCCGCCGAGGAACCGGGACCCGCCGCCCTCCCGGACGGAGGCTCCGCGCCCCCGCCGTTCCCCCCTCGGCCGCTCGGAGCCGGGCGGCGCGGGGGGCGGTGCCGGGCCGCGCCCCTCCTCCCCTCCGCCCCTCGGCGCCGGCAGCGCGGAGGGCTGGGCTGGGCCGCGCCGCTCGCTGCAGCGCTCGGCTCCGCTCCGCCGCGAGGAGGGAGAGAAGAGAGAGGAGAGGGACGGGATCGCCGCGCCCAGCCCCGCCGCCCGCCGCCCGGCCCGCGCCCCGCCGCCCGCCCCGCTCTGCTCGCCCCCACCGCCTTCCGCGCGAAGATGGCCGGCTGGCAGAGCTACGTGGACAACCTGATGTGCGATGGCTGCTGCCAGGAGGCCGCCATTGTGGGCTACTGCGACGCCAAGTACGTCTGGGCAGCCACGGCCGGCGGCATCTTCCAGAGCATCACGGTGAGGGCGGCGGCGGGGGACGGCGAGCCCGGGGCGGGCGGGGAGTGCGGCGTGGCCGTTAGCGCCGGCGGGGGACAGGGGCACCTTGCGGGGTGGCGGCGGGCCCGGCGGCGGGGGCGCGGGGCCTTTTTGTCTGCGGCAGCCGCGGTGAGGGGCCCTTCCCGCCGGCGGGGGCGGGGGTTCGCGGCTGCGGCCCGATGCGGCGGGGCCCGCCCGGGGGCCGCGGGCGGCGACGGCGGAGGCCACGCGGGGCCGCTTGGGCCCGGCGCTGCGGCGGGGCTTACGTGCGCGGCGTAGGAGGCGTTGGTGAATGCCCACCGCGCCGCTGGCTCCATGTTTTTCACCGCCAAGATGGCGCACTGCCATTGATCCTCCCTCCCTGACTGCCTCCCCTCCCCCGCCCTGCCCGTCCTTCGCCCCCGCCGCAGCCCGCTCCCGCCGCCCGCCCGGCGCTGCGGGACCCGCGACGCCCTTACATAAGGGCCGGGCGGGCGGGCAGCGCGCTGCACCGCGGCCTGCCTCGTCCGCCCCCCGCCCCGCCCCGGGCGCGGCAGAGTCCCGGCTGGGTCCCGTGGCCGAGCGGGGCCGGGCCGGGCCCTCGGAGGGGCCGGCGGGGGCGGCCGGGCGGTAGCGGGGGCGGCCGGGCCCACCGTGACGCTGCAGTTTGAGGCCGCCGCGGCCCGGCCCGCGCCGCCCCCCACCCCCCTCATCCCCGGGCTGCGGCCGCGCCCCCTGCCCAGCCCCGCGCTCTCCTTACGGGGCGGAAAGCGGGACCCGCCGGGCCCGGCCGGCGGCGCTACGGGGGCAGGCGGCACCGAGGGGCCCGGCGCTGCCGGCGGCCGCGGAAAGGCCATGCCGTCACTGCGCCGGGGCCGGGCGCTGCAGGCCCTGGGGCCGGGTCGCTCGGCTAGGTCGGTCACCGCGACACGCGGTGCGGCCCTCGTGGGGCTCCGTGGCAGCGGTTCCTTTGCTGTCCGGGCAGCTTCGACAGTGTTTCACAAAGCCCCTTGCTCCGGGCTATGGTCTGGTGAGACCAAGGGGAAATAAATGTACTGCCTGATCCGCTCAGTGCGAGGCAGGCCGTGTTCTGAATCACAGCTGGGCGATAAAACACTGCCGAGGTAACACTGGGCTTTTTTTCCTTGACAGCCAGTAGAAATAGATATGATTGTAGGAAAAGACCGAGAGGGTTTCTTCACCAATGGTCTGACCCTTGGTGCGAAGAAGTGCTCTGTGATCAGAGATAGCCTGTATGTGGATGGCGACTGCACAATGGACATCAGGACAAAGAGTCAAGGTGGTGAGCCAACATACAATGTTGCTGTAGGCAGAGCTGGCCGAGGTGAGCACCATTTTCTTCATTGTCAGATCACTGAACTAAGAGTGTGACCGTAAGCATAGTCTCCAGCTGTCAAGAAAACCAAACTCCTGCCCTGAATGTTAATGTCAGGAAGTGCCATAAGGGGTGGGTGGCAGTGGTCTGGCTGACTAACCTGGGCTCTGACAAGGAGTCATTCCTGTTCCCCTCCTTTGATCACAGTTGGGCGCTGGGCTGTGGGATGGTTAGACAGATCTCTGGCTACAGGAAGGGGCATACCACAGCTCTGAGTAAGCTTGCCAAGTGTATGAAAACTTGGTATCTAAAGCTTATGGTAGGATCCAACAGGGATCTATCTACCATTGGTAGTGAAACTAGCTTTTTTTTTGTTGTTAACTTCACAAGGAAAACTGTAATCTGCAAAGATACGAAGTCCTTGTACGAGCTACTCCTACTTGCCTCTTAACAAGCTCTACACTAACTCTTCTTGCACTTCCTATTGAGCTCTCTGAAGTCTGTCTTCAGGCAAAGCAGCCCATCTGATTTGCTGGGCCTGAGAGATTCACTGTGTGCACACCTACTCCCAGTGCTCCTCAATTAACCTCTAGTGAAATGTGCTGTGGGGAAGGCACTTGGTTTGGATGTAAAAAATGTGCCTCAAAACACTGGCTGCGAGTAGTGTGACGAGTTCAGGTTATCTGGCCTGGAATTTCTGGCTGTCTGTATAACAAGTTGGACTTCTGCTAAAACTATAAAAACAATACAAGAGCAAAACTTGTCTATAGGCTAAAGCCTGGTGGCAGTGATGCAGGAGGAGTGTTTGCAGCACTGAGGTGAAAAAAAGCAGAGTCCTGACTGCTGCAGATTGTGAAGTGCCAATAAGAACTGTCTGCCTTAGGCCTTTTGTGAGCCAATTGCTGTGGAGATGTGCAGTCACCATAGGTAGCCTGGCTGCAGTATTCCCAGTGACAGGATTCCTGGCTAGGGGAACAATTGCTGTGCTGGTGGAAGGAAGGAAGGAAGGGAAGCACAGCTCCCATTGTGTTGGTACCTGCTGGTGACATCTGCTGGCAGCTCCCAAGGGGTGGTGACCGGCTGAGGAGCCTTAGGGTGTTCTTGTTTGCCAGACAATTGGAACACTTCACCAAAATTGTGGGGGTTCAAGAGATTGTTAGCATTAAAATCTCCCCTGTGTTTTATCTTATGCAAAAAAGCATGTTTTATAGTTGTACCATTGCATAAAAAGTTTTGCCCCAAGTCTGACCCTGTGGGTTTTTTTGCTAGTGTCGAGGCAGTCACTGGTTTGTTCCTACACCAGTAGTGACTGCAGCAGAGGAGAACATCAGAATATATTCCCTCCTCTGCTCTCTAGAGTCACAGTTCTTCCACCTGTACTACTGCTTTTGTCCCAGACACCACTTATTTTTTCCCCCTTGCATTTTTTATAATCTGCAGCCAGGGTATTCTGGCTGGGTGATGATGGATGGTGCTGACGTTGGAGAGGTGCTGTGATGCTTTTTTGAGATAGCTGATGGCATTCTTCTTCACAGTGAACTACTGGGTGGTTGGGTAATATGCCTGAGGAAACCTCATGCCTTCTCCCAGCACTGTCTACATCTGTTTTTACAAAACTCCCATTAAACTTAGCTTATTACCCAAATACTAAATCTTCAATTTGAGTGTGTTTATTGCACTGCCTAAAACTTGCATTATTTCCTTGTCTAACACACTCATTTTAAAACTTTTTTCTTTTCTCTTTCAGTCTTGGTCTTTGTAATGGGCAAAGAAGGGGTCCATGGAGGCGGATTGAATAAGAAGGCATACTCAATGGCAAAATACTTGAGAGACTCTGGGTTCTAGTTGCTAGGCAGACCGTTAAGTATTAGGGGAAGATTGCTATTAAACTTTCCTGGCGGTGAGCTTTAAACCTTACATTCTGGAAACTTTATTAGCAATGCAGGGTGATGGGGTATGAACCTGTGTCTCCTTTGTATCCCTTTGTTGGTGGGGAAAGGTGTTTTTGGTTTTGTTTTGGTTTGTTTTTCTTTTTTTTTTTTTTTTCTTCTTTTTTTTTCTTTAATTCTGTTCATTTGTTTTTTTTCCTTGTGTACTCCAGCATTGGTTATAGTCATGGGAAAGGAAGGTGTCCATGGAGGGACACTCAACAAGAAAGCATATGAACTCGCTTTATACCTGAGGAGGTCTGACGTCTGAGCAGCCTCTCCCCATCCACCTAGCAACTGTCTTCACCACCACCCAGTTGTGTTCAGTGCTACCAGACTGTAGAGGGTAGTTTGTGTTTTTTATTTACCCATTTCCTAATGTTATAATTCCAGTTACCCTATGTTCATCTATATGTTAACCACTGTATGTAACCAAGCCCCATATCTGGCACCATCACTGCACCACAGAGACGATATGCATGATACCTTGAAAAACTCTTGGGAGGGGAATATGCCAAGTGTAGGCTTTGCTTTGTCTTAGCAATTAGTGTGACATTGACAACTAAAACAATACTAAACAAGGTGCCGATTGTACAATCTAATTTGATCAATGCCTCTTCAGCACTTTGAGCACATACACAGCTCACTAGTCTTCCTTTCACATAGAGCATGGTTGGGAGGAAAAAAGTGCATGCATATCTTTACTTCTGTCCCTCTCTTTTTTTCCCTTTTTTAAAAATCCACATTTGTTTGCTTACACCCATCTTTTTTATAGTGCCTGGTTTGTTTAACCAATTTGCCACTCAAAAGCTATTAATGTTACATTAGTTTTGTTGTTGCACTTCACTGTAGGCGTGACTCATTTTTTTTCTTCATGATGTCTGAAGCTTGTACTGTTTAACAAGTGCAATCTCAAAACTATGAAAGGGTACAGATGCACTTCCTCCCATGACCTTACAACCACCACCCCAAATGAATCCCCAGAGACATTCCATCACTGCAATAGCTCAGGCACTTTTTTTTTTTTTTTTTTTTTTTTTTGCCAGCTCCTGTTCTGTAGTTGAATTCTAAAAGGCTGCCATTATGGACACTAGATATCCCAACATAACCATCTGGAGTGTGTCTGGTTTCAGTTTTTCATAGGACCAATTTTAATTTGCAGCTTGGGGGTTGTGGGGTTTGGTTGGTTTTTTTTTGTTGTTTTTGTTTTTTAATATGAAATTGCAATGTCATTGTGGAAAACTGCCACCTTCAGCTACACTGGGAGCTCTGCTCTGACTGACTCCAGTCTTTTTGCCAGATAACTTACTGGTAAAGAGTTTTGCTGCTCTGAAGCCACTGTTTGGATGAAGGTTGGTAGTTTGAGAGCTAAACTGTCAAAATGATGCCATTTTAAATCCTCATTTGGCCTGTCACACCCTTGCTGCAGAAATTATGGAGTGAACTGCCTTGTGCACTAGTCATCTGAAATGTCTGTAACCAAACTCTCAGTTCAGGCACGGTACTAACTTGTTTGTCCATTTAAAGAGAACTGCAGAACTCTGTATACAAAAGAATAAATGGGAGATGGTAATTGGTTGGAATAACTGACTTGGCTGTCTTGTGATGAATTTTTTAATATGTATTCTGTGCCATACTATTGTTTAAAAAAAAAAAATGAACTCTTGCTATTGTTTGATGGATTTTAACTGACTTTGAGGGTTTCTTTCAAACGGCACTACTTTAGGGACATTCTAGTATTTGCTTCTATTGTTGGGCCTTGTGGATAATGTACAGATTTAAACAAACTCTTGTCGCTGATTTGTCCATTTCTTTCCCTGCACTTTGTTACATCTGGGATACAGTCTAACTCATCTGATTTAATATGCATTTCAAAAAATGCCATAACTATTAAAAACACCTTGTTTACAGACAGATGAAATAAATTTATTCCAACCAAACAAAATGAGACTGCTGGTAATTTTTCCTCCCCCCACAGGAATCCCCTGAGGCCTGTCCTTGCATGGCCAGCTACACCAATACCAGATACAAGTGCAGTAAGCAGTAGTATGAGAATACAACTGCAGTGAAAGGCCAGGCAGCCTTTGAGGTAGATCTGAAGTTAGATGTCTTGTCACTTACCTGACTCCATAGTGAGGGGTGTTCCCCTGCCATGTGAACACCCAAAATGCAATCCCTGAATCAGAAGCTAGAGGAAACCTTTGCCACACCATCTTTTCATTAGGCTCAAGAATGGGCTTTCCTCAAATACAGCATTATCTTACCCCAAAATAATTCTTCCTGGTTTCTGGTACTTCTGCAAGTCAAGTACTCTGAAAATGGGCCCTGTGAACAACTGTGCTGGGGAGATGCAAGTGACCAAGTGGGAGCTGAGGGGCTGGAGAGAAGCCACCCAGCCCAGCAGAGGTTATCTTCAGCTGGGGCTGTGCTTTTCTGTCCTGACAGTGCTGGGTGTGCTGCTCAGGCATTGCCACCAAAAGGCCTTTGTTCTCCCCCGTCTTCTCTTACAGCTTTATCTTCAGTATATCTTCATTATCAAAGTGTTGCACCCACTCCTTTGCTTGTAACAAGATCCCAATCTAAGACCTCTAAACAGAAAGTGTTGGTCTTTGGTGACTTGACTTTCCCTGTCCAAATTGCATCTTCAGCTCCCAGTGCCAGTCAGACCAGACAGGACACGCCCGGAGTGCTCATCCAGGTCACCCTTGGCAGGAATCAGTACAGAGGCTGCAAACCTCCCTCTTCCCCCATAAAATGTTATTTTCCTCTGTATCTAAACTTTGTCTGAAACCAATTTTAAATTGCACTCACATTCTGACTGCAGGTTGTTGGTTTTTTTTGCCTGGGATGGCATATCTGTCCCCAAAGCTTTTCTTTAACGAGACTGGAGCTGGAACTCCTTGTAATGGCCTCTCAAAGGCAGGAACAGCCATTAGCAGTGCACACCAAATAATTTTCATCCCATTCCCTATTTAACATTGTTCCTTTCTGATCAATTCCCCTCTCCTAACCATGTGTCTCCATGTCACCTGTACACTTTTTTTCTTTCTAAGACCTAGGTGTTCCTCAGATTACTTTTCTAAAACCATTAATTGTTGAATTTCCACAGCATCACAGCCCCTAATGCAATTCATTTGCTAGGGTCTACCTAAAATACCTTTCTTGAATAACCAGGACTCTCAACAAATTTTACATTTAACTCCCATTTCCAATAGACAATTTAAATACAAAGGGTTATTGTCCTGCGTTAGAGGTGTGAACACTAAATTGGGACCTAGGCCAGAAATTTACATTAGTATTTTTTCTTGCAAAAAATTGTTGTCAAACATGGTCTCAGACATGATGAAGTTGCATGCAAGCAGAGGACTTCATCTGCTGAATTCAGGTCCTTTGCAGTCCCCTTGTGATGGGCAGAATTGCACCACCCTGCCTTTCACCCTTCAAGGCAGTACAAACCACTGGCCAAGGAGATTATTAGGTTGTTCCCCTCCCTCACAATTTTACCATTCAGGATTTAGTGAAAAGATTTGTACATGGTGGCAGCAAAGATGCCTGATCCATACAGTTCTTAGGGATTTTGTGCTCATGGTTTGTTCTTTTCCTACTCTCTTGAAGGTCCATGAGAAACAGGATTTTAGAAACTTCACTTGCATACCTGCCATCTTCCCTACCTGCTGTCCCCTCAGCTTCCAGCAGAGCTCTCAAACTCCCAAACTCACTGCATCATAGTGACTGACTTTTTTCTTCACAAAAAAACAAAAGAGCTCAGATTGCTCATGTGCTTTGGAAGTGTTGCACCTTTCACTTCACATCAGCAGTTCCCAACCATAAGGAAGCCAAGCACCTGCCCCACCCTCCCGTCTCCTCCTTTGTTTTCCTTTTGCAGTTTGTGTTCCTACTCAAGCTTTGGATAGAACTGAATTAGAATTGAACTCACATTAGTGTTTTAAAACATCAAGAAGAAAAAAGCAGGAGGAAAGATATGCAAAGAGCAAGACAGAGAAGAGGCTTCAAAGGGCTTTTTTTTTTTTTAAGGATAGTTTTCAAGTTTTCAAACTTGGGAAGATCATTCACTACTGAATGAATGGTTTCACTTCCTTATTTCCTTCTATCCCCAGTGACTCTTAAGACTGCGTGGCACACCCTGGAAGGTGATGTGCAGAGTACCAGAGCTTTACAAGTTTTTATCCCAAATGTCCATCTTGTGCTAACTGCCCCTGTTACAGAAAGATTATATGCTTCAGAGTCCCATGATATACTTTTAACTTTAGACACTAATTACAAGCACTTTCTAGAATTGATTTTTTTTCAACTAGGCAATCAAATCTGAACCTCCTTAAAGCACCTATGTCCTATTGCTGAAACAAGCTAAAGACTGAAGATGGATCAGGTATCACGTAAGCAAAACAAAAAACAAATCCTGTCAGCTGTTCAAGGTGCATGGAGAGCAAACTGCTAATTTGTGTGGATAATGTGGCAGGTCATAGTCCAAAGAAAAATCCATATTTATCTTTCCTTGTGGGTTGGAACAGGCCATACCTTTTGAGACAGAAAATTTATCCAGCCAGTTTTAACATAATACACAAGATCTACTTAGAAATGCTAAGAGAATAAAGTGCTATTCCTTTTCTGAACTTTCACTCTAACTGGCAATGGCAAAAGGCAAGTAAACTGCATCTGTGACACCAGGGAGGTATGGCAGGGGGTATGGCAGGCTGAATACCCAGGGACTGCTGGTAGCAGTGGTCTGAAGACACATCATTCTTCCATGATTATCCTTTTAACATGCCTGTTACCCCTTCTGAAAAATAAACTCTCTGCCCTTTGCCAGTCCTGGGGAATTGATTTCCCTTTCCAGGCTGGAGCAGGGAGGGTGCAGCTGCAGGGTGTGTGAGGTGGTAACAAAGGGAAAGGCCTCACCTGCCATTGCCTCCACCCCGGGATCGCCCTTTGCTGCCAACCGGAACACAGGCTCAGGGACTGCAGTTCCAGAGGTGCTGCCAGGAGGGCAAAAGAAACAAAAAGATCACCCTGCTCTTCCTTCCCTCTCTGTACATGTAATCCAAATCCAAAATTACAAAATCCAAATTTTATCAAAATTACAAAATCCAAATTTATTACATGTAAATCCACATTACGTGTACAGACCTAGACCAATCCAAACTTCTCCTCAAACTCAAAGTTAGGTTACATACAAAACGTTAATTTTTCTGAAGTCTTTCTGCATGTAGTGCTTATCAGGGCAATACTCTGTCCTGGGACACACAGCACAACATAGGTTGATGTTTACCAAGGGATATCAACAAGCTGATGTTCTGGATATTCAAAAATATTTTAACCTTAGTAGTAAAAACAGAAGAGTACACAATGAATTGAAGTAATGCAAAAGATCAATAAAATCCTTTTGATATTTAAAGTGGAAAACATTATTTATTAACATTCTTTCAAGCTTTCCTTATTCAAGGCCATATAAAAAAATCTCTGCATTTTGATTATATGCTGTTTTTACTTTCTACATAGTTACAGAGGTATTATATAGCATTTGCTGTTTTCATGATACACTGGTAAGTACTGAGTTCTGTTAAACAGTTATAAGCACTTGTTTCCAAATCAGGTATTTGAAAAGATCTTTTTTTCTATATACATACTTTAGCAGACTAATGCAGCATAAAATGCTCTTAAGTAAGAGGTATACGAGTTGAGGATCAATAGAATACTTACCTAAATTATTTCCCTATGTGGAACAAAACCTCTGTTTTGGTCACACACACCCCTCCCCAACTTCCCCTTTATCACTGCGAATCGAACTGCATCAAATAGCAGGCAGGGGTTAAGTGATGTGCTTGTAGTGGATCTTACCTTGTGGATTGCTCAAAACTGAACATAAAGCCTAATCTTCCCTATTCTAGGAATTGCTCAATGGAACTGCTTAAACTCAGCTACTGTGGCAAACTCCACAAGACAATTTAGAATCACTGCTTTGAGGCAGAAGTGGAATTTCCTTTGCCTTGTTTTGATATACCAGCATACAGAATATTGATCCGTTCTACATTTTTCTTTCAGTAGTGGTGACAGTTTTTAGAAGTCTATACAAACATGCAAATACTTTTTTTTTTGTTGGGCTTAAGGGGTAACACATACCATACATGTAATAAATATTGCTATCAGTATGACCCAGTCATAGCTACAAAATGGAGAAAAAATTACTTCCAGATCCCATGTCAACAACATACATTTAGAGTCTGTGTGATACTTCTATTGATATAAACTATTAACATTATTTATTAGCATAGTGAAGTCCAGTTAGACTGTTCATTTTGAGACGACAGAATGTGTGACTGAATACCTGAATCAAAAATAAAACTATCTGCAACGATTTAACCATAGTACTACTACATGAACTGCTGCTCCTACTGAAGAAACCAAATGGATTACAGATTAAAATATATTCCCTACGTAAAGGTTTGTAAAGTATAGCCTTAAGAATTCTTTTTGTTCATACACTATTCATTATTAGTAGTCTTAAACAGTATTTGCCACTCTGTACTCCCTTTCATCACTGGGCTGTAGTTGAACCACTACACTTTCTTCATTCACTCCATTTTCTGCATCGCTGCTATCAATATTGTCATTGTCATCTTCCTCATATTCTGAGGACTCAGTCATGTTCTGATGGGAATGAGATTCTGACAAAGCCCCAAATGACTGAGTACTAACTGAGGCTAGTGGTCTAAGCAAAGGAGTATTTTCAGATACTTCATTCTCTTCTTGACTACTGTCTGTTTCAGAGTCAGAGTCCCCCTGAGAAGGAACCACTTTCTGCTTACACACAGGACATGTTTTTTTTGTTTTTGTCAGCCATGGGTCCACACACTTGCAGTGATAAGCTGTTAGAAAACAGAACAGAAGCACATTGTTACCTGAGTGAGAAGGACAAGGAAACCTGCTAAGCTAGTTACGTTTAGTAACACAGGATTTTAGAATCTAATTCACACAGAATTTCGGTCAAGTTTGTTGGGATGTAGGTTGTCTATTCTTACGTACAAGACAGCTAATAGATTAGGATCCTGGACATATGGATATATGCAATAAATACCCATTTCCTGTACTGAATGAATGCAAGAGTAACCTTGCAATGGGCCATAATTGACAAATAAACTTTAAAAACTTACGGAATTATAACACCCTGCAGCAGACATGGCCACCATCATTATCCTCATAAAGAGTCTAACCTCCACCCATATGTATCAAAGTACAAGTTATTAAATAAAATTACCATATGATTTTTCCAGATTTTAAATTAGGTCCACAGCTAGCAGTGCAACTATACCGGCCTTGTTTAAAAAAAAAAGTGTTTGAAAGTGTCTTCCAATATTAATAACTTATCTCTGGTTACTAACAGGGGCTCCTGTCTGGCAAAGAGCTAAGTAAGTATTTACACAGGAAGCACCTTTTGTTTTGTACCTGCTCAAGCATATTAGCAGTATGTTCTCCACCTGAAGTGATGCTGGTGGGTTTGGGTTTTGTTTTGGTTTTGAGGGGATTGTTTTGCTGTTTTTTGTTTTGTAGCTTGTTTTTTTTTAATTTATCAGTGATCTCTGATGCTGGTGGTCAGGTTTTGTTAACTTTGCAGTCCCCAGGCTGCAACAGATGTTGTGGATCTGTTCTTTCTCCTCTGAGAACTCAGGTTTGTCAGCCTGTTCGGAAATTGTTTTTTACAACTGATGATCCACAAAGCTCAGTCTGTCCCCTGCTGTGTTTGCTATGGATGTCAGGCTGTCACATCAGTTGCCTCTTTTTTAAAGTCTTTTAGTGATGTGGTATTTGCTGTTGCAGTGCCTGGTCAGAGCAGAAACCTAATAAAGTGCTGGGTAAAACTGCACCCAGCCAGGATGGCTGTAGTATGGTTAATGGACTGGAAGGTGGAGAGAGAGAGGGGCTTAAGATAGGATGGATGAACCCCATCTTTCTTGATAAATTTTACACAGCTTGTATTAAAAAAAAAAAGTTTGAATTTTAGAGACACTCTTGGGCCCAGCCCTCTTCCAGATTTTTACGAATAAGCTCTTAAAATACTTCTTGTACTTGCGTGCAGTTAAGAGCAGTCTTGTCTTGTGGACAGATATGTTACTTCTTCCACTAGGCTGCATTTGAGAAAGACTGTTCAGTCAGTGCACCACTTGTCACAGTAAAATATTCCAATCATTTTTGTAATGACATCATCAGCTTCCCAGTCCAGTCAAGGCAGTGGTCTCTATGGCTTCAGGCTATTGGACAGACTACATCCCTTCATCCAAGTTTCTACATCAGCAGTAGCTGAATTATGTCTTATAGTATAATTGTTTTGGAAAAAATGAAAGCCTTTTTTTTTTTTAGCTAAAAAGCTACTCTGAAATGTATTTCCCTATTAAATACAGACATCTAGAGAACAACGTCAAGTTCAGATTTTCTTTTGTGTGTATATCTGAAGAAAAACGAGAAGTGGGAACACTAGCTCTTTTTCCTCTTATAAAAAGAGGATAAGTGTTCACTCTTTTCTCAGTTTGTATACACACTTCTGCATATTAGCAAAAACAAAATTTATAAATTAATCAATAAACATTCACAGTGGATTTTAGACATGGTGTTTTAGGGAGATGTTTTAATACAAAAAATACAGCTGCTTACCATGAGAACAAGGAAGGATTCTGAGCTTGTCTCCATCCTCATATTCATCCAGGCAAATGGCACATACATCGTATTCATCTCCTGCAGCACACAATTGAGAATCAGTTTGACTTCAAAGGATTTGTAAGAGACCTCTCCAAACATGTGCATACAGGCTCTCTTGGTTACTTTCACAGGTTGAAGAAACCATTAACCTTCTCTGTCCACACAAGAGGCAGGTTCCCTGAAGCTGTAATACTCTGCTAGATACAGCTATATATGTATTCTACTGTAATATTCCTCCCTTTATTAGGAATATAATCCCACTCACTTTCCCTTCACTTTAATAAAAATGTTTTAAACTGTGTTTAAGCTGATTTTGGTAAATAAGAAATATGGCACATCGTACCTGTGTGGACTTTAGTATAGCATTCAGTAAAACTCTATGTATGAAAGGACTGCTCCTGATCCAGGAAGATTTGCAAGGATTAGTAGAGGGAGCTGAATAAATGGAAGCTGCTAGTGGTGGGAGATTTCATCAGTTATCAACAACTGAGAAGAAACAGTGTACTGGTTGATCAGTTTGGTTGTTCCTAATGGAATACAATTAGGAAGAAGGAAAAATGCAAGACTAGGAAGCATCAAGAGCAGTCCTTCCAGAAGTGGTAAGTATTGCTCAGGAGTCTGTTATGTGGCCACCCATATCTTCAAAAGATTAGTTCAAACAGAAACAATATTAAGATCACACAAACTATCGTGCAAGGGAAAAAAAAGCAAAAAAAAAAAAAAAAAAACAGCCTGAGAATTTAAATCCAACAATCTGAGGGATGAAAGGGGATTCAACATTCTCTATATAAAGCCCAGAGGAGCAACACCATAAGGACAGGGAAGAGTGAAAAGCTGAGAGTGGAGTGGGGAAAGAGCCATCATCTGACCAGGAATCTTAAGACTGGAAATGAAAACTTGCCCACTGGAGCAGTGATCTTCTGAACTACACTTTCAGGACCATCATGGAATTAATGGTAAAGGGCCAAACTTCCCTCTTTCCCCAGACCTAATTCTAGGTCATGCCTTTGATATATGGCAGGGTCCTTTTCACTCTTTGGGTCCCCCACTTTGACATGAGCTGGGTTGTGTGTCTGCTCAACTCTGTCAAGGCTGGAAAAGTTCTGGCCATGTGCACAAAGCCACTGTGTCTGCAGAAGTTGGTGGACTCTTCTTTCATATACCTCTTGCAGCACACACATACCCAGTGCTGCTGCTCACTGTTTCCAGAGGGTGCATCTTCTGGGAAGCCACCATCACCACACAGAGCTGAGCCACACTGCCTCATTGCTGCCCACTACTGCACTGTCTCTCCACAAGCAGAAGCTTGAGGACTCTATGCTCTCCTGACCATGAGGCTTCTTTAGATGCCCAAACTACAGCCTACCACCAAAAAAATGAAGCCTTCCCAAGCCCACCTCTACCCCAGGAACCCCTCCCTGTGGCCAGGAGAGACCCCAGGCTCCCATCACTTGACCAGCACACGCCCTGCTGAGGGACTGGATAGTTACAGGGTCAAGTGATCCCACGGGTATCTGTACATCCCATCATAAGGGCAGTCATCTGCTCAACACATGCTGCTGGGGCGCCAGGGCTGCACCCCGGGTGGCCTCAAAGAACTATGTCACTCTCTGTACATTTTTCCAAGGGCTTCCGTGGTGGCACAGAAGGCATGTGAAATGTGGTTCATGTCATTTTTGTTAAGACATATTATTCAAGATAAAGGCTAAGATGATGACTGTCAGTGGAAAGTAATACCACTCTAATTTGGGATTTCAGAAAATAAGCACAGTGGACATGAGAATTACTTACAAAGTTTTCCTGATAGTTACTACACAACAACAGAAGAAAAAGGAAAATAAAGAAAAAATTCCTTGGGTAGGTAGGAAAAGCCACAGAGATTCAATGGAGTCTACTTCTGCCTGACCTGCATCACCGAAGTACAAGTTTTCATCTAATGTATCACAGTGTATTTCAGCTACAGTGTTTTATAAAAGTTACTTCCTCTTTTGCTATGACATTCCTCTCTCTCTATTAGTTAAACCATGTTTATGGACCATTTATAATCAGCACTTTCTTATCATATTCAAAACAGAAAATGAACGTTAACCTTGACAGTAAGTACTGTCAAGGGCATCATATCTCAGAGAAGAAACAAGCACTCCAATAATACTGCTAGTGGTTTTCACCCCACTACTGGTTCAAGATACATGAGTCTTGAAAGCTGACAGCCCACTGCTCACCCACCCCTTGCTGCACCATCAGCTGCCACCAGCAGCCCTCAGCAGCTTCACCTGCACCCACACTCCATCTGCTGCCCTCACCATGCACACGAATTACTGCTGTGTCCCTGACTCTTGCTCTCACCATGGCTTGGGGCAGGCAGGAAAGCCCATGGAGCAAGGAGGAAGAGGGACACTAGGCCTCCCCAGCACTGAGACCTGCAGGATTTCCCTGTGAATCCTGGAGCACCCTCACTGGTCCCCAAGACAGTGTGCTCTCCATGACCATATTCCCATATGCCAGGTTTAATTTTTAAATGGGGCACTTCGCAGATATCCCTTTCTCAAATACCTGTGACTGTATTTCAGAAGCTGGCTCAGAACCACCAAAAATCTGGGGGAAAAATACAAAGTATGGGAACTGCTGCAAGATAACGTATCTTACTTAAAAAGTATATGAAAAATCTTTAACTACCAAAGTTACTTTCTAACTACTTGACACATACAAATAAGAAAAAGAAACACAGAATTACACATCTACACATCTCACACAGCTGTACATCTATGAACAATGAAAAATGCAAAAATAAATCCACCATGACTTTGGTAGACCTTATGACTTGTTCTCTGTATTAGACCTCAACAGTACTGTGCAGTCAGGCAGATGGGTCAGTAATGAGCAGTAATTAGATCAGTTATAATCCCATTTGCAGGGGAAAAAAATATTTCAAAAAAATTAAAAAAACAAACAAAAAAAAACAATTTAGGGGTACTTCAGGGCTTTTTTACATGTGTACACAGAGCATTTCAAAGCTGACCACCTAAAGTTCTTCTTTCATATTAAAACACCTAACCAAACAACTCCATTTTTAGAAGTCTTGTGAATGTAGCAACTCCCAAATTCTAGATAATTTAATAATGTATCTAACCACTCACAGCCTAACTTTGAACACTCAATGAACAAAACATTGCATTGTTCATGTTTACTTTTCTAATAATATGCTCATACCTCTCTCTTTTGCAGAATTCTATCTTCATTAATTTATGGTATTTCCTTTTCTTCAGGAGCAATAAGTTTCATTGCAGTGAAGATCTAAAAATATTTTCAGTCTTGGCCTAGATTCTCTTTTAAAGTTAAGCTACCTTGGAAATAATATTATATAATTCCGAAAATAAATTCTATTATATATACCAATACACAAAATTTCTAACCTATATTTTTTCTAAGTTGTTAATTCTTCACAACATTTAGATTTGCCAGTGATCAAATTACAGGCAAATTAAATGGATTTGTCTTCTTTGCTGTGTTCACTTTTGCTATAAAGACAGCATGGAAAACTCACACCAACCTTGTATGACCAAAATGTAATTTGTAAGGAACCACCACAAAAACTGCCCTCAAACTGCCCAGTGTATGAACAGATTTTGATAAAGTGTACATTGGGTTCTGTGGAATTATGGAATTATTTAAAGGTGAGTCTTGCTGGTTAGGACGTTGCAAGGACAATCAACACCCTGTCTTTTGTTCTCACATTCTGTAGTCATCACAGAAATGCTAAGTGCTTCATCTAAAACCTACAGAATTTAGTACAAAATTCCTGTGTTACAGTGGCACTTGACTCAAACCCTATTTAAAGATGTCTCCTAGTATTTCCTGTGTTAACAGCTCTTTAGGTCTGTCAGTGCAATCACTCTAGCCAAGCAATCGTTGCCTGCCTATCAACCTATTAAATTAGAGAAGTCCACTAAAGCCAGCTTTCTCCTAAAAACCCTTTCCTGTACAGCAAAACCCTCATCAGGCAGGGATCCATGGTATAAAAAACACTGCAAGAAAGAAACAACCAGTACCTGGTGTCTGAGCTTCAGTATTTGACTGGCATTTCCACCCATTTCAGTATTAACAGATTTTTAAGAATATGTTGGAGACAAAAACAAGTCCAGCATGCCTAAAAAACCAGGATGATAGTCCCCAGGATCTGCTTTTACCAGTCCTTCCAAGGGAAAAGGTAAAATTGCTCTGATAGAGCATCAAGAAGACTGAAGTGAATGTATTTCACAGCAGTGCCTTGAGAAGACCTATCTTTCACAAACAAGGCAACATACTGCAAGTACAGGGTCAAATTTTGTCATTTCAGTAAAAGGACTTAAAGGATTCATATCATAGCAACAGAACCACATGGAAACTGAAATAAGTTGAAAAAGTAAGCTTTTTGTCTTGTTTTTCATAAGCCACTGAACACAGTGGATACCTGGACATTTACAGCCAGGTTTACTTTAGTATGACTGAGCTCCAAACAATTCATATCATGTAAGACAGCAAAACAGGAGAGGAAGAAAAATGAGGGAAGCAATAATAAGATACTTTCATTCACTGGCTATTTAGTCATCTAATTCTGAGATAAGTTATTACAGATGAACACAACTGAAAAAGATATCTTCTTCAACCAACTTTTCCTTTGCAGATTTCTCTTTAAAGTACAAAATTTACTTAGTTTTTTATTCTAATTAGATTTCATAGAAAATCAGTAAGAAGAAACAAAACTAATATTAATTTTATTGTTGTAAGGTAGTTTTTCATATTTAATTTTTAATCCATACCCAATAGGTCACTATAACAAGGTTCAGTTGGCTCTGCAGAGGAAAACACTTCTATTTTTTTCCTGTGAAGGTGCACTAACACTGCACAAAAACTGTATCCCCTCAAACCAAACATCTGCTGTGCACAAATTGAGAGCAATGTCATTAATAATGCAGGCTGGCTTTATCAAGGGCAAAGAGCATGTGAGTCTATCCTTGTATCTGGGTATATCCCCTGACATGGTCTTTGTGCCTTGTCAAAGACATTCTCTGCTGACATGTGTTGTACAGCAATCCATCACCTCAATGAAGTAATGTTTACACCTTCTTACCTTGCAACAGCTTGTATGAATGAACAATCAGATGATAAAGTGGTAATATAATTTTAAAAATTAAAATTGAATAGATTTTTTTCTCCTTCTAAAGAACAGGCTACAAAACAGAAGGGCTTAAGGCAGCTTTCTATTTCATGGAATAAAATTACTTATTCCACCTCTGTAAAAGCAGATAAATTGTACTCACAAGGCAGTTTTGATTTTATAATCTCTACAATGTCAGGAAACTTACCTACCACTAGTATTTACCAGTTTCCAGACATATAATGGAAACAACGCATCACAGTGGCTGGCTGTTGTGGTCACTGTTAGTGAGACCACAACAAGGAGGTTGGGGAATTTCTGTACAATTTTGTGGCATATTAAACAACATTTTAATTCTCAATGTGCACATGGTGTCTGCTCTGTTTCCACTACAGAAATGCTGGAACTCCTCTCTTTCAGCAAGAACAGGGTCAGGTCAAACTATCCATGTGCTTTCACACTGAACTCTGTTTATTTCAAGTGTACTCAGAATTAACCTCAAAACTACAAAGTCTCTCTATTTTGAGGTTTTGGTGTAAAAAAATAATGGGATCTAACAAGTTAGACACATAATTATTCACTTGCCTTTCTTAAATTTATGAACAGGAAGTTTCTTAAGCTGATCCTTCCTAAGGCGATTCCTTCTTGCTCTGTGTCTGTCTTGCACAAATTTTGTGATCTAGAAACAGACAGAGGTAAGACAGCATGAACAGTAGGTTAAAACAATAAAAGTTTTTATTTATGAGTCTTCACAGTAGGTTAGTCAAAAGGGAACCCCAGCTCAACCTGAATCACCTCTTCCCTTGCCTGGACTCAAGGATGAAGCTAAAGAATGTAAGCTAAAGAATGTAAGATGACCACTGAAGGGCACTTGTAACTGAAAACAAACAAGGTGGTTTTGGAAAGACAAAAAGAAATCCATTTCCATACTACATAAAATAATGGCCATTTCTGCAATCATTTATGGAGGCCCATATAGAGTGGGACAAATAATTTCAGAGCAAAACATAATTCATTAAGTTTGACCGGGTTTGGTCACAGTTTTAACTCATTAGAGCTGTTAGAGGATTATTCCCATGATCATTAGGACCATTTTCAGAGTATCCAGAAAACTGCTATTCTCCTAGTAAGGGAAATATCTGAATTCTAAGGAGAGCTGGCCTTGCAGTGGGAATACCTTGTGCTTTATACATAACTCCAGTTCCTTGCTAAATGATTGGTGCAAATCAATCTGTAATTAAGTTCATTTTTTGACCTGACAATGACATGCAACTTAACATTGTCTAAAACCAAAAGCAGCTTAAGTGGAGAAAACCTCTGAAGCAAAAGATGAACAAATCTTTTATCAACTGAAGAAACAGTTGATCCACTACTTGACTTCTATCAAAACATCTAATAATAAATTGGTCAGAGATCAGCAGAAATTCTGAAAAGTGGGATGCTAAGTATTCTGAAATAATACATAGCTATAATATAGTTGTGCTATTTTACCTTTTATAGGACACACGTGCCCAACTGAGCACATTTATGGGTAATGTATGTGCTGTGAGATACATGCTATATGCTGCAACAAGTTCTGAGCTTGCTGACTGATTACTGTATCTCCAGCAAAAACCAGTGAGACTGGTTTTGGTACTGAGGAACTGTGGGACCAACGTTTATTAAGCAATGCAAATTGGTAAAGTGGGACAGTGCACCAGAGCACAAGGACTGCTCCTTCTCTGTGGGGTGAAAAAGCAAGCACTTGTGTAGTGGAAGAGCAGCAGTGATGACAATTTTGTCAGTACTTATATGCCAGATACAATATCCTAAGGGCTTCTGATACTCTTTGGCTAAAATTCTGCATCTGTTTATTTTACTGAGAAAATACCAGATAACAGGTAAGCAGGGTACAGACATGTACAGCACACAAAGCTTTCACAGCTCCTTTTCTGCATCCCCTTGTTAACTCCAGGAAGTGCTAGGGTTAGAACAACAAACAAATGACTTGTTTGAAAGAAAAAAACATTATCATAAGAAGGAACTTACCATAAATATGACAATGAGGATAAGACAGATCCCTACTATTATTAGGAAAGGGATTAAGTAGTACTCCAAAGGAAGACTGAACTCTGGAATTAACACAACATGACCACTGTGGGGAGAAAAAAATAGCAGTTTCTATATATGATGGGATTTAATGAACAATGAATTAAAACCACGGAAAAATTCCACTAAAATAAAATGTTATCACTAAACACACTAAATTAATACCTACCTGTGCACAACAACATAAATTTAGCCAACATCAACGTAACATAAAGCCATTCAAATAAAAGGATAAAATAACATTTCTTAGAATATTTTGAGTTAAAACTACTTATTGACTTCAATCATAAATCTAAAGCTACCAGGAAAACAACCTCCTAACGACTTTGATGGCAGAATGAAAAAATATGACTATGAAGAGATACTGTGAAATCACTTATTTACAGCAGCCTTTTAAGTTACATGGGAGGTTTACTTTCAAATCACAAAGCATGGTAAAGCACACCCCCTTGTCCTCAGAAGAGTTAATAAACTACACTAAAAGTCTTTCTAGACAACTTGATACGGATGCTGTAAACTTGGTATCTGAATATTAGAACTTACTAAGGAAGTAAATTCTTATTCTTCTTCTGCTGGCACATGGAGTCAAGAATACCTGAGAAGGTACAGTGTACAAAAGCACTGACTTCTCTAACCTCTGCTCATGTGGAGCCACTTAGCAAGTAGTTTCATCAGCAAGGCTTCTGCTTAAGAATGACACAATCTAGTTCTTCTGATTATTTTAGTTAAATGATACCAGCAAGACCTGAAGAAGCAATATCATTAAGCTAAAAATACAAAACACACTTCCTTTCCATCCTGCTTAAGGTACATATTTTAACTATCTTGTTCTCACAGTGCTTTTCTTTTTAAACTGAAAAGCAGAACGGAAGCAATGAAAAACTGATCATACATCCTGTTAGAATCATCTTAAATGCATCCTGCAGACTCCTCTAGCATAGGAAGTTCTCTCTGACTTGTGGTAGAAATATTGTTAAAGGATGATGAAAAAGGCCAAGTTCAATGGCCTTACACTATGAAGGCCTCTGTACTCAAAAAGATAACCAGGTTTATTCCCTTTGTACACTCCTGAACAAGGAACATGGTAGGGAGCACCAGGGAAATCAATAATCCCATTTTTCTACATCTTTTGCAGAGCAGAAATGCACTTGAAGTAAATCAGAATTAAAATACTGGTACTCTTTAAACAGATAATAATTTAAGTTGAAACTATAAAACAATGAAATTATACATGTCAGTACTTGTATGGATACTTAAAGATAGAATAAAAAAGGCAGATTAAGATACACAGTTCAGTCTTTACTTGTAAGTAGCTTCATGACTGCATTACCTCCAATGTGTGTTAAAAAAATTTTTTTTTTTTGAAGACCAGCATCTGACTTCAATGGGAACAGACATACAAGGTAAAACAAACCCACTATTAGATCTGAAATACAAATACTCTCACAAACATTCATAAGATTCCTAGATCATGAGCTAAACTCATATGTTTAATGCTGTATGAAAGGAGTAACATTTGATAAATGTATGGTAGGAAAGCAGGAAAGAAATTGCAGGAAAGCAACTTCATTTTTAAAATGCTTTCTGTCCATTGCTCTCGGGCACAAGGTTCACCTGGAATACCCACAGCCTCTGTCATCACATCTAAGCCAGATGCAGAGGGCCACATGTAAGTACATGTTAGTTGACAGTATGAGATCTGGTTAGAAGGCGAGAAAAAACAAGATGGGACCATTAGACCCTCTTCCATTTAGTTTCATTTCTGAGCAGGCTAGAGCAAATTTCTGCGAGTGCTGTCTGTGGTGTCAGCCCTAAAGGCACTATTTTCATGTTTGGATTGATCTGTTGTACAGTGTGGATATTGTGTACAGAGACAGAAAACTTTTTTACTATGAAGGTGACAAAGCACTAGAACAGGCTGCCCAGGGAAGTTGTGGAGTCCCCTTCTCTGGAGATATTCAAAACCCACTTGGATGCAATCCTGTGCAATGTGCTCTAGGTGATCCTGCTTATAGTATGCTGCACAACAGCAGAAATATGGAAAAAAGTAAGATGGTGTGAGAATTTTAAATAAAATGTTCAAATCCTTATTTTAAATCCATAAATACTAAGAAGAGGCTATGACTACTCAAGGAGTAGCAGAGCTGTCTGTGAGGTAACTTACCCCTTCTCGTAAGTAAACTCGTCTTTAAGAGAATTAGCTGATGTCTCACCAATAAAGACAGAAGGAATGTCAATCTTCTTTAAAACCTCAACTGCATCAAAACAGCAGGAAGATAAGACTATTATTAGGCTGTCATTCTGTGGGCACTCTTAAGACGTAAGACTTGAATATAACGAGACTATCACAACATGAAGACGTATTTTAAACATAATGACATGTAGACTGATGTACATTACATCTTTGCATAATAAGCAGTATCATTTTTCCTACCAAGTATCTAGAGACTTCATTTCAGATAGAGAAATAAGAATTCTTAATGAATTATTTAAAGGGAGCATAAATCCAAAACATTTTCACAAAAAAGAGCGGCACATCAAATTAAGTTTCACCAGAACATCTGTCTCACTGAGAGACTAGCAACTCACACAGCTTCACTGATTTCCACAATTTCTAGCAACTTACATGATTTTGTGATCTGGTACTGTAAATTTTAACTCATCTTTTTTTCCCCTCCTTTTCACCTTAAAGATAAATGAACATACTGGAAACAGAATAAAGAAGAGAACAAGCAAATCCCACATCTTTATTTCAGTCTCAAGAAACCAGATGGAACTGTCTCCCTCTTCTCTACTCAAGAGTGAAGGCAATAATAAGCTCAAAAGATGGAGCCCAAATAAAAAATGATTGAAAGATAAATTCCATATTCTAGATTACCATCTCTTCTGCTTCACTTTATATTGATTTGCTCCTGACTTACACTTCACATTTAAGGGTCAAAGTTCAGCTAGTATCAAAGCACTCAAGTTTTGTAAGGCAAAAGGAAACACAGCTTATGCCACCGCTCACTACCCAAGTCTGCATTTGTTGTGCAGTTATCCTATGTTCTGATCTATGAGTGAAACCTGAAAATAAGATTTGAATGGGTTGGGAATTTATTAAAACCACTTTCACATAGCTTTCTGGATTACTCAGCTGCCATTTAGTTTGCTGAATGTTCATTTCCTAATTTATTCAATGGTGTTTACACTTGGAAAGACTTTCTTTGTTCTCATTCCATGTGGAGCAAGCTCAAAAACCAGACAAAATCAATGCCACAGAGACATACATAATAGCACTACAGAGAAAAAAAACACAACATACTATAAAACCAACCCAACGTTTTGGCTAGATTACAAGATGTTCTGAACATATTCACTCCATGAAAGGTTAAAAATCGGAACAGCTAGCATCAGAATCAATCAGATAATGGCACAGTGGTCTCTACACATTCCTTTTCCAACTGAAGAACTGAAAATACGTACATGTAATATGTATTCATATGAAACTAAATTCCCATTGCCAAAGGAAAAGTGTACACAATAGTGTAACAACAAAATGAAACAAGTAGCGAATATTAAAGAGTCATATTTTGAAGTTGGATTTCCTTCTTAGAGAGTAAAGTATTTTCACTTTTCCTGTATCTCTACATAATTAACAACAGTAGTTTTCCTCATTGGTTGTATAAACCTATCTAATAAATTTATCCTTGCAGTCCAGAAGAGTTGAGCTAAAACTTAAATGAAAAAAATATTCAGAGTATGTGCAAATTAAACACCACAAAAAATACACAAATATACATATTTATTCTCATATGAACACCCATTTTAAAAGTTAGTGGGAGGATTTCTTGGGGTGTGTTATTGCTGGGGTTTCTTTGTTGGTTTTGTTGTTCTGGTTTGGGGCAAGGTTGGTGGTAATTTGTTTGTTTGATTTGGACAGTTTATTGTAAATCCTTCATACTGATTTTAATACTGTACACTCTAGTGGGTGATATGATTTTCAAACAGGAGAGAAGTGATACCTGTACTTACTGTCGTTGGATCCCATGCTTATGAGGTCATCCGAATCAACATTGTGAACTATAGCTGCCTTGTATCCAGCTTTCTGTGCATTTAAAACCTGCATTTAAAGCCATACAAAGTAAGATTAGTTTAAAAAAAGAAGTTTCTCTAGGTCAAGCTTGAAATACAAGAACTTATGGCATGCTACACAACAGCAGAAATATGCAAAAAAGTAAGAAGGCATGAGAATTTTAAATAAAATGTTCAAAAGGGAGACAAGGAAAGGATTCAGAGCACTGGATATCTCCATATCTGAGGCTGTGACACAGAATGGCAGTAATGGCATCACCACAAGTAACACACATCACATTACCACGTTGTAACTGAAGAAACTTCATTTTGTGGTTTGAGCTTAAGGTTCCCTGGTTGTCACAGGTTCTTAAACTTCATATCCACATAAATGTGCTATGGTAATTAGTGGAAGTTTCAATGTAGCATCTTTTTTTTTTTGTCTATTTGCCTTTGCCTTTTTGTCTTATTTAACATCACACCCTGAACAGGTGTTTACTGACTCTTTGTTACACATGGAAATATGTCCTTCATGTAAATAATCTACATTACTTAAGAAAATGTTCTAGTTCCTTACACACTTTTGCCAGTTATTTAAGACACAGTCCCTTTGTTTAAATATTGGATTACAAAATGATGGTGTTCCTGTAAAACCACACACCAATAGGCCTACAAGACAGGCAGGTGTCACAGGGCTGCTCGAGTCAAGAGTGAGGTGAACAGTCACAGCCAAGCACCTCCTGCCCCAGCACCCACCACTGGGCACAGGCTGGGAACACCATCCAGGGGCAAAAAGCAGCAGCAGCTCCCTCAGCAATTCCATTGTGAAACTCCAACTTCATGAACTTACTACCATTTTTAAGATGAGTGTAAGCAGGATGGTACAGCTTCAGGAAGTGATTTCTTGTTGCACAGTTACTTAAAGCTATGAGTAAATGATTCTCAACTCTTCACTCAGACCTCCAAGCTCCTAACAACCATATTCCAAACAGCAGAACGTTACTGGAAAATGTAGACACCGTGAGAAATCCCAGTGTTCAAAAAAAAAAAAAAATATTGAAAATCAGTTTTAGATGTAAACATAAGTGCATGGCTGGGGGTTTGGCCATATCACTACAGAAAATATCCACAGTGCATACATTAAATGATGTAATGTTTAATAACGCATTTGTTGGCTTTTGTGCCTAAAGGAGGCAGTTTTAATACAGGGAGGCATCATCTACTTAAATGAAGTATTATGCCAAAGCATTCTGTTTTTCCATGTGCAGCACAATTTTACACAATTTTTTTTAGCTTTGTAATTGTGCAGGAGTTGAAATCACAGCAATGCCTTCTCTGGATGAGTCCATTCCCACACTGGTCAACAGCATGAACAGCAGTAAAAATCGTTAATAAAAAGTGAGGAGACATTCCAGAAGGCTCTGAACTGCCTCCACTTATTCCCAGTCTTAAGCTTTCTCCTACTGCAATATAATTTCTCCTGTGTAGGAAACCACACGCTGCTGAGAGAGATGGAAGAGGAGATGGCTTATGGCCTAGTAAAGGTTCATACACAGTAAAATCAAGGAACAGCTATTGACCTGCATTTGCAACTTGCCATGTAGAACAGAAGGAGAGATGGGACCCTAAAATAAACTGCAGGTTTTTCTAAAACCTGCATCCTGTCAGCCAATTAGTTGACATGTAATACAACTTACATGCTGCTTCCAAGAGGAAACTTCAGGGGAAAATGCTGTAGTATGAATGAAATTACATAATGCAACATTACAACAGTATTAATAGCATAACACAAAGGTGAATTCACTGGCCAGTTAGTTCATAATACTCATGTTCACCTTGGAACTTCAGATTCACTTTCTACCTTACTCTTTGTCTAATAAAAAAGAGGAGATCCACTTTTTCATGGATACTGTACGAAATGTAAAACATAGCAAAAAATGCTTATGTACAGGGCTAGTGGGACTTCATCCTTAAAGAACTGAGCATAGAAATCCCACAATGACACTGTACAAAGCTTGCATTTTCTGCAAGGTATACTCATTGACTGTGTGTGGCAAATCAAGATGTATAAAATTAAAACACAAGACTTCACATTTACTAA
This sequence comes from Heliangelus exortis, assembly GCF_036169615.1. Taxonomy (NCBI): domain Eukaryota; kingdom Metazoa; phylum Chordata; class Aves; order Apodiformes; family Trochilidae; genus Heliangelus; species Heliangelus exortis. The sequence goes on from NC_092430.1 coordinate 26,231,766, forward strand.
GTTGAAAGCTATGTGAAAAAGCAACTCTGCAAGAGTCAGGCAGGCAGATGTGCAGAACTGCTTTTCCACAGAGGTTTCCAAAGCTACTCAAAATCTCAGAATTCTGTGACCAGCAAGAAAGATGTGATTTTTCTTATTTAGCACCAGAGTAAAAATGCTGAAGGCCCAGTCTTGTATTTCTGATTAAAAACATATTCCACTAGAAATTTTCAGACCTGCTCATTTAACAGCATTTTCAGCATTAATACTGACCAATCAACTTATAGAGGCAGCAATTAGAGAATCCAAGAGGAAGTGAAGAAGTAATTTCCCCTCTTTTCCACACATTCACACCAAATGACAGGATTCAGGGAACAAAATATGCGACGTTCCTGAATCTGATGTGAAGGTACACAGTCAGGCTGCCTCTACAGCTGGAATCTACAGTCTGAGTAGAACTGACATGTTTAACCACAACACCACACAACTGAATATGCCATACAGCAGCTGGATCTCCTCCTAGTTCACACAAGTCACCAACAAATTTAAGAGCCCTGCTTTCCTCATGACATCCTTGGCTGCCCCATATATCAGGGTCATTTTCAAGAAAAGCATATATTCCAGCCAAACACAAATAATTCTAGTTTAGTATCTTTAATACAACACAGAAAATACTCCACTCCAGCTGCAGGTAAAAACTTTGATAATATATACACTTCAAAATGTAGCACCAAGCTGTTGTACCCATTTTAAAATATTCCAATTCTCTATGTGTTTCTGCCCAATGTCTGCACTGTCTTCTCATCAACCAACTGAGACACTTCCATTGCTCCTGGGGTCTCAGTGTGAGGTGAGCCACAAGAAGATGCAGCTACTAAACAAATAATGCCAGGAAAGTGATTTGCAGATTTTGGGTGCATCCTGGTTTGAGGAACAGGATGCTTTTATGTTATCTCCATTCCCTAAGCTCCCCTGGGACTCCTGGCAAAAAGTGTCTAACTGGCAAGAAAAGCTCATCTAGCTACTGAATACTTTCTATTATAAAACAGCTGCATCCATCATCTTAATTTGCCATGTAAGCTGGCTCACAAGCAGGCAGTCTTAAACTGTACAATACTGCTTTATCTGCCTGTAGACAACAAAATCCCCCCCTTCACAAGAGTATCTAGCCTGCTGTTTGCTATAGATATTTTTCTGAAGCAACAGGAAATTCTTTAAGACCTTGGAATAAAGAAGGGGAAAAAAATTTCAAAAACTAAGATCTTACCTTGACATCAAAGTTGCACTCAAGCCTTCGAATCAACACAATAAAAGCACCCGAGGAGTTGTCCCTCAGTGGAGGCGGAGCTATAGGCTCACAGGCATTCTCTGGCTTTGAATTTATTAGAAATCCCTGCAAAACAGGAACAGGAGTTTCAAAAGAGCTGGCTGTCAAAAATAAGGAAATAAAACTACATGTTTTCATACAATAAACAAATTCTTATTTTCAACCCAGTTCTTTAACCTAGCAAGATTTCAGCTATATCCCCATTTAGATTCATTAATATCTGTATGCCTTATGTCACAACAACCTTAGTGAAGACACAGTGCTATCAAACAGTTGAAAAGGTTACAATCAAAGCTCCTTACATCTATTTCTGATGTGTTAAATGGGCTCACTACTTGGGCAAATCACTTAATCACCCTGTTTCTCAATATAGTCAGTAAACAACTGCACATCTCTAACACTGCCTCTCCCCACAAGAACACCCACTGGGCTACGAGGGCTACTGCAGAACTGCAGCCCCTGAGCACCTCCATTCAGCTGCTTAAGAAATTCAAGAAGGGAAGCAAACTGACAGCAGTTCCTGTACTTTCCCAAGAAAATGAGCTACAGGTCCTTTCACAGCACCCTTAATGTGGGCCACATGCACAGAAGATAATCCCTCCTGCCTGTCCAAGGGAAAGCCTGTGAAAGGGCTCACCAGTATACAACCCTTCAGAGACAAATTCTCCATATCTTTTTTTAAACAATAAATCAAGACAAAATTCAGTATGGCATCCATTGACACCAGTGCAAGGTAATTAACATCACAGATTAGTACTGACTCCAACTTCAGAGGAAACAATGGTCTACCAAGCTTACTTTCTTAGATTCCAATAATTCAGCTAATTTATTAATTTTTATTTATTTATTGCAAATGTTCAGCAAATTCTCTCATGTACAAAAGGTCAAATTATCAAAATTCTCTTCATGGGAAAGGAATCTCATATTCACAGGCAACAGTTCATATCAGATCACTTGTTTTGCTTGAGCAGTAGGTAAACAAGTTCTGTGTTTATTTTTCTCCAGCACTCACATTCACACATTCATCTAACTTCTGTCTTTTTCAGTTTACACAAAAGTCTTCAGCAGATACAATCCTATATATATATATATCTTCAGGATATGAATATATGAGTATTTTTTTACCTTCAGGCCTTCTGCTGGCAGCCTGTAGCCAAACCTAGCAGGCAGATCATCAAAAGTCTGGGTTCCATTTTCAAGGTTATACTAAGAAATAAAGTTCAAAGAAAATTCAGTTTTGCGAGAAGGAGATAACAAAAGTGTAAATAGATATAAACAACACTTCCTATTTTTTTAGATCAAATTTTTTATGCAACATAGGGCACCCCGTGACCATGCCAGTAAAATTACAAAATTGCTTTTTTCACCAGTCTTTCACTCACATGACATCATCTTTTTTTATCTACTTTTCAAAACAAGGAAGTAAGTAACAGATCTTTCATTAAATTATATGCAGATTAGATCTTTCTTTCTACTGTCTACAGTTCAAATAGTATCATATTTAGAAGAGAATCTACAAACAATCCAAAAAAGGAAAAATCGGAAAAGCTGGGGTTTTTGGGTGTGAGGATTTTATTTTGGTTGGTGGTGTTCTTGCTTCTTTACTTTTAATTCACTTGTGGTACAGGGAAGAATAACTTCTAACAGCTGGTTCACTGCAGGCAAAGAACAGTTGCCACAAGTTATCCCTTCTCAATTCCCTGCTACCTGTTCAGTTAATAGCTGAAACCCATTTCAACAGTCTTGCTTTATACTATGAGCTTTCATTTCCAAACAAGGAATAGCACAAAGACCTTAAATCCGCAGAAGCTTTGCTTCCCCTTTCCTCATTCATCTTAACCAATAAAACAAGTGCAGACTCTAGGTATGCTAGATTTTTTTCATTGAAAGTAAAAATAACAGTTTCTGCAAAGGTTGTGAATTTACATTTAGTGACCTGAATGCAATCAGTCAGTAATTTTTATTAAATAGTTTAGATACTAGAAACATTTGTGTATTCATTGCATCATCCAGGATGCTGGACTGTCATACACAACAGTCCACCAAGGATCCTGTTTATTTCAGAGGGACATTTCCTGATAGCTAGACTTAGACAGGGGAACACCAACAATAGTTTAAAGAAAAACACTTTCAAGATTTATCTTACGTCTTGCAAAGGAGCTTCCTTCCCACAGATTTTAATAAAATGGAGGGGGGAGAGGTAGGAATGGAGCTAAATTTCAAGGAAGCATTTTTGTTCTGTGTAATCAGTCTCCTCCATACAACCTATCCTTAAGCCAGGAGTCAAGACACAAACCTACTTATTTTTATCCCTTGTTTAAAAAACAAGCAATCATGCTTCTTATACACACGAATGTACTTTATACAAACAGAATACTCCATTTCAGACTACAAGGATGCAAGAATGCAGACACATAAGAACAAACCCTGAATCAACAGGGAAAAGAACCCAAAACTTCAGCTGGAGGTTTGCTCCACAAACAGGAAATCATTAAACCAAGGAATCTCTCAAGATTATAAACTATCTGTATGCCTTCAATTTCATGTGACACAGAGTGCAAACATTCCATCTTCTGAGTATCTCAAGCTTTCCACGGGCTCCTGTTCACAGCAAAGTTTTAGTAAGTGTCTAGTTCATCTATTTCCCACTTCAAATATACTCTAAGAATAGATCTGTAACTTCCAAGTATCTGAGCAAAAGACACTGAATTTTTAGATTGAATTATTTTAGAATACTGCAGATTGAAGCTTAAATAGATGAAATAAAACTAAACTTTAAAACTGCATTTTTTCTTTTTTTTAGGTTGGTAGGTTGTTTTGTTTATCTTTTCTAAGGGAAGAAGTAACAAGAATGAAAATTAGGGTTTTTATAAAAAGAGGAAGGAGGGGCTTGGTGAGAAAGAAAAGAGAAATCAGGTTTACAGTAAAAAAGCCAGTTTAAAACAGAATGGAGACAACAGTTCCATAATACAGCAACTAGCTATTTGCATTAATTGTTTCTTAAAATACTTACCTACAGAATACAGGATAGTAACAACAAAGACCCAAATAACCCAAATAATTCGGTATTCATCAATCCCACGTTACCACCAACTTTTAAGTATCTTTATTTTAACATGTAGCTTCAAGGGTTTTTCACTCTGTTCTCCTAAACTAACTGACAAGTTGTTAACAAATTTCCTGGGTATCCCTGTTACTAGCAGAGAAAAGAGATGACAGTACTTAGGCTTAATTATTAAGCTCTATCCTGCAAACTTTCTCCATAAAACTACACAACATATAAAACTCTAATAAAAAAGCAAAACCTTTTGCCACTAGTTCTATGTTGATTTACTAGCCCGATCATTTACATTTTACACACCCAGAATTATTAATGATAGAGGAGATAATCAGTTATTTTTAAAAATATCTAGGTGTGACATACACAAAACTCTACTGAAAAGGCCTCCAGCACACATATAAACTCTACTAGCCATGGAAGATTATATGTACTTGTTTATAGTTATCCTAAAAACAACATCTATGACCAAAACTTAAAATGCTGCTTAAGTCAAATAATCATGGCATTCTTTTAACACAGTCAGAATAGGCTGGAGGATATCTGGTAAAATTGCACTCTTTTTAAATGACTAAGGGAATTAAGTGCTTTCACTGTCACAGCATCTGAGCACATATCATCTGTAAGCTCACTTGAAAACATACAATTTTTTTTTTTTTTAACCTAAACTCAAGGTATTTCCATTCAAAAAATCTGCTATAGCATTTACTGTACTACCTTATTTACTGAGCAGTTTAAAATAGGATTCCATTTAATAAGAGATTTCATCTATGTATAAAAAACATTATACTTACTGCTAAAATATCTGCCTCCACAGGTAAAAGATTCAGGAAAGCAAATAACTGAACAGTCAAAATAGTGTATATCTGAGTGGCAGACAACATCAGCATTCCTATTGACAACAGCATATTTTATTTAATACCTGCAACAACAAAAAAAAATAGTCAAGGCATTGAGCAAATCTTTTCCACTGTCACTTTACTGGGTTCTACTGGTCAGTTAAAAATTTTTTTCTGAAGAGGTATGAAAAATGTCATTCTACATTTACTTTTGAGAGGCAAGTAATCTTTATTTTAAATTACTGTTTTAGAGATACAAGTCCCCTTTAGAACTCCAAATTCAAAATTCCCCACATTCAATAAAAAAATGACACAGTACACCAGCCCCTTCAGAGCACAAAGCAAGCAACAATTCCGTGCTACCCTGAGCATGAAATCTAACCACTCTTTTGCTGAATCCAAAAGCACTGCTTGGTCTAGAGATGGATGGCTAAGTCTCTCTCACGATGCTTCTGGTCTCACAATAAAATATTACTTGAAATTACATAAAATATTGATAACACAAAACAACAGCAAATAAACCAGATAAAATATTGCTGTACTAGTTAAAATAATTTTGGGACAAGTTGTAGAAGTAGATGGTACATGCTTAATAGTAAGATTATCAGAACACCTGCATCTCCTCTAGTTTCTTTTATTGGAGGAGTTAAAAGTACCTCACAAATAATTACAATTCTATTAGCTCACCTAAATTGTTTGTATGACTGTTGGAAACCTCCAAATTGAGGCTTCTTAATGAAATGGTTCCTTGTGGATTTGTCTTTATTTGATTCTAGATAGTTAATTCTGAAAATTTTAAGTTTGTTGACCTAATCAAGACATCTCAACCAGAACTACTATATTCTCTTTTAGAACCAAAAAACACCTAGGAACTCCTCTCTACCTGCCCTGTGCCTCACAGGTTTTTAAGCAGAGAAGATTGATCTCAGGTCCTCAACATTAATTGAGGCAAATACTGGAGAGTCAGACAATTTAAACTGATGCTATCAGGAAGGCAAAGAAATTTCATTATTACTTTTTGAGGAAACAGCTGATATTTTTATTAGCAGTTCTCATGATCCTGACTCGGTCATTTGGACATATGATGCTTTGCAAAACTTTCAGCTGGCTAGCAGAGCAGAAGTTGCAGCCACAGGAACCTGCAACCCATTACGAAATACGTGAATTTTTATTTCTAAATTAAGATTTAACAGTCTCTCACACCAGAGAGAAATGCCCCAGCAAAAAGCATGTGAGTGGCACTGGAAGAGTACAAAACAGTTGTTCAGTACAGTAATTTTTACTACAACAGAAGCACTAATACTCATGAAGCTATCACAGCATTTTAACCAACGCAGTAAACTCAGCACGTCTTACAACACCAAGGAAACATCAAAATAGTACTGAGCATGATTAGAAAATACCAGAATTAAAGATGTCCTAGCAAGGAGCATGTATGTACAGTGCAGTCTTCTCTGTCAAACAATTACATACTTACCAACTCCTCTGGGCTCAAGAACTACTGCCTCAAATATAAGAAAAAAAGCCTTACAGTTCCTAAAATTCCATGGCTCTTAATTGTTTGAGGTAGCTTATAGCATACAGAAATACAGGTATATGTAATTAAAGACTACACTGTAAACCACACAAAAGAAGTTGAACTTGACTCTGCATTAATCTTCATCAATTTGCACCTGATTTTCCAGTGTCTACAGATAGTTCTCCTAAAGTAACCTCAGGGACTTTTGAGTCAGTTTCTAAACTCCCACTCCCCATCCTAGAACTCACAAAACAAACCAAGCCTGAGGAGCTACATCCCTCCCCCCCCAGAGCTGCAGAGATCAGCAGGTCAGAGATGAGGAGGTGAAAGCCACATGAGGAGTGTGCCACATCACAGCACACCCAGGAGCAAGGAGACAACCACCAGGGCAATGCACTGGCTGGGAACATCAGACACAGCACTGCCCCTGAAAATAAAGCAGCTGTAGTGCTGGGGAATGTGCACAGAACACACACTCTTATTCCTCTTTCCAAGAGAAGGATAAAATGTCCCTTCTCACTCGAAGATAAGGAAGGCTAAAGAGGCTCAGCACCAGAACTGGCAACACACAGATACATCTACCTGCCATGCCAGGCACCAGGAACCTGGGCTGCCTCTTACCACATGAGCTGTAATTTGTGTATTAATAGCAGGGGGTTAAAAAACAGACACTGTTCTTAACACCAGGACAGGGACTCCAGACCAGAACAGGCAACTCATGTGGAAAATGTTCTTCTGGATACAGTCCGTGTCCTGCCAGAAATACCAGTTTCACATTTACCAATGTGAACAAGCCCTGGAAGCACATCTGGGACATGTAAAGTTGAGAAGAAATTACAAGGCTTGGGACACAGAGAAGACAACTCGGAGCTTTTGGCAACCACCCACAAACAAAGCTCCACAAAGTACAGATCAAATTTTCAGAAATTTGTATCTCAATCAACTCAAAATGCATTTTGCTGCAGAAGACAACACAAAGCAGTCCTTGTCCACATGGCTGTGCTTATGTTTCAAACCACCCAAGAAAACAAGCTCTTTCCGTCCCATTGGTAAAAAACTATCCTGCATTAAACAAACTTAAATGCTATTTTACTGCTACTTGTAGCATTCTTACAACACTTATACGCATTTATACAATGCTTATAGAAATCACAAAAATCATATGAATTTTTTTTCTGTCACAAACTCAGTGAAAACATTCAAATTATTTGGGTAGATGGGGCTGCACCTTCCAAACCTACACAAGCAGAGGGTAAACAGCCACTACCCTGATAATATCAATAGTTTTTACACATATCCCAAAAGCCCCAATGTCTTTGTCTTTCTACATTTTGGTGTCATGACCGACATGAACGTGCATCTAAGATTTGTTCTCAGAACTGAAAGAGTACTGCAGGCACAGTTCAGTATTCAGACCTGGTCAGATGCAGGAATTACTCCTCTCAACTCGTTTTCGTATTTTTACTGGCAATTCGGTTGTCAGCCAGAGTCTACGCTGGTCACTATCTTCCAAGCATAACCAGTATCTCAGCGCACAGACAGCCTCAAAGGAACCACACCAGGCATTCGTGAAATGCCAGAGCAAAGGTTTAGCGCTTATCAGCCTAGAAGCGATGCTCGGGGAGCGCTTCAGCGCCCTCCGTTCTCCCCTCCCTCCCACCGAGCCAGATCACCACGCAGCCCACAAGGAAAGAGAAGCGCTAGGGCTGACGGCCGCTCCAACCGAGCACCCCGCGGCAGGCCCGGCCGCGGCCCCGCCTGAGCCCACGGACGGGCGACCGGGCCCCGCCTCACCGCTCCAAGGGTGGAGGCAAATAGGCGCTGCGCAATGGGGCGTAGGGCCTACGAACTCCTAAACCGCCGCGAAGCCAGGGCGCCCGACAACAGGGAAGAAGCCTGCGTGGAGCCGGCGCCCACGCCCCCCGCCGCGGCGGCCCTCACCTGCGGGCCCGGCGCAGGGCCCGGCGCGGGGAGCCGAAGGCCGCGCCTAGGCCGACGCCATGGCGCCCTCCGTCCGCTCGCGGCCGCGACGGAAGTCCCGCCCCTCCGCCGCGCCGCACAAGGCGTGGGCGGCAGGCAGGCCATTGGTCGCCGCAGCTGCCATTCAGCCAGCGGAGCGTGACGCGGGGCGGGATCAGCCGGTGAGTGGCGGCGCCAACCTCCGCATCGGCCCCGCCCCCTTTGGGAGGGGAACGCGGGGAGGGCGGGGCAGTAGGGGGCGTGGCCGCCTCCGTCGCCTCAGCCGGGCACGAGCCCCACGAGCCCGCCTCAGCCACCGTCTCTTTCCCGCCCTTCGTCGCTCTCCGCCTGAGCGGGTACCGGAGGGCTCCAGAGGAGCGGAGCGGCTCCGCGGGGTTACGTGTAGAAACAGGTAACGGGGGAAACCGGTAACCCGCCTTGCCACCGGGCTCCCCCCTTTACCTCAGCTGGGAGCCTGCCGGCTCCTTGGGAAGCTGGAGGCGCGGGTGTCGGTCCGGCTGGTGCCGCGGCGGGCAGCCGAGCAGGCTCCGAAACGGAGTCCCAGCAGTGTGGGGGAGACAACTGGGGGGATTCCCCCCTCCTCTAACCGTGTCTGTGCTTTAAAAAACAACAAAATCAAAATAAAACAAGCAAGCAACAAACAAAACCCCAACACCCACACTTGACAAGCGTTAGCGAAGCACAAAAGGAAGATAGCAAAGTGGGTGTTCGTCTCTTTTTCCCGGGCAACAATCGACAGGGCACGAGGAAACAGCCTCAAGATGCACCAGGAGATCAGGGGAAATTCTTCCCCAAACAGGTTGTCTGGCCCTGGCCCAGGGCGGGTGTGGTGCCCCTCAGAGCCCTGCAGACGTGGTGCTGAGCGACATGGGTTCGTGGTGAACCAGGCAGTGCCAGGTTAAGACTTGGACTTGATGGTTTTAAAGATTTTATACAGCCCAAATTATTCTCTGTTTATTAGGCAGAGCACTTAACAGAACAGGAGAGTATTTAAAGTGGGGGGAGGCAAAGGGAGAATGGAAATGCTGGACTAATTTGTCAAGATTGTGTTACTTTTGGTTCATAATCTGCCAAGAAAATTATGGTGCTAAGGCTACTGTCCTGGAGAGTAAGAAACTCTACACCACTGGCCTTGTAGGAACTTATACTGTGCCTGTTTCCCAGATATAAGATTACAGAAATTTCCTGTAGGTGTAACTACGACAATTTATAAGATTGTAAATGGAAAATATAATTAAAATGGAACATATCAGTTGGCAGGCATAACATTTCATCTAGATATGTGGTGAGTTCTACAAAAAGTTTTTGAGTGCCTGCTTCATGGAAAAGCACTGCATTATCAGAAGATCTTCAGTCTGATAAAATATTTAATATTAAAATAATAATATTAAAATAATATTTATTAATGGCAGTAAAATATTTTTCCACTCACGTTCTCCAAGCACAATTCTGTTCTGAAAAAAGCCCTTCAGAAGCTGACTGGCCTTTTTGTTTACCAAAATTAACTTTCTCCTAAAAGAGGAAAAAAAAAAATCACACACTTACAGGCTGATTTGAGTTGGAAGGGACCTTAAAGATCATCCCAGCCACTGCCATACACAGGGACACCTCCCACCAGCCCAGGTTGCTCCAAGCCCCATCCAACCTGGTCCTGAACACTGCCAGGGATAGGGCAGCCACAGCTTCTCTGGGCAACCGGATTTATGAAAAGTTATGCATCATTTTGGTAATTTAGAACGTTGGGTTTGTTTTGGGGGAGCTAACTTCATAAAAAATGTTTTCAGAGAGCCATGTTGGCCATGTGTGCAAGAGCAGTGCCACCCGTGTCATGTCAGCACGCAGAGGCGGTCGTTGCCGCCCTCCGGACACGGCACAGTCACCATCCACGACCTGCAAGCGGCACAGTGCCCGTCCCCCAGGACCCGGCGGTACCGTTTGCTGTGACTTGTGTGGTTCGGGCAGGGAAAGGAAACACTGGGAGAGCGAAGGGCAGGCAGAGCGCAGGTCCGTCAGGCAGCAGCAGGGTTTCGCTGCGCTAACAAGTGCGGGGGGCACACGTTACCCCAGCCACTGGCCGCTCCTGCAGCGTTTGCATCCCGCCGCAGCTTGCCGGGCTGGTTCCGTGCTCCATAGCCCAACTCCTGCTCCACAGGCCCGTTCTGCCGGGCTCCGCACTCCGCGCAGGCGCGTCCAGGGCGGGTCCGTCAGCCGGGGTGGGTCCGCCCTTTCCCGGCGGGCGGGCGCAGGAGAGGGGATGTTGCTGGTGCTGTCGGAGGAGCAGAAGGCACACCTGGGCTGCCTGCCGGGGGCGGGTGCCGCAGGTCCGGCGCTGGCCCGGGGACCGCGGGGGGCGGGGGCGCGGCGGCGCGGCGCGGCCCGGTCAGTGGCGGAGGGCTGGGCTGGGCCGGGCCGGGCCGGGCCTGTAGCGGGGTCCCGTCTCTCGTTTCAGCCGTCGGCGAGCTGGGTCGGCTGGCGGTGGAGCTGCTGCGGCGGGGCGCGGCTCCGCGGGCCTGCGAGGCGGCCGCCAGTAAGAGCTGGGCCGGGTGCGGGGAGCGGGGGGGCCGGGACCGCGGGGAGCCGGGAGCCGGGCGGGTCGGCGGCCACAGCGACTCTGGCGCGGGGCTGAGAGATCGGGAACGTCGGAGGCCCCACAAAGGGCCCCTCCGAGCCGGGGGGAGCGGGTCCAGCCGGGGGGGGGGTCGGGCCCGGGCCCGGGGCGGTGCGGTGTGGGCTCTGCGGTGCCGGCCAAGACCTGCAGGACGCTCGTCTCCCAGTCACTGCTTAGCTATAGAACGGGAGCACGCAGTTCTCTCTATATCGTGCCATAAGAAATTGGGTTGGGGTTCACCTGGGGTTTTGGTTTGGTTTGGCTTTGGGGGAGGGATCTAACTTGCTGTTTCATCCCCTTTTGTTATCATCTGGAAGGTGCACAACCCTCTTCATGAATGTTTCACACCTTTGGGTAAATTTGCAGTTTATTGTATTGTTACTGTGTGGACTTAATAAGGAAGTAAAAGGTACTTTGTGCTTTCTTTAAAGGAAAACTTAACATTGGTGTTGACACTCTTCAGCATGGCATAGAAGGACTAACTTATCTTCTCACTGAAAGCTCCAAGCTTATGGTAAGGATATCTTTGTGTTTCAGGGGTGCACTCAAAGGATGTTTTTATCATTACAGCACTGAAAATATCACTGATGAGTGGGGGAAACCTGGTTCAAAACAAAATTAAATATTCCTTATTAATATTCATTATGTTTGTCTGATACAGTACATTTTGGAGCTTTTTAAGCTCCTGACATGAGAAGTTTGAGTGGGTGTAAGCAGATATTAAAAGAATAATATTTGGGTAGTTACTGTTTCCATTGGAAAGACTTCTTCTGATACAGTAGAATATTTGAAGAATGAAAACATGGAGAAGAGATACAGAGAATTGTAATTCCAAATTAAACTCATGCAGGTATGGTTCTTTAGAGCAGGTGAGGAAGGGATTGAAATATTGCAGAATCTTGCCTTGGAGTAACATGACTTGACAAATAAATTATAGTGCATTATGGTAGAATGAAAGTGCATGATGGTAGGTTGATTACAGAATGTGGTTATGGTATAAATGCATTGTAAGGGTATCATCTTTTCTGTCGAATAAATAACTGTGTTCACAATGATGAACCAGGCTCCTCCAGCTCAGTACAAAGGCACTGACCTGTGGCAATCAGTTTCTTGGGGCCATTCTGACTTACTGTAGCATGAACCTAAAAGTCATCGGTGCTCACTTACATGTGTAGACATTCAGATCACTTGAAAGTATTATAATTCACATATCAGTATTATGTTCAAATACTGTTGATAAAATGATTATTGAAATATATGCTTACTTGCAACAAAGTTCAGATGCTATTTGACATTGCATTTTGTTCTCTGATGCAAAGGCTTAAATGTGAGGATGTTGAGTTTTTTCTACATAAAAAAAAAAGATGCAAAACTGTCCCTGAAGCTTGTGCAAAGCAGCAGTAATACACAGACGTGTAAATACCATAAAACCTGGATGATTTGTTTCATTCTAGCTGAAGAATCGTACTCAAATACTCCTGCAGGGAAGTAGCCATACCATATGTAATGTTAACTTACAGCCTTACTTGTTTCTCAAAGATCATTACGCAGTTCTGTATGAGGGCTTAAGTTGTTGTTCCTAGATTTCAGAGATCGACTTCCAAGAGTCCATTCACGTTCTGGGATTCTCAGATGAACTGAACAAACTATTGCTCCAGCTGTACCTTGATAACAGGAAGGAGATCAGAAGCATTCTTAGTGAGCTGGCACCAAAGCTTCCCAGCTATCACAGTCTGGAGTGGAGACTGGATGTGCAGGTAACTGCTGTTACGTTTTCAGTATTTTACTTGACAGCTTTTAACATCATAAACAATTACTAAACAACTACATTGTAGTGTGTTTGAGGTGTTGTGTGTGATTGCAGTGTGATTGAGGCAGCAGTTTTTCATGTCTATAAAACTGACATAATTTTGCTATTGCACCAGAGATAGCTGTGGGTTGAACAGGATATGTAGTGATGCAAAGTATTTGTTGCTTTATGAAATTTGAATTCATAGCTTAGTTTAAAAGAGTTAGCATATACTACACATATTCAGTCTTAATTGTCACTGCTTTTCAGAAATATTATGAAAGCATTGATTAAAGTGGGTTAGTATTGCCTAATGATAACACTGAATAATGGATTGTGTAGATCTTTCATGTGGATGATGAGGATTTTTAAGCAGTCCTCCACAGCAGGTCCTGCAGACCATAACCATTGTTTGTTTCCCTGTTCCCATTTCGTCTAAACTCCCTCATGCAGCTTGCAAGCAGAAGTTTGAGACAACAGATCAAGCCTGCTGTGACTATGAAGCTACATCTTAATGAGAATGAAGATCAGACTGCCCAAGTGTTGCAGACTGACCCTGCCACCCTCCTCCACCTAATTCAGCAGCTGGAACAAGCCTTGGGGGAAATGAAGACAAACCACTGCAGGAGGATCGTGCGCAACATGAAATAGCATTGAGTCGTGGCTGTTGTGCTACTGAGCAGCTTGTGAAACAACTAAAAACAATGTTCACAAATAGATTTTGAGGAAAAATAAACATCTGCATCAGATGAAATGCTTCCCTGTGCCAGGATCTTGAGCAGTAATTATAGGCTGGATGTCCTCCAGTGCTAACTTTACACGCCTGCCCAATATGAGATAGGCAATTGGGTTTGCTTTACTTGCACATGTAGAAATCCAGCATGCTATGCTGAGAACTTCTGTAGCTCAAAATTAGTATAGTTCCACTTGAGCTTTCCTACATTAAGAAAAGCTGTCTCAATATTTTATGAAACTGCATGTTTATTTTTACATTTATCAAGTACTTTTTTCACTTCGTTTTGGATTCTGCCAGCTCAGAGGCTGAGTGTGACACTGCTTTTATACCCTTTTTATAGTCAGATAAAGCATCATCAACCCTAACAATTCCATACCAATGGAACCAGCTGTAACCCCTGCTAGGCAGTCTCATGCTTTCTGCAGGGAGCAGTCACCATAGAAAACACAGTGGCCTAAACATGAGTTAGCATGCTGATTATTTCTGTATGTAAGGGTGATCTGAAAAATTGAAAACTGTGGGGCTAGGAGGCAGATTAAGAATAGTGTTAACTTCTGCTAAATCTGACTTTCATGTTGTGATGCTAGAATCTTTGTTCCCCTGTTTGGACCGTGTGCTCATAAGGGAAAGACTAGCTGAGTGTTGCAGCATAAATGATGCTTTTCCATCAAAAATGTCTCACAAAGGTTATATCAAAAGACACTTTTCAATTGTATTCCAATGCAATATATTGTAGCTTTGGTGACTCAGGTTAGTTGCACTAATTAATGTTTTGCCATCACTAGTGAGGGTGCCTCATAAAGTCCTTAAAATATATTGGAAAGGACAAACAGGCAAGAGAGAACCTTACTTAATATACCAACACTGATAGTAACTGTCTTTCATAGCAACACCATAATTTTCTGTATTAGTGGGGTTCCTACATTCACAAATGCATTATTTTCTTACTGTTTTGAATTTTTGAACCTTCGAGAGGTACTGTGTCAAATGAAACCCCCACAGTGGAAGTTCTTTAATCAAAAAACCTTCCATTTTCTAGAATATTGTTCATTTGCTTTATATAGAGTGATGATGATGTGAACAAATGTGTTTCCTCTCATGTATGCATCAGCAACATGTTTCTTTACTGTCCACATGGAGTGTCTTTTTCTTAGAATTTTCTTCACATATAGTATGTGACATTTAAATGTGATCTAATGTTAATACTTGGGATTTCTGATTAGTACTTTTTTATGTAATTTGCCTGCATTTCCTGGTGAAATACAGGAACAACCTCTGTAGGCCAGTGCTTTATTTCATCTTACTATAGTCACAGTCTAGGCCTTGTGGCAGTGAAAACGAAGTTTTAGATATTTTGTGTCTCATCACATAACTGCCCTGTGAATCTGAACATACTTACCTGTCTTAGAATGTTTTAAAAGGAGAACTAGCTGCTGTAGAGCCTGTTGCATCAGGTAAGTGCTGGCAACTAACACGTGTGTCATCCTGAAGCATGTAATAGAAGGGGAGGGCTTCCCTTGGTGACAAGTAAGATCACAGAATAGTCATGGTTGAAAAGGACCTCTAAGATCACAGAGTCCAACAAATGCACCACGTCCAACAGATGGACTCCTCAAGGCAAATTTTGTACATACAGGATGCCATCGGAAACCCTGCATATTCCTTTTCTGTGAAGCTTGTTACAAGTAAAACCTGCAAAACTAAATGGTCTTGCTCCCTCCAACAAAAAATTACTTGACGTGAGGGTTGTGAAGGTTAAAGTTTGAAACTGGGTGAAATTTAGAGAAATTCAAAGTGTGGCAGTGATCCATGGACAGGCTCAAGAAGAAAGGTAAGGAGAAATGAGCCTTACACCAAGGATATTGCTCTTGAAATGTTTCTGTTTGTACTGTCAAGAAGAGATCCTGGAAAATCACCTTGGCGGGCAGGGATTTTCAGCTTAGAAAGGCAGATCAGCTTTTTTCTGTGAGGCTGGAACACATCTGCATACACTGCAAATTCTCCTTTCCCTGTCTTCATAGCACACGAAGGGGCTACTGAGGGCTCTGCAGCTGCAAGGGCAGAGGTACTAATATGCAGATAGGGCAGAATTATAACTAAAAGATGATGCTCAGTGCAAAGGCACAGCAAATGACACTGCAGTTGATGTCATCACAGCAATTTGAGTTACCAGTGTTGCAACCACAGTACTGGAGCAGCTGTTCTATTGGGCGGCTGAGGCTGGAGAGTGAAAAAGCAGTTACCTCAGTAACCTGCAGTGCTAAAAGAAGAATTCACTCTTGGATATGATTTTTCACTTTTAATGTAAACTGTATGCCAAATTGAAGGAGACACACAGCTGTATTTAATATAACTTGTTTCCTCATGATTTTGCCGTTGCTTTATAGAAACCCTTGAACAAGACATGGAGAGTAAAAGCATTATTCACAAGCTATTAAAAAAAAGAAATAAATAACTACTACTTTTTTTGTAGTAGGCTTTTTAAATGTGCATAGGTGTCTAGCCACTAAAAGGGAAGTTAAATTTGAGGACATTTCTCTAGTTTTTTTGCGAATCTGGAAGCACTGATTTTTTATTTTATAACAAAAAGGGTGACTTTCAACTTACCTCTTTAAAAGTTGAGTAACTTTTTTTTCAACTTGACTAACCCAAGTAAATTTGTAGTCAGTGCAGCATTTTAATCTTGAAGCAATTAACAAAAATCAACTAAGTTCTGAATAACCTGTCAGGAAGTAGAGCCTATTAGTGTTTCATCTGTAGAAACCTATTAAGTGTGAAACATCATCTGTTACCCTCAGAGTAAAACTTTTGTATGTTTTGTTTTACTGCAAATTTAACTTTGTTTTGCGGAACTGCCCTTCCTGTGTGTGTCAAGTAGCTTCTGATTTTAAGCAGTAAGCAACTTCTGGCAGGATAAACCACTAAACTCAGGTGAACTTATGCCAGTGCACAGAACAACTAAAAATTCAATTAGCATAGTTAAAGCATAACCTAGGTTATGTTCTTAAAGGCAGAGTTAGCCAGCAAAGTTAGTCTTATCCCTTATCTATTTGCATCACAACAGATTTGTATCCCAGTTTATTTTTTCCTAGTTTAAACAGCAGAGGGCAGAAAGTTTGCTTCTTACAATCTCCAAAAGAGAAATTTTACTATAGAATTGTTTTCTGCATTTGTCTTCTGACAGGAATTGTTTGTAGTCTCAAGACTTGGTTTCAAGTTTATATCATCATGTATTTTCCAAATTCGTGATCAAGTTTAAAGAGAAAACAATAAGATTTTCAGTTTTCAGTCCCTGAGAATATTCTCTTGAATTTGCTAAGCCATTTAGCAAAGGACACAAACCCAATTCTTAAAACTCAGGAGGACTTAATTTGTTTGGTATTGTAAAATGTTTATGATGTTCTAAGTACTCAGTAAATTCAAGAAGCAATGTGGGGGGGGGGGTCCCTTTTTTTCTTTTTTTACCCCTTTCGAATGAACTCTGTTATTATATCTGTGGATTTTGTAAGATCTATTAATTAAGTTTCTGATCCAAGTTCAGTGCCCCATCTCTGACACATATTTAGACCCTCTTACAGGTTTTATTTTGTAGTACTTTTGCTTGTCCCTGCCACACTTTCTCACAAGGTTTTAATATCCTAGACTAAATATTTTTTCACCTTTCAACTGGCTAACTAATTAGATGGGGAAAACTGTTTTCATTTAAACAGCTATAGAGTTAGTTTATATCTACACATATAAAAATTAAATCAGTATACGAATTTTGGATTAGGATTTTGTCTTAACACTATTTTGAATGCAATACTAAATGTATTAAACCTGTTTTAAATTTGGTGCTGTTTATGAAACATGTCCATGTATTCTCAGAGGTATGAATGGTGATTTTATTTCAGTTCCAGGTTTTGTAAGAATGCCTGTTTCCTATACTGTGACTTTGTAATATTAACAATAGTGTGTAGGAAAGGAAGTCCAAGATTAGGAATAACCTGGCAACACTCCATGAATAAAGCTCTGATGTTTCTTCCTTCTCTCAATAAAGGGAAGGAAGTCTGTCACTCTATATTTGTGGTCAGGGTCAGGTATATTGTAGCACAATCTCTTTTTAAATACTCCTGCTGATTTTATTTTCAAGGTAGGTATAAATTGTGTCAGTTTGATTACTGCAGTTTTATCTTCAAATTTGAAATTTCTCTCACTCATCAGAAAACACTGTTATTTCATCTGGGTTTTGTTGCACTGGGAGGGGGCATGCTAACTCCAGTGAAGAAGCTGAAACAAGCAGCTGTAGTGTGGTGACTTCTGACACTCCTTCAGCTGTTTGCAAACAAGACACTACAGCTTTTCCCAGATCAGTGTTGCAAACTGTTCAAATGTAATCTGACTTCACACTGATGTGGATGAGCAGTGTTTGTATATCGCATTCCACTGACTTTGCTATAAGGGGGATAACCTCTGAGACACAAACATTGGTGTCATTTTTTGGTTAGCATGGCTGTTTCTGACACGAATGTCTGAGCAGTCATCAGCCGTAGATATTCACATAGCTTTCGTGCCAGTAAATTTACTCCACCTTTTAAAACATGAACTAAGCTGATAGAAGTTATTTTTCTGTTTGGCTGGGGTTTTTTTGGCTAGAAAATTGTGTCCATATTGGAGATTTGCTGGCTTGGAGATGCTGGCTGGGGAGGTATGCTTACATAGCTATTTTGGTGAAACTTGGTAATATATACCAGGTCTTTGTATTACACCAAACATACCACAGCTGCCAACATAGGATACGCTTTGCCAAACAAAGTAAAAAAAACTGTTAAGCTATCTGAGAAAAGACAGCCATGAAACACACATAGATAAAAACCAGAATCCTAGGCATTGACCCCTTCGTTAAAAAACACAATGTGTTGCCTGAAGTATACCTTTCCAGAAGAAGTCTCTTGAAAATCACATTAATATAGAACTATTAGCAAGAGCATAATATACAAAATGACCTCCCAAACAACAACCAGCTGCCAAAATTTCAAATAAAAATTATTAATTTGTAAGACAAACAATGTTTTTTAAAGTGTAACTGTGAATATGATGCCCACATACCTTTGTATAGTGAAACTTCATGTAACGTGTTTACTGTTCCATTGTATTATTTGTTCTCCATTAATTACTTTGGAGGAATAGAAGCTTCTTTTTTATATACAGCTCTTCTTCACTGAAGCATATGAAAACAACTAGAGGTGGGTAATGACAGCCTCCAGTCTCTTTGCACAGCACACACCTGAACAGAAGGCAGGAACTGTGCACGCTCTCGCTGCTCTGCAGTGTTTGACTGTTGCTCAGTTACTCAGAAAGCATGAGATTTTCCAGGGAAATTGTGAATGTTTTATTTTATAACTATATAACAGACATCACACATGCATTGTCACCTATGTAGGTGTTCTCAGAAAAAATGTTTAATACAAAGCATTGATGGGTCTAGATCAAAAATCATTACATGAGGTAATGTTTCTTTAAGCCATTAGATGCTTATTATCGAAAGGTACATTTGAAAGTGCACTTATTTCCTCTGACCTGTTTGCTTGGCTTTCCACTTGTATAGATTGAATTTGCTGCTAGAAAATGTATGACAAATAGGGTATACTCAAAGTACTGTACTTTTATAAACCTCTACTAAGTTGAACAGAAGTCTGTACTATTAAAAAACATTGGAACATCATGTGAAATTGAAATGAAATAATATTATTGACTTAGTTTTTATATGTATGATTTGGTAATTAGAAGAAAAGTAATGAAACAGGGGCTTTCTACTTCACATTTGTGGCTGGGTTCCTTTATCACTTAATCCAATCCCACTGTGATGGAAGTGTTATTGTATTCCCTGGATTTGAACATATTGAATCATTTTCCATAAAAGCATGTCATATCCTATTTTTGTGTCCAAAAAAGAGCAGAAAATAATCAGAATACTAGGAGAATTTGTTCTTACCATTTTTATCTTTCAGATTTCAGATTAGTGGAGAAAGATGCTTTAGCCTACACCAAGAGGTACAACAGCAGCTAATTATATTAGTAAAAAGTGCAGCTGAAATTCTAAGATCTTGCTGAAGGAGCCACTTGTAGTTGTAATACATACTGGTGGAGTTTAGGACAGGGGTGCATATACTTAAGACAAGCCGCAGCATCTTATCTAAGTGGTCTGGTTAATGTAGATGAGATGGCACCAGGAATGAGAGGTTCAAAGCCTTCCCTTGAACTGGCATGTCATCTGGAGAGGAATGCTAACAGGCAGAGGGGTGTGTCTTTACTCAAGGATACAGCAGCCTGGAGGAAGGAAAATAGTCTTTGCAAAGACTGTATGAAAAATCACTCATGTTCAGATCATTACCTGTACTATAACCATAAGCGTGCACACACTCAGTCATCTAATATCCAAAGGTTTTACACAAGGAAATTGCAGAAAAAAATTATATGCAATATCTGCATAACCCTGGAGCAGGTGCTGTAGTGAGCACAGATGCCTGAGCTAGTAAAAATGGAAGCAAGTTACCCAGTAAGGAAGCAGTAGAGAAATGGTATAAAAGATAGCATGGAAAATTCTTAAGGAAGGGAAGCACAAACAAGTGTCAGGATTGCTGGGTTTCCTGAACAGAAATATAGCAGATGTGGCCACAAAAATCCAATCAAGGAGATCTGCCTAGCCAATGGAAACAGGAACAGGAAATGTAAGGAAAAATAAATGACAGGGAAGATTTGTTGAAGCAAGAAAATCAGGAAACGCACAAGGAAGATCTGCCTGATACAGCGAGGTGATCCTAATACAGAGCTCACATACAGACTTAAACTGGGACTCAGAATCTGCATTACCACTATTTAATGTAACACTGATCAAGAGACAAAGGTTACTCACGAGCAGGGCCCAAATTCTACAGTGGAGAAGCCAAACGACGTTCAGAATAAGTTCTGCTCCTTCTTAAGAAATAAGTAAGAGTAAGAAATAATTAAGTTCAGAAAAAAGTTACTTACCTAAGACTTTTCTAATGTAGATCCTGATTATTGAGGATTTATTCTTATCAATCATCATAATCTGGAGTCTGCCCAAAATGCAGAAATAAAATGAAGAAATGCATTACTAAAATGAAGTGTGTTTGTATAGTCAGTGTGTTAGCTACATGTGTGCAGACACAAGAACGCTGTATCCTTCCTATTGTAAAATCCAACCTTAAAGTTGTAAACAATAAAAATTTTTATAGATGCAGCTGTTGAGTCTGGTTACATCACCATTCAAAAGTTGTTCCAAGTGTCCAAAAAATGATGCAAGCTGCCAGAAAATGTATATGTATAACCTTTACTTTATAGAAAGCCTCAGGAATGCATTTTGAGGACATCTCTGCCTTGAGGACATCTAGACTACATAGAGGACAAGTGACTTAACAGGTCAGAAGAGATGCTAGAAGTACCACAGCTATATTTGAACCACCACCTACCGACAGGGAGTTGTAAAGCTTTATGATACAACTCTGCACTGCATTCGTACCAGCAACGGGCAGAACCTTGCCTGAGCCACCACCGAGTGGCTGCAGTCCCTGTCCCCGTGAACGCTTCCTCCCTCCTGACCCATCCCCACAGCACGGCTACCGGACCCTGTGAGGCTTGTACGTCAACTAACTCAAGCACCACTTTGCTCCCAGAAATTAGTATCCTCCGTGCACTTCCTGAAAAAGGGCTTTGCAGCAAAGCTAATGAGGTTGACAGAAGCTCAGCTGCATTGGGAGAGTTTCCGTGCACACCATAGCGACTCCGCGGCCTGGCGGGGAGCGCAGGGCACGGCCCAGCTGCTCCCCCGCGGGCCAAACCGCTCGGCGGGGCGCCGGGGCTTCTGCGACGGAACGGTTGCTACTGCCTCACCCGGAACGCTCGCCGGGTCCCGAATTACAACTTCGTGCGGGTCCCGGGGAACGGCGAGGCGGGCGGATGCGGGGACAGACCCCGGCCGACCCTAAGGAACACCCAAACTTTCCGCGGCGGTTGCGTAACTGCGGGCGGGGCGGGGGCCGGGCCCGGTTGCCGGGGGCCGGGCCCGGTTGCCGGGGGGCGGGCGGGAGGGGCCGGCGCTGCCCTCCTCCCGCCGCTGCCCGGCGCGGCCCGGCCCGGCCCGGGGGAGGGCGCCGCGCCTCCCGGGGGCTGTCCCGCCCGCCCCTCCGCTGGCCGACCGAGACACCGCCACAGCGGGCGGGGGCAGAGGTTCTTCCCGCGCCACCCGCCTCGCCGCCCGCCCGGCTCCGGCAGAGCGGCGGTGATCCTCCCCCGCCCGCTCGGCCTCGAAGGGCACGTCCTCGGCGGCGGTCCGCAGTGGAGCCGGCCCTGTCCGCTGCCTGCCCGCCGGGACGTCTGCGCCCGCCGTCGGGAGGACGATGAACCCCGCTACGGCGGCCCCGCCGCCGGGGCAGCAGGTGATCCACGTCACGCAGGACCTGGACACGGAGCTGGAGGCGCTTTTCAACGCCGTGATGAACCCCAAGCCCAGCTCCTGGAGGAAGAAGATCCTGCCCGAGTCCTTCTTCAAGGAGCCAGACTCGGGCTCGCACTCCCGGCAGTCCAGCACGGACTCAGGCGGGCCCCCGCCGCGGCCCGCCGCCGCCCAGCACGTCCGCTCCCACTCCTCGCCCGCCTCGTTGGCCGGCCCGGCCGCGGCCCCGCAGCACGGTCACCTCCGCCAGCGCTCCTACGACGTGACGGACGAGCTGCCGCTGCCGCCCGGCTGGGAGATGGCGCTCACGCACACGGGACAGCGGTACTTCCTCAAGTGAGTGCGGCGGCGACCGCGCTGGGCTCGGTGCTGCGGCGGCGGGGGGGTTCGGTAGGGTTCGGCCAAGTGTGTCAGGGCGGCGAGGGCGGAGGAGCGCGGGGGGCGGCCAGAGCCCTGAGGAGAGGGCGGCGGGGACTCCCGGGGCTTGCCGAGGCTGAGGTGGACGCGAAGACCCGGTCAGACGGCGCTTTTCCGCTTCACCGCTGGGAAGGGGGAAGCGGAGGCCGATGGCGGCGGAGCAGCCGCGGGGCGCGGGCCGCAGCGCTGCCTCCTGAGCCGGGGACAGAGCCCTGCCCGCCAACTGCCTGTTCCGTACTTCTGCCCTGCTTGGCCGTACGTCTGAGGTTCAGAAACTAATTTTATTTTATTTTATTTTATTTTTAAATAATCTCAATAAGCAGTTGTTCCGGTGAGTTTTGCAGAAGGGGGGAATGGCAGGCGGTGTGTCTGTGGCGCTGCCGGGGACCATGCCCGTGCTGTGTGCGGTATTTATAGCATCCGTATCTTCAGCGACACGGGAGCAGGCTTCCTTGTTATTCCAGTGACAGATTTTGAGAAGTGTGGTAACATAGCTAACTGCCTGTCCCTTCTGGCCAGTAATTTTTGGCCAGGGTGTTTTATTTATGGCATTTGGAGTTTGATTCAGAGCGTTTTGATAAATGTAATGTGTGGTGGGGCAGCAGTGCCTTGTTTTGGTAGATTTTCTTATCGCTGCTCCAGGTTCACTGCAGATTAAGTGGCACTGTGTTAACATGGCAAATATGCGTTGACAAAATGTTTGCTAACGAAGTAAAAGATTGGCTGATTAAGCATCTACCGAGCGATAATACTGAGCGAGTTAAACTGGCAGGGCTGAAGAGGTCACTTATTCCTTCTCTGCAGCCTTCTCAGTCAGAAGAGTTGGGTCTCCAGCTCGTGTCCAACCTTGTGTGTATTCAGCCATAATAAACAGCATATAGACAGAGCATGATAGGATGCAGGGGAAGAGAGAGAATCTTTGCTGTTTAGAAAAGTGAATAAATGCATAATTTACAGGATTCTGTAATGATTTCTTTGCCTTGTAGCCCTGCAATCTCCAGAGGATTACTCAGGAATCCAATCTTAAAATTACTCTGCACAGAGTTTAGATTTTTGCCTCTTGTCATAACTAGCAAAGCAGAAAAACACATTTAATTTATTTCTGTCATTCTCTGTGTTACTGTACATGATTTATAACAGTGGGTGGACATATACCAGGGTCCAAACTGAGCAGGTTTCTGTTAATCTGGTTTATCACCTGAATGTGAAGATCTCGTTTGCACTTTGAATGTCTCAATAGAACAGGACAGAGAAGAAGCAGCTGACTGAGAGAAGCACTGTGAAGATCATTCCTAAATAAATATTTTATGTACATTCTTACTAGAGCTTGACCAGCAGGTGTTCTCAGATACCTCTGTCAAAAGCTTATATAACAATCTTTTCTGCTGCTTGGTTTTTGACTAGTATCAAAATGAGCTTGTGTGGTTTCACCTTATTGCCATATATTTCTGACATACAGTTTTCTAAGCTGATGGGTTCTTGTTGAATAGGCCAAAAATGCAAATCTTTCACTAAAAAAAAAGTTATGGCTGAAAAAACCCCCTTGTCTTTTTCCATCAACAGTAATATTCTGATTAACAACATCCGTTTTTAATATAAAATAAAGTTTTCATTGTGTATGTATTGTAATATGTAATATTACATATGTAATTACATTACATATGTAATGTATTGCCAGTTAGTATTTTCTTTGTTTCCCCAGTTTTATTTATCCAACAGTTTTTTTCCTTATTTTTATAAAAAATAATTGGAATAATGTATTTTTGACTACTATGTATTTCTTTTTACCTCAGTGCTTCTGGGAATAATACATAGCTATAAAATAATCGCATATGAACTAAAGTGTTTTGCAAGTAGTATAGTGATTTTCAGATAAAAACAGAATTTTCTGCAAAAATTTAAGCTTGTTTATGAAAAGAGACATTTTCAAACTATGGGCAGTGATCTGTAGGGTTCAATCTGATGATGTGCTTGAGGGTCCTGTTTGATCAAACCAGGCATACAAGGTTGAATTTTCCTATATTCAAGCCCTGTCTTGTCAAAAAAATTTGCCATTTCTTTCCAGGTTAATGATGAAGACTTTATAGTCATTAGCAAAAGAAAATTGAGGAGATTAAGAGCAAATAGTCAAATTAGGAACTTCCCATTAAAATCTTCCTGATCTATTGAAGTTAAAAATGCAGTTTGTTGTATTTAAACACATTTTCAAGAGCTGTTAAACAGCAGTAGCGATGGGACTTCAGTGAGCAGTGATCTAACCTTGGTGACCAGGAACCAGCTATAACTTGAAGCAGCCTCACTCCTGCATGTCAGTTCCTGCAGAAATTTTCTGGCTGTGGCTGGCAGAAACATAAGTAGCCTGGGGAGACCACTCCACCCTGTAATTAAATACCAAACCGCAGAAGTGGGGGATGGAAAGCAGACTAATGAACACACACTTACAGCAATGTTATCTGAAGCATTTCTTGTGTGTGTGCATGTGTGGAAAAAAATTTAAGTGTGATTTATTTCTGATTAAAAGGGTTTCTGGAAAGACAGGCAAACTGCCCTGTGTGGCTCTTGTGTGGGTAAGTGGGAATATCAGTTGCATATCGATCCACATGCTGAGCTGTGTACACAAATTCTGTAAGAAGAATTCTTCAAGTATTACTTCGGCTGATTTGTTTTTAGGTGGTACAGCCTCATATTTCAAGTGAAGACTGAGGTTTTAATGTTTTCTCACTGTGTGTACTGTCTGTGCTTCTTGGTCAGATTCTGATTTCATTCCAGATGGTAAACAGAATATAGAAAGTATGGCATTTGCACTGAACAGATTTGTGAAACTGTTTCTGCTGTTATCTTTATCACAGTGTGCTTTTCAGAGTGTTATGGTGAACATTTGCCATACCAGAACATATTTGCCAGTAATCGTGCTCAAGGGGAGAGAAGGCTATTTGCTTTCATTATTTTATTTACTTGACATGTTCGATCTTTTCCTACTGGTTTCTGTTGGTGGGTAAGCTGGGTGGTGGGTAAGCGCAGTCACTTTTATATTACTGTGTTCAGCAGGACAACAAGAAAAGAAAAACTATATAAATACTATGAAAATACTTTTTATTAAGACAGTTGAAGTGCTCAAATGACTTTCAAATATAGCCTTTCCCTGAAAACCACTGGTGTTAATTCTGTAGAGATTGTTACTGTTCTGTACTGATGCTGTGCTTGTTGCTGTACAGTATTCATAAAGAATGCCTTTCTGCCTCAGTTACTCAACTGGAAATAGGGAAGAGATGGACAACATGTTAGGCAGGTACTCTATTAAGTTCTAGTAAAAACATGGAAAACACTAACAGCTCGGTACCTCACTTGTGCTGCGTTGTTGCAGTCATCAGCACCAGGACTTATGGACACGAGGGGGGCCTGGTAAGGTCCTGGTGGACTCTGTGGTCCTTGCAGAAAAATGGTGCAAAGCAAAAGGCCATGAATCCCTGCTCGTTGTGGGGTCATACTTTAGAGAAATTCACAAAAGAGTAGGCTTTTGGAGCACTGAATCCACACTTGAAGGGATGTGTTTTGTTCCCCATGTCCCGTGGTTATTGTGCTAGGCTTGGTGCCAGATCTGCTCCTCTTGCCAGCATCCCCTTCAGTACCAATAAGTTACATTGTGCAACACAGTGTCAGGATGTATTAGGACTACCGACTCCTGTCTGGATGAATGAATCGACTAAACAGTTTCTAACAGACAGGAAAGCTGTGTTAAAATACTGAAGTTTACCTGATGAAAATCCAACTGCAGCTCATCTTTGTCACTCACTTAAAAGAGCTTGGGAAGTTCTGAAATTAGAATGTACACATCAAAACTAAATTTGCCTGCTGTGAGTGACAGCATCAGAGGTCTATCTGATGGCTCCTTTGACTGGAGTCTGTAGTTCAAATGATGAGGCTGTAAATCCAGAGAACTTCCTTAACTTCTGTGCAAATGAGAATTGTTTTTTGTCTTCCTGGGAATTTCAGTGGACTTTCAAAGTTGTTGCGCAGAATAGAGGATTAGTTTAGTTTGCTAGTTATCTTATTGCAAATATCAGGCCTCGATTCTGTCCAATTGAGGACAGAATAATAATTTCACATATTGACCTGAGACATTGCTCAGGAATCACTTTTTTTTCAGTACAAAATATTTTCTACATTTTGGTAAGGGAGCCTTATATAGATGAATTTGAATATGCTCCTAAAATTAGCTGTTTAAGTTTCAAAGTACAGTAGAAATAACAGATTTGATAATCACAAGAGTATTGAACAAGTTCTGTTGGAGAACTGTTGATACTGAAAGTTATTTTTTGGAGACACTAATAAAAGCCATGGACACTGGTTCATATTCTTGCAGTTACATACTTTGTATGTGTGTTCTGCTTCATTAGAATTGCATACCTATGACTCCAGTCAGAACTTGCACTTCAGTCGTTGCAGCTTTAGAAGTTGCTCAGTTTAGTGTTTATGTAGAAAGTGGAACCATATTGCAGATACATCTGTGCGAGCTTAATTTAATTACTGTACTTGGCAAATATATTAAATAATAAACATTGACAAGCTCTAACAGCAATTACTTAATAATTATCTGTACACAGAGTTAAATTTTTTATTTTTTTTTTTTTTAATGTTATAAGAAAGAAATGCCATTTCCTGGTAGTTTTTAGGTCCCTTTTCAATTTATAATGATGTTTTCTTATCAGTGTGTTCCACTAAACAATGAGTAGGTTCTCATGATTGTATTCTCCTTGTAAAAAACATGTAACTTGATAGGAATGTTCAGACAGAGCAAACAGTGGAGTTCATGTGATCACTTAAAAGCCTACACTGACTTTTTTTTTGTTTTGAAGATGTTTGTTAATTTTATATTTTAGGTAGCTCTTTTACAAGTGCATTTAATCAGGGTGTAAATGCTGCCTAAGAAAATTCTGTATGATTTGCTCTTAAGTACCTCAGTACAACAGTATCAACATGGAATTTTTCATGTAGTTATTCTTTTGTTTTTCTTTTTTTTGATTTTAAGGGTTTAATAGATTATCTTCCATATTCAGCACTACACTAGAAGTAGTAAATTAATTAAAACCAGACCTGCAGTGGTCTCCACAGTCAAAAAGAAGTTTGACTGAAATTTCATTTCTTTGTGCTTCTGTCCGGGAGTGTTTGTGCATTAATGGAGGACAACTCTGTCATTCATCCATGTCATGACTTGAGCTGAAAATACAATTGTTTTATGCATTAATCATGGGAACATAGTATCGGTTAGCATATTTTCAGAAGGATGTGTGTAGAATAGTTAGCTAAGAATGTTAGCATGAAAGCATTTTTCCGGAACCACCTGAAAGGGTGTTGGCTTTACTAATGGTTTGGGTTGTTCAGAGAAAGAAAAATGAGCAGTAGGTTACTCTGTGCTTGGTAGATAGATGACAGTGTGCAGAGCTGTCTGCTTCCAAAGTGGGTGGATGTCTCCAGAGCTGAACGGGTTTGACAGTGTGGTATCTGTAAGGTCTCTGTCCCTTCCAGCTCCTCACTGTTCACTCCTCTAAACCAGGCTGGAAGGGTTGGTTGTTAGGCTTTGACTCCTTTCCTGTTTGGATGCTTTGGATGAAGCTGAGGGTTGGTTTTACCCATAATCCTGTCTCTTTGATTAAGGAGGTTATTAAAGGACAAGAGCTTCTTTGTAATGGCATATTTAGTGCTCTGGGGCCTGGCATGACTAGCAGATAGAAATTGTGTGGAAGCAATTAAATCCAAAGGAAATGTCATGTGGGCTGAATTTCAACATACAGACTTGTGGCATTTCCCCCCTTCGTTTTAGAGAGAGATGGAGAGAGAAGTGGATGTGATGTGGGGTGGAGATGGATTTAGTTTGGTTTGGGGATTTTT
The DNA here is from genome assembly GCF_036169615.1 of Heliangelus exortis. Taxonomy (NCBI): domain Eukaryota; kingdom Metazoa; phylum Chordata; class Aves; order Apodiformes; family Trochilidae; genus Heliangelus; species Heliangelus exortis. The sequence continues at coordinate 26,260,362 of NC_092430.1, forward strand.
TTTGTATTGATTAAAGCAAAGTCCAGTCCGAGTGTGAATGCTAATGCCTCTGACTGTTGTATGAATTCTTCAAGAATGCAAAACTTGGGAACATTGCACTGTTCCACAGTATTCCCCAGCTATGACTATTTTCAAGGCAGGTGGGAGTGAAGCCACAGTGAAGAGACAGATACAAGCTTGCTTAGAGAACTGGACAGAATGTCTTGCTCAGAGTGAAAATAATTGCTTAGAGTGTCAGTAGAAATGACTGCAGTCCAGGGGGAGGTGAGAAGGAGGAGTTGGCTGTCTCCCTTGTCCTCATGGCTGGTACATGCACGTGGGCAGCTGCAGCTTGAACACAGCAACCGTGGAGCTGCAAGTCCAGACACAGCTGTTCCTGCAGGAACTTTGTCTGCCCATAACCTCTGCAACATCTGCTGGCCCCTCATAATTTTCATGGTCAGAATGTTCCTTTTTGTTCAGTGGGTATTGATCTGTCGCTAAGCTTCTTGGGTTCAATATTCTGACAGTCTTTTGGGTTTATGAATAGAAAGATACTTCCAGGGTATTTGAGGTTTTCCCTGTACTGCAAGTAACCCTTTTTATGAGCTGTGACCAATTTTCTTTGTCTGTCCACTGCTGGAGTTTTTAATAAATGTTCTATGCTCCTGTTTTTCAGTGACTTGTTGGTGGGCAGTGATGTAAGCATCACAAAATGAAGTCAAATTCTTCTGTCAAGAAATTCTTAATGTTTGTATTGAATTGTATTTTGTTTCCAGAATCAAAAACTGCATTTGAACTGTAAGATTTCTGTTTAAATGAGACTCTTAAAGGCCACTAGCAGATTTAAATTCTCCACGGGAGGCTGGTTTTTTTTAAGAAGTTCTGAAAACTTGATGGACGTGTTTTCTGAGGCTTCACCTTCACTGTGAAGCCTCTAAGTAGAGCAGCATCAGAGGAGGAGGAAGTAGAAGTCATGGGGAAGCTGACCTGGGCTGAAGGAAACTGCAGCAGGGTTCCTGTTGTGCTGCAGTGGGGGACTCTTAGGAAATCACGTAATCTCTCTGTGCCTTCATTTCTGGTGTGGAGAACTAGAAGAGAACACTGTCTGATAGTTCATGTGAAATAGCATGATAAAGGCTGAGGCACCAGAGATGCTGATAATACAGGGCCTGTGCATGAAGGACTAATCAGTGTCTGTTCTTGACCATGAAAAATGTCTGTATATTGAAGTATTGTGCTGGATAAACACCAAATGGTTGCTCTGTGGCCGTTGTGTCTTACAATGTCAGCTCATCCCTTTGCAGTGCTGCTGTTGTAAGTGGGTACAAAGCTTGTGTATCCTCTCAGACTGGAACCACCAGCATATGGCAGAGCAGGCTCTGGTGATACTTGGCCTTCCTACCAGCAGCAGGAGTTCAGAATCCCTGGAGGAGACAGCAGATGGCTCTGTGATGTTCTTCTCCCCTGAGCTTGTTTACAGAATCTAAATATTGTTTCTGCAAACAGCAACAGCACCCCAGATGTGTTTGGGAGTGGAACAGAATTTTTGACAGGAGCAGACTTCACAGGTGTAAGAGGAAGGCAGGTTGCCTGGCTGGAGCTTGTGAAAATTACACACCACGTTTTCAAAAGTCTCTTTTCCTGACAAAATGTTTGGGGCATGTGGGTTTCAAGTCCCTTTTTTCTAAAAAAAAAAAAACAAAAAACCAAACAAACCACCCAAAATGAAACAAGGAAACAAGAAAACAAAGAAAGAAAGAAAGAGAACAAACCCTATCTGTTTTGTATCATTTGTTTGTCTGATTTTTTTTTTTGTTTTTGTTTTTGTGGTTTTTTTTTTTTTTGGTACACATTAAGGTGAAATGCAAATGTTTTCAGAATATCCTCAAATTATGGTATATTCAAAAGCTTCAGGAATGAAAGAAATTGCCATTCGAGAAAGGCTTTGGTTGGGCAGTTTGCTTTGCTTAGTTGGGCAGTTTGGACAAAAGTAGCATTTCAAATCTTAACATCCATTCTGTATGGTTTCTTCTGGATCCACACAGGAGCTTGTCCTGCATGGGCACACATCTCCAGTCTTTGCAGTGCCCTTACTCACCACTGTTAGACACCTGGGGAAGCAAACAAAGCCAGCTTTGCACCAGTAAATGGGCACCGACTGCACTGTGTGGCCATCACTGTTCAGCTTTGTGGGGAGAGTGGTAAAAGGTCAACATTTTTTACCTAACAAGAGCAGAATTTAGTGTAGGAGTTCTTCACAAAAGGTTTTCTTATTTCCCATTTGATTTTTGACACTACATTTTCCTAGTCATGTTTGAATTTGCTCATTTAAGTGCATATGTTTAGGCAGAAATGTAATTGCTTTTGCCTTGAGAGGTTAGGAAAAAAATTTTAAAAAAAATGTATATGCCTTAATTGCATAGGCACATCGAAAACAAGGGTTTAATTTGATGTGAAGTTAATGTGAAAACTGGACCAGATTTTGATTTGTTGGTACAGAGATTGTGGATGTGATCACCTGTGGTGGAGCCTCAGCTAAAGGTCACCCAGCCAAAATTCTCTAAGTTTTTCCAGCCTTGGGAATTGTTGTTATTGTTCTTTTTGTCTTGCTTTTATTTTCCATTTGGAAAGAGAAAACAAAGTTCTCTGGGAAGTCTGAGGCAACAGTTTGGTTTTTCTCAACGGCACACTCAGCCACTCATAGTATGGATGGATATTTTAATTTTAAATTAGTGGTTGAGTTCAGTGTTTCGGGTTTTGTTTTTAATGTTTCTTTTAAAGACAATTTCAGAGGGGTTTCTTGTTTGAAAAGTGCTGTTGGACTTACTCTTCCACAGCTGTTTGAGTCAGCAGAAACAAACCAAGTTGATGTAATGGAAAAGCAGAAGCTTGGCTGTTTTTATAGTTTGTACTGTCCTTATCACCTCTAAAATCTGGAATCAAATAATTTACTGTTACAATGGAACATCTCTTTCAGCAAAGATGCTTGGCAAAATGGAGCTGGTGGTTGGACACTGATTGTTGCAAATAAAAAGTTTGATATCACAAATCCATGCTTGGAACAGATTACTTTTGTGAGTAGGAATTATGTAATTAGCACTTTCAGGACACCCTTGCTTTCTTGGGTTATGTGGCTGGGTTTTTATCTGTGACAGTAATAAGAATGGCAGGGGATCTCTTCTTCGCAAAGAGAAAGGACTCACAGAACTTCACGTTGAGAGTCAATGGGTTTGTTCTCTTGTGTCCTTGCAGAAGAAGCATGAGATGACCCATACTTCAAACCAAGCAGGAGAAAGAACCCTAGTTCCTCTGCTGTGGGACTTTGCTCTCAGTGTTGCCTTTTATACGCTTAACAGAACAGTTTGCCTGTAGCTGGTAGCCAGTGGCTCTGACTGGATGTCACTTCCTTGTCCAAGTGGAGAGAAGATGACATGAAGGTCTGGAATGTCCTCAGAGAATTTGTATTCCCTGTTCCAGCCTGTTGGCTCCCCAGCTATGGGAGTTGCCACCCACAGTGCATTTTGTGCATTGCTTATCACTGGCTTGCAGAAAGGTTGTTCTGCTGTGACATCTTAGATCTGTGTAAAAGATATATTGATTTTACAGATTGTGTGAAAATTTATCACTATTAGCTACAGAGGATTAATAAGAGTTATTTCTTATCCTTTTTTAATAGCTAAGCATTTGTTTCAATTACTTAGCATCCAATATCCCTCATGATTTATCCAGATGAGGCTCTCAAGATCACTAGATGGTTTTCAGAATTATAGGTTCACCTCACATGATCTGAGAGGTGATGAACTCTCCAACACTTGTGCAGGCAGCCATTTGTTTTCAATACTTAACACTTGTCAAGATGAGGTAAAAGGTTACTTTTCCAAGGTGTTTGCCTTTGGAATTTCTCTTTTTAGTGCGGAAAGTCGTGATTTATTTATCCCTGCAAACAGCTGAAGTAAGGGGAGCTGTGTGCTGATATGTTCAGTAGCCCTGCCAGCATGGAGACCTCTTAGCTGGGACTTTCACCCCAGCTAAGCTTGGGGTGCTTGGCTTCTGCTGTTAATTAAAATAACCCTGTTGACAGGATGAATAAGGTGATTTTGTTCACTGATGGCTCCATTTGTCTCATCCAGCCACACCTATTCAACAATGACTGGAATATATGACTTTTTCCCCTGGATTCTATCACGTTATGAGTGAAAACTATTCTGTTCTTAGCATGCTGTAACAGTTCTTGCCTCAGAATTATACTTCTGTGGGTTTTATTATTCCTCAGATTTCCAGTCCTTTTTTGTTTTGTTGCTGTTGCTGGTGGTGGGTTTTTTTGTTTGGTTGGTTTTTTGAGGTGGAACACATGAGTAAGTGAAGACAAACAAGTGCACAGGCAACAAATGTAAAATTTCTTCTTTGGAATATCTCTCTCTCTGTGCGACCAGCATTCCTATTTTAGGGTAGGCAAGGTACTTGATATGATGCAACTATTATAATTAATGTGTCTATTTCAGGCTACAAAGAGGGGACTTCCAAAAAGTGCTTGCTCATTTTCCTAAATTTATCAAATATGTAAATAGCCACTTAAGAGACCTTAAATAGCCATTTAAGGGGCATATTGGAAAAGACACTCTAACAGATTCCACCTGTTTTTGCTTTAAGCACAATTAAATATTTTTGACTTCTCATGAACAAAAGAAAGAATAAAAATAGAAGGGAAAGGAGCTAAAACATGTGTGGAAGTTTTACTTTTCAGGTTCCAGAGCAAATGCCAATCTGTTCTTGACAGAAGCAGTGTACAGAATGTAGACCCCCACCAGCAACATCTGTAACAGAAGTGCAGGAATGTCAAGAGGTCTACAGGGAACAGTGGGCTTGGAGCATGCCAAGCCCTGGAGGTGCACCTGAGGGTTATGGGGCCAACCATCCTGCTGCCTTTGGGTGAAGAAAACTTTGAAATTCTCAAAATAAAGGCTGCTGTGTTACTCAAAACATCCACTAAACATTGAGTTTTTTAGCAATTACCATAGATCTTTATTGTAACAGAGTCTAGTCTATTAAAAGGTGAAACAGAAGCACAAGCTTGCATATAAAACAAATGGGGATGCAATTAGGATGCAGTTTCCATTTTGTGCTATTTTTCCTGTAGATACAGACATATGTTTTCATTTATTTGAGCAGTTTTGGGGTACTGTCTGGTTTGTTTCACCAAGGCTTTGGTTTGAAAGCATGCCTTCTGCTGAGGATATTGTCTCATGAACATTTCCTTTTTCTTTCAGGATGGCCTCTCCTAGAACAATATTTTCAGTAGTCTTTTTTTATCTTGGAGAAACAAATGTGTGATTAATTTTTCTAGAAAAAACAGGAAACTGTAAAGAAGACAGACTGAAAAAGAAAGGCATAGTATTAATTAACCTTTAACTTATAAAGGTATAAAGCAAAACAGAAGTAACTATTTGTTACATCAGAAGAGATATTACAGTTTTGCTGTTTTCCTCATATTATCTGAACATCATGTGAAGAACAATTTAAGATGAGCATGTTAAAAAAACAAAACAAAAAAACGCCTGCACAAATGAAAACCAGCTCAGTTCTCAGGCATCTTGATCCCAAGCTCTAAAATTACTTCTAGGTTTTTGATTGCAGACCACAGATTTTCTCATAATAAATAAATTTGGCTATTTTGAAGTGGTATTTTTTTCCTCCACAACGGTACCAGGAACAGCAGAGATGAAAAAAAAAGCTTGCACTAGAATTCCTCTTGGTGGCGTATGGAAAGAGTGTATCACTGCAAAAATTCTGCCAAGTACAGACAGGACATTTGCCCTTACTTTGTTGTATGTGTCAGTGTCACAACTTGCCTTTTTAGATAGCCCTTTAGATTCTGGCAGAAAGGAAATGTTTTTCTCGTTGGTCAGTGTCCAGCTTTTTTACAAAAAAGCAAGTTGCAAAGGCTGCTTTTGGTGTTTTACATTAGAGTCATTGAGACAAAGTTCTGCCAGTATTTAAAATTTTAATTGATGCATGAGATTAAAATAAACCACAGCTTTAATTTAAAAAGTTAACTGCTGAGAGATTGCCATTTACAAATGACTCATTCCTTTGAGTCATTTGAATGAGTATCCCTGTGATAGTGTACTTCCAGATGGGATATGCAAGAGTCCAAGAGTCTTGACCTGCCAGATTATCTCTGCTAGATCTAAGTAAATCCTGCAAAGTCTTCCCTTACACTGCATTCTCATTTTATAAAAAAGATTTATCTTATTTCAACTTAAAATTGTGGTAATATCATCTCAGTATAAAGCATTTAGATGCAAATATTTACAAATAAAGATTAAAAGCTTACTTCAGTTTAATTCTAAGGCTATTTGGATTTTACAGGTCAAAGTTTTGCTTTCATGGGTATTAGAGAAGGAATAGACACTGCTAATCATATGTGGGCTTGTTAAACTGTACGGTGAGTTGCTTTGAAAGGAAGATGATGTATGTGAACACGTGGGTAGAGTAGGCAGTAGAGGTACCATCCTTCACTATTTGGTATAAAGAGCTTTGTCTATAATTCATGTAGTTGGAATTGAAAACAAAACAAAACAGAACAAAACCAAAGAACAACAAACCTGTAGAATGCTTATTATGTCTTGGGATTCCCAGCAGAGGCTGTTGTACGTAATGTTCATTTCCAGTTAAAGGTTTTGCTGTTTGTGCAGGTTCATACTTTTGTTGTTGCAGCATTTCCAGAGGGCATACAGACAAGTGTGGGTAGAACAGCAGTCAGGGAAGTATTAAGGCTTTGAACTCATAAAATGTAGTCTGTCAAAAGTATTTATAAAGTGAAATTTGAAAGGAGGGCAACAGAGGTGGTGAAAGGAGTAGAGGGCATGACTTTTAAGGAGCAGCTATGGTTCTTGTGGCCCCATTGGTACTTGGGGTGACCCCATTGCTACCACAGCCTCCTCATGGTGGGCAGGTGCAGGAGCTGAGATTCTCTCCCCAGTTTCTGCTGATGGGACACAGGGGGATGGCATGCAGCTGTGTCAGGAGAAGTTCAGATTGGACACTAGGAAGAAGCTCTTCACTGAGGGGGTGGTCAAGCACTGGACAAGCTCTCCAGGAGAGCAGTCACAGCCCCAAATCTGTCATTCACAAAGCATGTGGACAACTCTTGGATATCTGGTTTATCTTTTAGCTTATCCTGTGTGGAGTCAGGAGTTGGACTTAATGATCTTTGTAGGTCCCTTCCGGCTCCAGCTCCACGATATTCTATGATTCTGTGAAATGATGCTGCATTTATTTAATAAAAGCTCCAATTGAAATACAAGGAGACTGTTTTCTAGGTAAGAAGTTGGTTTAAAGTATCTAAATTCCTACTAGATTTTAAAGATCATATTTTAACTACCAAGTTTAAAACGGTTTCGTAGCATCCTATGACACTGCCTTCTTAAAACTTTTTCAATCAATGCCAGCTTTTTTTGTATCTATGTATAGCATTCTAATATAAACAAATAATCAGGCCTTTTCCAAGGATAGCAAGTCTTCTGCCCACCTTGAAATTACATTTCCTAGTCAGATTTAATGTGTAGGTTAAACATTACCTGATCAGTCACTCTCTTTTGCATTACTAAATAAATAGGCTTAGAATCCGCATTTTACCTTAGAATAATGTATTTGGTATGTGCTGCTTCAGTGTCCTTTTAAATATAATAGTCTATTCCTCTTAACTGTACACAACTTCTCATCCTCGTATTTGTAATCCTTGAAAAAGTGTGGATTTGTACTTGTAATTGAACAGTGGACTTCACTGTAGATTGAGGGCAACAGTGATAATATTAATATTATCACCTCCAATATTAAATCTCTGATATTTTTGTACATTATTTTCAGGGTAAGAGAAGTCCTGCTTGTCTACATTTGTGCTTAAATTTTAAAAAGACAAAATGCCTTTCAAGTAGACCATATTTGGTCAGAATATTACTACAGAGTCATAATTGACAGCAATTCCTTATGTTCAGCTAAGCCTTATTTCAAATTCTGGCCTTATTTTAAAATTTGCAAATTAAATACAGAGAGTACAACTGTAGAACTGTCACCCTTCCTCAGCTGAGGTCAACTGTCAGCTACCAGACATTGTTTCTTTATTTTGGAAAGGCTTTGTTTGGGCAAAGACTTGGTCTTTTAACCAGATCCTGCTTTTCATGTTTTTCATGGCAAACGATCACATTTCCCAACCATTTGCAAACAGTGACTGTCTGGCAGGATTTCCTGGATACACAGTAGTTTGAGACTGTAAAAGGCCAACTTCTGAACTCCAGCGATTAGCACAGTTATTTGTACTGCCTTTTCTTCCATGGGAACTAACCAGCACATCATATGGAAGGTAGAAATAGGCCCTGAGAAATATAAACAATTGAACAGGACACTTGATGACCTTTGTGTGCTAAAACTTTCTGAAGAGCTGGAACCAATATTTTGGGAGTCAAAGTTTTATAAGAAACTCCTGAAAAAATTATTTGTAACCTGATCCCTTTTTTGCCTAGTAGGGTGAGGTACAAAGGAACTTGCAGCACATCAGCCATGAGCTAAAGTTGTGTGAGCAAAAGGCAGCACGTAGCAAGTGCCAACTATGAAAAGAACCATTTCTTTATTAAACCTTTTTTCTATTCTAAGCTGACCTTCAAAATTAAAAGCAATCATGTAATACGGATGTGTAATCCCAGAGATGCTATGAGAAATTTGACCCATTTTAATTTTTTTTCCTGTGAGCCAATTCACTGGTAGTGGTGGGATTTTTCTCATGTGCAAATGTCAAGTAAGAGATTGAACCCTTACTGTGAATAGTGTTTTGTACTTACTGTATTCTCATTAGTGATAAAAATGGTCCAAAAAGAGGGAGGAAGATGAAGTGATGATCCATTTCAGTCAAAGGGTGTCTCAGTGTTCACTTAAATGAAGCAGATTTTCTTCCATTGAATTTATTTCATAGAGGAAATACCAAGGATATCTTCCTGATACCTGTCCATATTGTCCAGAGTCTAACCTTTTCCATGGTATACATGAGACCTAAAAGTTTTGGGTCAGTAGGGCTGGGAGCTATGACAATTTGGTCTGTTTGTTATTTTTTACATATATATAGATCCTCTGCCCCTTTGTCTGTGATTTGTCAGCAGGAATGTCCACCACGTGCAGGGTTCTCAGACCCCACCAAAACACTTGGGCAGTACAGCTCTCCCACATTGCCACACGTCCACATCCTAATATATGTATTAGACATTATAAAAGCAATTTAGAAATGTTTGTGCAACTTGAGACACATAGGTTTGAAAGAATGCTTCTTATTCTACACCATAGAACACCAAAAGAAGAACAGGGGCTTAAAAACAGAATTTGGTGGTTCTGTAAGCAGCACCAAGCACAGATTCTTTCTTACCCTGCTGAGTGATTCCATGACCCTTATATAAGCATCAGTCCCAGGGAAATCAGTACAATATTTGCTTCCACAAGCAGTGGGCAACGTTGTAATGCAGCTGTGAGCCATCAGTCTGCTACTTTCATTAAATAAACCTGCAAAATAAGTGTGATGCATTGTATCACTGGCAAGTCCATAAAACTTCAGCACTTTGAGTTAAAGAGTCACACAGCTGATCCTGATAATTCTTTCAATAACAAAAAAATTATTTTCTAAAATGCTGAGATATTTGATAGGCTTGAAATTTAAAATAATTCCAGCAGCGTCATAGCTATTATTGTGGTAGATAAATACACATCCAAAGTAATTTTATTCACTTGATAGCTATATCAGAGATATAATGAATGAACCTTGTTGCCTGGACATTATTTTAAATTTCTTACGTTGTACTAAATCATAGGAAAAAATTACTTTTCGCCGAAGTAATTTTGGCAAACTACTTAAAGTCTCATTGACAAGATGTAAATAGGTGTACAAATCTTGGTCTGAAGATTTAGGGCTTTGGCGCTTTGAGGAAAACAAAAAAATACATTTTAGGGTCTACTTAGGGTCTGCCTGTCTGTTGTGCTAAAATGTGCTGTTTGTATTAAAAATACAGAATCCTAGAATGTTAGGGATTGGAAGAGACATCTAGAGATCATCTAGTCCAACCCCATATAAGTGTAAAGATTGCTGCCTTTAAAGTGCAGAGAGCAGAAGTGTTTTTTTGTTTTGGTTTGGTTTTTAGAGCTTAATTAATGTACTGACCTGAAAGGTCTCTGAATGAGAGTTGCAGTACCAAGAACTGGTTTGCACAATATGTGTGTTTTGAGCCAGAGTGCTCTGTTTCCAGTGAAGGAGAATTCTCTGTTTGGGAAATAGATTCCTCAAGCCAATTCATGTTATCATTTGGAAACTCTGACCAAGCAGAATTGGAAAAAGAGAGCTTGTCATAGGAAAAAGTTAGAAAAATTGCTGTGCATTTGTGGAAAGAAATTCTGGTCTGTGGTAAGACCACTTTGTTGTCTTTTTAAGAAATGCTGGTCCCCATATGATATAAAACCCAGAAGGTGGATAGGATTGCAGATTTGCCTACTTTTGGGGGAGAAAATAATTTTATTTCTGCAACAAAAACCTTTTAATAGTGTGCTTAAATGTGTTGCAATGATCTGAAGCTCTTGACAGTTAGTTTTGAAATTACAAAGAGAAAATGGTTCAAGATGGTTAGTTAAATAGCACAAGCAGAGTTTTGTTGGTATTACGATGAGTTCAACCCTATTCATTGTCTGATCAAAAGGGCACTGATACCAGAAAAAAAATCTCTTTTTTAGTATACATGCAAGATGTACAATGCTCTGGAAACATTAATAGTGATCTTTCAGACAGACTTGGAAAGAAAAGCATGAAATAGGAATATAGACTGCAGAAGAGAATTCTGCAGCATCATACATTTCTCTGCCTCTGGCTAATGCCAGGGGGATATAATTTTAAAAGAGAATTTTTCTATTCTTCATAGGGATTTCATGTCCTATTTTGTTCTAGGTTGTTTGTCTGTCCTACTATTTGTTCTCATTTTTATTATTGCCTTATAAGGGGATTCTGTGTAGTTGAAGGAGAGATTTTTGTTTATTAATTTATTTTTAGTGTAATGCAGAATATATTAAAATAATACCAGCTTGTCTAGAAATGGCAGCTTGGTAGAAAAAGGAATATGGGCTGCTTCTCTCTTCCTTGTTACAAGAGAGCAGAATTTTATATTTCATATTTAAACCCTGATTGCTCATAAATATGATCACTTTTGACATGGCTTTTCTATTGATAGAGGCATTCACAACAAAAGCTGATTACAGCCCTCTAGCTCAAGTGGAGGACACTTAATTATTTTTCATTTTGTAACTTAATTTAATGAGTCTGAAAATGCCATGTATCTCTCACAAGGGAATATTTTACTTCCAGGTGATTGCAACTTTCCTCAAAATAAAATAAACATGGTTTTAATAGAATTATTAATTTGTCTCTTTAAATATGAGTACCACAGACATCAAGTAAACAAATGTGTTAATGCCATTTTATATTGTATACATTAAAAAATCCCAAAACAATGTTCTGTATAATGGTTTCATTCAGTACCCTTTTTTTCTTCCTCTCAAGAATTGGGATTTCATCCAAATTCTAAAGGTTAAGTTGTCAATAGAACTCAAAGGGTGTTTTGTTTCCATTTGAATAACTAGTTTAATATTTTTTAAGTCCCCAGCATACACTAACAATGGCATCAGTCATTTATAGGGAAGCTTAGCAGGACATTCTTGAAGTTCTCTTCACAGTGGCAAATAATACTGAAACTAATTCAGGAAAAGAGCAACTTCTTTCACCGAAGAAGTTATTTTAATTAGTACTTAGCATAGGATAATAAATATTCAGATACTTATGTAATGTTCCAGCTTCAAGATTAGAAATTACAATGAACATGCAGTAGGAGAACAAAGTCTTTGGTTCAGTCAGTTTAATAATTACACTGGGTCTCCTTGTTAAAGCTTCCATGAAATTTTCATGAAACATTATTAGCATCTGAAAAATCAAGTGCCATGAATTTTATGACCAGGTTGAAAAACTGTGGAGTCCCATGAACTTTAAATGAATAATATGAATGATATCAGTAGCATGAAGCTTTAAGCTCTTCAGCCAAGCAGGTAGTTTTGCTTCATACACATATACTGTGTGTGTGAGCTCTTGCAAAGAGCTTTCCTGACTAACAGTGAATAATACAGTGATTAACAGTGAATAATATCAGCAGATAATTAAAATACTGAAGTTAGAAAATAATACTTTGCAGCTGTTCTGGCTGCCTACCACCAGTTGTTTCAGTGGTATCTGCAGGGCCCACGTGGCATGCTTGGCTGCAGCCGTGTCGGTGGCCCGGCGGTGCCGGTCCAGTCCTTGCAGAGTGCCCTGCCAATGGGCAAGTGTCTTCCACTCAGGAGAGGGAAGTTGTACAGGCTCTTCATACTTACCACCTAGTAAAGCATGAGGTCATTGTTGTCTGATTTTTGTAGAAAATGAAAATAAAGGTGTAGATTTCCATTAATCTTTCCTGTTCTTCCCTCCTCTGTTAGAAGTCAGTAGACCAGAACTGAACACAAAATGGGCTGAAACTAAGGCAGCCATCTCACAGGTTGAGCTGTTCTGGCTGCCAGGGACTGCTGAAGGGAGTGGCCTGATCCTGCCCTCATATTTCCAAACTTTTTTCTCCATTTTGTTTTGGCTAGTCGGGCTGAAGGATCAGTCAGATAAATTTGTTAATCCATACGAAATAATCAGCATGGTTTGTTTCCACCAGCTCAACAAGATGACCAAGATGTTCACTGATTTCCCCTTGCCACCCCATGGCTGTTGGGACTGACACTGAGGAGGTGGGGAGGGTGCTGTGCCCAGCAGGACACCCCTCTCAGCAGTGCCATGGCCATGGAGCCACAGGGATGTTCTCGTAGCCACTGATGGGTGACCTGATAGTGGGTTTTGAATGCAGTCTGCCAGGAGTGAATAGTGACCTTAGACTGCCTCATGTATCATTTGTGATTTGGAATCACAGAAAAATTGAATAAATTAAACCTGGTTTTGTTTCATTTGCAGCAGCCCAAGTGTCCCACAGGCTGCCCCAGATGCTTGGAAACCTCAAGAAGCATCAACACGTTAGGTTACCTCTGCTAAAGAGCAGGAAGCACACTTCAACTGTCTGATTTTCCTTCTTCAAACTATTGTCCCATGAATTCAGAATCTTATACATCTGTCAAGTTTATCAGCACTGTACCATACCCCACAGCATGGCCCTGGACATAGGCCAGCTGCAGACAAACACTCTGTGTCCATACTTGGCCAACCATATGTACATGAATAGTCGCTAACTCACCCTGTCTAGGTTCTTGTGTAGTACCATTACTATGTTGGTTTTTTTTTTAAAGAACTCATTATTTCTCAGATATCTTCTTAGAGGAGAAGGTGTCCATCTAAAACTAAATGTACATTCTATTTGTGTGTATGAGAAAGCAGGTAATAGAGTTCTTCTTTGAGTACCTAGAAGAAAAACAGACCTGTCAACTTTATATGATGTTGGAAAATGTAAGGCTAACAGAGAGATACTTGTTCTGCAGATCGTATTAATTTTTAATGTGATTGTTATGGTGATAAAGATGCAAGAGGTGTATGTGATAATGTTATCTGTGGGGAATGCCATTTTTACCCATTCTTTGCTAAAAATGCTTTAGCCAGTTACTGTGTTTTTATGAGATAGCATAAAGAAAGGCTCTACTCCTCCATCTTCTGTTCATCTGTTTTAGTGCTCATGTGTGAAAATTAATTTCTATCTCCACTGAACTGCATGAAATGTGTTTGAGAGAAAAGAACTCAACTTGCACTAACCCTGCCCTTCCCCATTGTGGTTTCTACATATGCCAGGTGCTGGTGGAGATGGCTGAAGTCACTGGTACTCTGTTTGGAACACGAGAGCAATGGCTGTTGTGCAAGGTTAGGGCCCAAATGTTTCAAAGTCCTTGAAACAACTGGCTACTTCTAAATATTTTGTTCCTTCTGATCTGTAAAATGAGGACAGCGCTGCAAAACTGAGTGGAGATCCCCAAGTGATGATTTACTGTGATGTAAATCATCCCACTGTGATGATTTACTCATCATCTTTAAAGATAGTTCATTATACCTGCCACTAGAACAGAATTTGAGAATTTTGCAATAAATTTGGGATGAAGCTGCATGCTAGATGAAGAGCATAGTTAATAGCATGTCAGTAACTGAGTCTTTGAATGGTTAAATGCACTTAGTGAGTAAAGCAGGCAATCCCTGAAAAAATAGTGTGTGTTTATTTAATTAACAATGGTATCAGTGCACAACCATGAGAGAACTAAAATAAGCTAACACTGAGTATGTTGTTTTGGCTCATTGTGTTAAACTTTTCACATTCCTTTTCTTTGTGTGTGTAATGTAAACACAAGCTAAAAGAAAAAAACTAAGACAACTGCAAACCTTGTGAAATTGATGCTTTGTCTGTGCAGTCTGGCATGTAAACTGTCTATACCAATAAAGATTTTTCTCCAAACATGTTCTGTGTGGGCTCATGCCAGAGTGAAGCTCATGGTCTTTAACAACATGTGATTCAGGTCATAACTTAGCTCAGTTCCATTTCCTCTTATGTTTGTGTTTAACAGAGCTGTAAACAAGTGTCAAACCATAAAAATTGGGCTGTCCTACTGAAGTGACTGAGTGTTTTATATTTTTAAGAGGTATTACTGTCTCTTATGTGTTTGGAAGGTAGTTCCCATGTTGTGGGGACTTAAGCAGTCTGCAGTTATAGTTCTCAAGTGGACAGGTAGGTGTATGATGTTAGGACATAGCACTGTAGTTTCTCTAAAGCCTTTTCATATTGTGATGAGAGGCACAGCTTGGTTCTTGACATTTTCCAGTCTGTGGTGAGAGAAGGGGAGAAGCAGCGTGGCAAAGGAAGAGGAATCCATCCGTATGCTACAGAGAGAACAATGTGTTCTTGTGCAGTCACTGGACTGTGTCCTGCCCTTCTTTTGTGCATGTAATAGATATGGAGAAGACAGAATATCTGCAAAGAAATATGAAATATTTGTATGTATATAAATTACAATATATCTCACACTAAAGGTTCATTTCTTGAAACTACCTGAAGCTGAGAGTTTATTGACACGCTCGTGTTTTGTTAATAAGAAGAGTGCTTAATGGAGGATTCTTACAAAGAAGCATCCACAAATTCTCTTTCAATATCCAGGAGATCACATAACATATGTACAGTTTTCTTACTAGAGACAATCTGGAATGTTTCTCACTTTAAATTGATCCAATATAGTAATAATTATTTTGATTAGGTCTGTTTTTAATCTGGATTGCTTTACTGATTTGAATTGCTGTCCATAGCCTAAACCAGCTGCACTGCCTGAATGAGGAGGTATCAGGAGATGGGAATGAGTAAGGTGCAGAACTATCTGTGAAGTTGTGTTTGGCTTCATGAATTGTACTCCAAAACAGGTGGTAACTTTAAGCTCCACCAAACCTTCTGTGTTTTGAAGGACTGAACACTTAGTACCTTTATGGGTTAGGCCCCTACTCAAATGAAGGTGTTCATGAATGTGAATTTTTCACATTCTGCTGGTTATTTCTGCTGGTTGTCTTCAGGCTGTGCAAGGCCTGTGGGAGTTGGTGGCATGTGTGAAAGTCCTGTGAGTCCTGGCCTCTCAAGAACCCCAGGCCATCTGACCTCTGTTACTAATGGTTGCTCTCATCAGGACCAGAGAAGGACAAAATTACTGGCTCCTTCTCAGGGCAGAAAACTCACCTTGCCTCTGCCCGAGAGGTGTCTGGGGGCTGCCTGGGCAGCCTCTCTGGGGCTACAGGGAGTGGCCACAAACTGGCCAAAACAACTTAAGTTGTTTTACCTTAAGTTTCTAAGGCACTGAGGGCTGATAAATGATTTCTCTGCTGCTGCTGGATCCTTCCTGAAAATGGTTACCACAGTACTGCCTGGCTTGGCTCTGGCTGCAGTTTTCCCAGAAATGCCTCAGCAGCACCCTGAGCAAGTTCACACAGCAGATGGGGATGTTGTGTCCCCAAGGTAATTTCCTTAAATTTAAAAAGCTTTGCATTTGCATAGAAGTGTATCTGCCACAGCATCATGCAGCATCAGAGCACTGTAAGTGGACTCTTACTTGAGGCAAGCTTCCTTTTTGTCCTTTTTGTGTTCACAAGGAACAGAGGGACAGAGAAAAAAAGTTGGGCAATGATTCGGCTCTGCCTGCAGAGCTGCAAACAGATTTCTCAATGTTTGTTTGGAGATGGTGGTGCTGCCGGAAGCAGGACACTGGACCTTCTCCAGCACTGCATGAGCTGTGGCCCTGTTCAGAGCAGTTAATGAGTCAGAACATGAGGGATGTTGGTGCTGGTGAGTCACCAGCTTCTAGCCTGCCCTGGAGCAGCTCCACTTTGATGTGGCTCAGTCACAAAATCCACTCTCTCAGCCCCTCTGACAAAGCCCTGATAAAGGACCCTGTACAAGTACTACAGTGTTAGCCAAACTCCAAGGTTGTGTTATTTCAGGTGATAGCAAGTTCATGGAATAATGTATCTCAAATATGTTCTTTCTCCTCAGTTTTTCTTAAACCTTTTTAGATTAGTAGATCTGAATTTCCTAATATTAGGAAAAAAAATGTCTGAAAATAGAACCCACTGAGGTATGTTTGTTGTTAATACAAGCAGAAAGAGAATTAGCATACTTCATGCTGGTGCTTGCTAATTTAAACTAACTGAGCTGTCTTGGCAAGGCTGGAAGTCAGGGAAGTCAGGGATTAGAGCCTAGTAGTTAAAAAATGCAGTACACAGAAGCAGCTCAAATTCTGAAGAACACTGACATTTCAAAGTGGGAAGCAGACATCCAAACAGGAAGCGTTTAACAGGTACAACAGGTGGAACAGAATCAAAAAGTCCTAGTAAAGTACTGAGTTGTTTAGAATGCAGCTTTAAATAATTTTCTGATGAGGGACACAATTTGCCATGTGCTGAGCTTGGGCAGCATAGGATTTTCTGGGTATAAATGCTGTGAAATGGGCAGCTTGGAGGTGGCATTTATAATGGCATGTTCTGTGTCTCATTTGACAGATAATTTATGTGTCTTATTTGTGTTACAAATATTTAACTTTCAGTGGGAACAGTATTAGCCCCCAGCTAAGTATTCTTCAGATTCTTATTTTCAAAATTTCTGGTTTGCACATGAAGACTCCCCCTCAGCCTCATCTGTGGTGCAGAAATAGAAGTTAAAATGAATGCCTCTTCATTCCTACCCTGCTTACTGATGAATAAAGGCCTTGTTGAGAAATGGCCTGCACTGATACTAGGATTTATAATAAGAAATGCAACGACTGCTTCTGAAAAACTTAAAAGCAAGAATTTGAATATGTATTTTGGTGCTATTTTGTCATGTCTGTGAACATTCCTCAAAAATCTTAAGAAAGCCCATCTTAGAATTTGTTGCCTTCCTACATTACAGTTCTCACTAATTCATTGTCAAGCTTCAGTGTTACAGATTAGGCAAGATACCTTTAAAATTTGGGGCTCCTCCTCTTTGTATTCATACATATTAATGACAACACCTTCAGAATTTATGGCAAAGAACTGCTTCACTCATTTTCTCCCAAACTTTTAGGCTGTTTGGATAATGTGTGTAGATGATGAACAAAAAACGGCATGCAATGAAAGAAATAATAATGCATACACAGTAATAGTAGACTATGATAATAATAAAAGAGCAAATAATTCAAGATTTAGAGCACTCATGAAATTAGTCTTTCTCTGAATTGTTCTGACATTGAGTTTCAGCTTTATCTTTGAGTAATCAGTGAAGTAATACTTGTTACTGGAAGTGTATTTAAATGTGATCAGCACTTTTTATCTACATACATTTTTAACCAAAAATCACATTACTGTCCCATCTCCTATTTACCTCTTCCCCTGTCTTTTAAGGGAAAAAAGGAAAGTAAGAATTACAAAGGAAACTGGAAAATATTTACATAACTTTGGAGCTATTTTATGAAAAAAAAATTGGAACTGGAAGTGTTGTTATTTGCAGGAGATAATGCAGTAATTAAAAGCATAAACTAGCAATTGTAGAAAAATACTTCCTCCTTAAGAGAACTGGAAACTTTACAACCTACAGAAACAGAATATAGCTCTTAGGTCTGGATGAAAGATGTTTTTGTGGTATTTATTAAGTATTAATTTAAGCAGATCCAGTGTAGAAGGCTACCTTTCTGTATAGAAGCTGTTACACCAGAATTATGTATATAAAGTTATTTAGGACTGTATGATTCTGTTGATAAACAGTGAAATAGCACACAAGTCAGCTCCTTTGAGGACATTTATACCAGAGGTTTAATTCAGTGATACTCAATTGTCTCAAGAGATCGTGAAAATTAAATACTTGATCTTTGCCTGGTATCAGTGGGAAGCTCAGATATAGAGAGATGGAAATTTTTTCTGTCATCCAAGTGGGTCACCCATGTAGTACAGTTTACCAGAGAAGGCAAGCTCTGTAGGCTTTGTAACTTGCCTTTGTCTGAACTTTGTTTTCTGCCACACTGTTGTAAGCTATGAGATGTATGCCAAGAAAAAAATCCTTCTGGGATTAGTAGTTCTGGAAATAATAAACTGAGGAACAGATGGATTGATACAATCCCAGATAAGGATATTTTGGGGTCCCCTCTGTAATGCTTTGTTTTCTTCTGCACAGGTACACATTTCAGAGCTGAATAAATGGTCTAGATTACAGTCACATTTCACACATGCGAGCAAAATGATTTTTTCCCAGGGCTAACATGGACAGTGGTAAAAGGGTGTGGTTTCACAGCCAGAAATGCTGCTCTTCTACCACCCTGGCTCTGAATTGCCTCTCCCTTCCTTGTGCAACCATAGGGATGGTTGGATGAGAGTCCTGCTGAAACAGCATCGGCAACACAGAAAAGAATAAGTTCGTATTAGCCATACGGGTTTGCTTAGCCTGTTGCCACGACTGTGGAATCACTGTCCAAGGAGAAGGACTGGAACACAGGGCTGGGGACCTGGGGCTGCCCCTCTTGGACCTGGGCTGTCTGTGCCCCATCGGGAAGCCCCAGCTTCAGCCTGACTTCCTCTAACACTGAACTGTTTCATACTATTTAAAACAAACAAACAAACAAACAAAAAAAACCAAAACAGTTCAATGGACAGTCCAGAGCTAAATGTTATGCTTATATCTGCTCATTGAGACTGCATCTGCTCTGGTTGCTCCACATAGTGTGCATTAAAGAGCTTTTGTAGTGGGGTTATGGGTGGGAGCCACCTGCCAGTGGGTGACTCTAGACTGGTAACTGCCTTGGAACTGGTATTAATGGTGAGGGCCCTGGATTTCAGAGCAGAATTCTGCATTTTTGTGTTTGAAATCCACTTATAATGTTTAATGTTTTACCCATTGGCCTTTAAGAAAAAAGAGGCTGTTTTGAATTTAATTTCATCAGTTCTGATACCCAGGAAGATGTCAGGAAATAAAAAGGGCTAATTTCTGTCACTGCTACGTGTTTTCTTATATTCTTCTGTATAAGATACTGAGCCAAAATCTGTTATCCCAGTATAAATCCAGTACATTTCAAGTGCAAAGCTTTAACATAACCTTTTTAATACCTATGTAGAAATAAAGGGAGGGTATTTACATAAACAATGGAAATTGAGCCAGAAGGAGTCTTCTCCTGCCTGAAACCAAGCTCTTTATTTTAGAATCTTTCTGCTGATTTTAGAGAATTGTTGGGTTTTCAGTTTTACTATCTGAAGTTGTTAAGCAAGCATTGTCTAATGTTTAACAGCCTTTAATAACTCGTTAAACCCAAATCAGTTTAGTGGTTGTAGTAATAAATTCTAGTAACAACCACCTATTACTTGATCTTGAATCATAATCTCAATGCCATATTTGAAGGTTCTGTTTCAGACACTCTGTCTGCATGTTTTCTAATGAAGAAGATATGTTTGTACACTGCCAGGGTGGCACCAAGGAGGGTAAGCAAGGTCACTTGTGGATCCTGGCTATGAGAAGTTACCATGTTTACACAGAAAATTCCTGTGGTTTTGTTTTGTTTAAAATTCCGCTGGATTCTCTAATATCTATGATCCTTAAGGTTTTTGAACATTTTTTAAGATCTTCTGTAAGTTAAGAAGCATTTCTAAGTGGTTGTCATGGCCCTGATTCTCATATGTGTAATTTAACTACAAATTGTTTTCCCCATAAAAAGGATAAAAGAGATTTTGAACTGAAGCAGTATTAGTTTCCAGCTACTGTTTCATGACTGGTTGCTTTGCATAGCCATAACAGAACAATTTTGTATTTTTTTAATGAAGACTTTTATATAAGAAGTTTTATGAATTGAGTATTTTTAATTTGCAACTTTTATTTCAAATGAAAAAGGGGAAAATCTGCAAGGCAATAAAGATATGTCCTAGAATGATTTTAACTTAGAAAATACTTCCTTGTTTGCTGACTTAATGCTGGCTGCCTTGGATTAATGCTGACTGCCTCACTATGTCAATAAGTAAGAAAAGACAAAAAGCAAACAGCAGAGCTCTTCTTCATCATCCTTTGTAGGATGGACATTTTTAAGTGGGCATATTAAAAAAAAAAAAAAAAAAGGATGGAGAGTTGTTTCACGGTGCAGTATGGAAAAAAAGCTCCTTTATAGAACTACAGCTAATTTCATTATGAATTGGTGATTGGAAACCAAGAGTTTCAACATGGAGTGTTAAAGCAAATGTGTTTCTAAAAGAGTAACTATTCCTTGACTCTGGCTTTTAACGTCTGATGTGTCTAATAGTACATAGTACTGTTCTTAAAATTTTTTTTCAGAGTCATTTATTTGATCAAGATTTTACTGACCTCATGGAAGTGTTTACTGTCAGCACCATATAAACAGTATTGCTGAATAATATTTTAATGGCTTCTGTTATAGAAAGATACAGAAAATCTTACATGTTTTGTTTTTTTTTACAGTTCAATAGAGTAATCCCAATGACCCTGTATTAAAAGTAAAGCCATCGATCCTGTATTTGCCAGACAAAAAAAGTCATTGTTACTCTAACAGACTGCCAGCTGTGACCAAGCATTCCTGCTACCATGATCTTTCCTAAATATCTGCAATGCTGAGAATCCGTGCAAAATTTAAAGGGGATGACCCACTTTCCATTGGCATCTGTAGCTAAACTTCTGGTGAATTCAGTGTTGCAGGATCAAGGCCTAAATGACAAATTCTATGTTTTGATCATTATTGATGTTCTTGGAGAAGTGTAGACAGATGAGCTTTCATGGTGCGAAGCAAGCAGTGGCATTTGGCAAGACAAACACTTGTCTTTTCAAAACTCAGTAAAATGACCATACATTGCTGAATGAAAAATGGCCATATATTTGAGTATATAGAAAAAGGCTGTTCAGACAAGAGTAAACAACTTTTGGACAGTTAAATAATCTGGAACATGAATATGTATTACAGATTTTCAATATCATAATAGAATTCACCAGTTTTTCAAGTAAAAGTAATTATTCCATATTAGTGCATAAAACATTAGAATGTCAGAGGCAGAAGACCAGAGGAAAAAATAAATGACAAGATGATAGGTTGAGAGGTCTTAGGTTGAGAGGAAAAGGGTAGACAAATGTGGGATAAGAAAAGCAAATAGGACTCTCATGACATTATCATGACTGAGGGTTGAACTTGATGATCTTGAAGGTGCTTTCCAACCATGATGATTCTATGCTTATGCATAACTATGTGGATGTACACTTGGGTCTTTTGTGTTAAGCTTGTGTTTTATCTTTTCTTCCTCAGTCACATAGAAAAAATTACAACATGGCAAGATCCTCGAAAAACGATGAACCAGCCACTGAATCCCATGAGCCACCACCCTGCAGCTGCTTCCACACCAGTACCACAAAGGCCTCAGCCAAATCTTGGTGAGTTCTGGATGTCCTCTCTGTGGTGGAAATACAAAAGAAAGAGGAAAGCCACCTTTAACTCATTGTTTGCCAAAGTAGTTTTTGCTTCAGGAAAGGTAGCTCTGATGCTGCTATCAGATCAGATACATAAAGTTCTCCACTTTCTTTTCTATTTTTCCCCTCTGTAGCGTTGGCAATGAGTGAATTTGTGCTGTTTGAGTTGAAGTTTTAACACCTTATGCGTTTTATTTCGAGCTGCTTTTGCAATTTTTATATAATGTTGAGCATGGAAAAATAAGCTCTACACCTGCTTTTTCATTCAGAAGTGGTATAAAGCCTGCACAAGCCTGCAAGCTTTTCAAAGCTTACTGAGCAAATTGCTGTTAGATAACCTCTCTGCAGTCTTTCCTGTGTTGCTTTGGTTTAGAGGTTGTAGATGGTTTACTTGTTTGTTTGTGGTGGTGGGTTTTTTGCACAGTAAGGTTCTGCACTGGAAGATACTCGCAAAATACTAAAAAGTCTATTTTGCAGTATAAGTGATGTCAAGACTTCTGTAAATGGTGTGGTTTTATTGATGCTCCTGTTTAACACTTTAGCCTTAAATTTAGGCATGAACTTCTGTTCCCCAGATTTTGCCAGCTCTGAGCCTCAGTGAAAATAAAGCCATGAAAACTCTGAAATTTTTAAAGAAAATAGGTAAATGTAAGAAAATGTTTTCATGTATAATTGAGAATTACAAATAATCCCTAATATTTCACTTCTGCACCTTAGATTTTCTGCCACTCTAGAGAATGAGGATCAGGTAGATCAGCTTACAGATTCAAGATTACAAAGCTATGTCAAATGGCTGGTCTTAAAAACACAGACCAGATTCTTGTTCAGGTTAATTTTTGGTAAGTAGGTCTCATGATTTCATGGTTATTACTTTGTAGTGTGATTCATCAGGGCCATCTCCTCACGTAAAAAGAAAATGGTAAACATTTGGCTGCCAATGGTCACCAGTAGCAGTAATACAGTGTACAGATTAACTTTTGTCTTAAATTTATAATAAACACCTAGGCCCATGAGATAGCTAACTTAGTTCTTTCTTCTACCTTTCTTTCAACAGCTGTCCTGCTTGAATATATTCAGTAAAAGGTGTTGGTTATATGATCTAGTGGACATAAGCAAATTGTATCGTGAGAGTGGATATCTGAAGAAGAAACCTGAGTAAAATCTGGAAGGTTAGGGTATGCTGCAGTGTCTCATACTGCATGGTAAAATGAACAATTGCTCTGCACATGTTACTTCAAACCACAGCTGCGTTTAGGTCAGTCTGTATATAGCAATTCTGAAATGTCTGAGAGGTAGGAATAGGACAGTGTGGTTTTTTGTTCATACCAACACCTCAACTTGTGTTGACATCTGTTACATTCTCCTAAATTAAAAAACAAAGGCGGTATCATAAATCAGGACAGGGTACAGCAAACTTTTCCCTCCAGTTTGTCAGTGGAAGTGAATCGAAGCCAAATGTTGTACTGAAATGCTCGTGTGCTAAATTTTAGAGGGGCTTTCTCGAGATACAAAGGATTAGAAATAAAGGCATACACCTAATTAAGAGGCTGTTCATCAAGGGACTTCAGGTGCCCAGCAGGGGTGTTTCCACAGACTTCAAAATCTGCCACATCAAATTCAGGCTATATTTCATTCAGTACCCTTCACATTAATAGACGAGGTTCTACTCTTTGGTGTGTTTTTATACAGTGCTTGACATAGTGGTTCAGATCTGGGACTAAATTTCCTAAACATTAGTCTTCTAGAAAGGGTATGTGAAAAATTCCACAGTGTCCATATTTATTTAATGGAGAAATTGTTTTTATTATGTTTTGGTGAACTTTTTCTCATTCTGGTGTCTTTCAAAGGGTATGCTGTGACACTTTGGGAGCAAGCAAATCTGTTTGCACAGCTCATGAGAACTTTTAGCACAGTATTATTAAATCTATATCACAGTCTTTGATTTCTCAGTCCCCCTATTTGAACACACCATATATTTAAAAATATTTAATTTAGAATCTGGGTGTGTACATATCTGCACACTGAAATTACAAGATTGCAATATGCTGAACAGAATGCAGTCAGTAGCTTCTGAATACTTCTTGTGACGGTTTAAAATACATGGGAGAGCAGTTTCTAGTACTAAAGTAGAATGCCTCTACTTTGATATCTTGGCCAGAAGGAAGGGCCTTTCTGCTTCTTTGTGGCACTAACAGTGCTGCTGCTAAACCTGCTTTTTTGAGTCAGATGTTGAAGTGAGCAATTTGTTGGTCTGGCAGTCACTCTCCTAAGCCAGAAGTGATTGTGTCAACATCTTACAGACATCAGAGGAAAAGTGGAAACTGGATACCAAGTTAAGCCACTCTTCTGGCCATAATTTTGTAACTTTTTAACAAGTGAGGTCTATGGATTTGTCTTTTGCCTTGGTGTTTTTCGGTATTGGAGGTTTTAAAAGAAGTTTTTCTTTTGAAGATGTGCCACTTAAAAGGATCTAAGTATTCCAGGTCTGCATACTGGTCTGCACTTCCAATTGCTAACACATGTGTTTTCCTTGCTGTGCTTCTTATGAGGAGATGGGAAATATGGTCTGATCTGTACAGCTTGTTGCTTTGGTTTATAAGCTTTTTAAAGTAATATTTGCTGAAAAAAACACTTATAAACATGGTCTCAAAAGCACAGAGTGAATGTGACAGTCATAGTATGACTATGCTTGAGACATAAAGAAACATATATTTGATTGATATTAATAGACATACCTTAAAAACCTGTATTTTTCTACCTTTTTTCTTATTGTGGTTTTATGCTATCTATTTATGAGCTATACATACTGGTTTTCTTATAACTTAATGCAGTGTTAGTTTTCTCATTAACATTCAAAGCATTGCTTTCAGATGTTATATAGCAAAAACATCTGAAAGTATTTCTTTCTCTAATGCATCTTGTTAAAAATCACAGAAAACTAATCCATGTTAGGCAGGTTTCTCTGCTCATTTACACATTGCTACTAAATTCAATCACACTTCGTGAATGAAAAGGGAAATTTATCCCAGAGACTGAAGCATATTGTTGCAGGCTAGCATATATTCATACTTTATCAGTCTGCTTTTTCTAAATACTTCACCTTTGTTGTTAAGACAGCTCAGAGATGAGATGGATATACTATGGAAAGGACAACATTAACAGCAATCTTTTAACTATATATTTTGTTGTTGGAATGCAACAGGGAAAATGATCAGCTTCTGAATGAAGACAACCAGAAACACTATATTTCTTGCACCTTCATAAGTACATAATACATAAGTATGTATTAGGTTTTGCCCATTCTGAAACATCCTTTTTCAGCTGGTTGATAACATATAGACTATATATTACCAGTCAACTCCATTATTGTGTTGATTCCAGGACCGTATGTGGAGTGTATTTGTTTTGGGCATCTAGCCCAGGTCCTTGAATTAGGAGACCAAGCTCCATGGACATCCTGAGAATGAAAGGAAGGAGAGAGCAGTTGCAGTGCTGATGGTCGAACCACTGCCTGATTTAAATGACTAAACTCTTCTCTGGAAGTGCCCACATCCAAGCTAGGAAAGCAATTCTGCCCTAATGGCAGTCACTGGTGTAAGAAGACTGTGGAGTATGGCTTTTGGCTATGTGTAGCAAGATTTAGGGGGGAAAATTAGATCCTTATAAAAGTTTCTTTTGCAACAACTTTTAATTAAATGCTGCTTGTTTTGCAGTCTTTCTACATTCTACATTATGCAACATTCAAAACTATTGTTATTTTCATGCTGCTTACTTCAAACTGTTCTAAAGAGATTTCTTTTGTGATTGTACTCTTCATCCAGTTGGTGAGCACAATCTGGTCTTCATTTAAATGTTTTTCAAGTTTAACAGTTTGCAACTTATTTTGGCATAAAATAATGTAAACCCTCTGATAGTTTTTATGTTTCCTATATAAATTAGCTTGAATTTATATATGCAGATTCCTTGAAAAGCTGGTACGAAAAGAACAGACTCTGCCTGCAAAAAAACCTCAGAGAACCTTCTGAGTTGCAAAGAGGCAACCACAATGAAGAGCCAGCTGTGGAAGTCCTGCCTGGCAGCAGATGCCATCTCAGTCTGCAGGGCACAGACTGAACTGCCTGTCAAGTAATGCCCAGAGTCTGGTGGTTTGAGAGTTTTGGGCACTCAGCCATTTTGTAAAACACCTTCGAGTTTGTTTAGGTGTGGATAGGGGTTTTCCATTTACCTTACTGATTACAAGGTGTGTTTGGTCCAGCTCAGCTTCTGGGAGACCATCCAGGCCGTCTGTCCCTGCTGCCCCCCCACCTCTGCCCCTCTCTTTGCAGTGGGCAGTCCAGCATCAAAAACAGCAGAAACACATCCCTGGTTTTACTACTTGGCATTTTCCACTTCTGGTATACAAGAGAACTTGTGTGACTCACCAGACCTTGCATAGAGTTGGGACTGAGGGCTGAAAAGGCTTTTAAAAGCTGCAGTCATGTATAAGCTGGCTGTCAGGAAAGCAGGTGACAAGGGGCGATGCAAAGAGATGAGCAGAGCTACATTTGTGTAGATCCCTTATGCATTAGAGCTCAGCCATCTTCTCTTACCCTGTCTCTTACCTTCGAATCTGTTATTTTCCATGGAAGTTGGAACAAGATGATCTTTAGAGGTCCCTTCCAATCTGAGCTGTTCCATTATGGTGATCTGAGGGTTCAACCATATTAACTTATTGTGTCAAACTCCTGATGAAGAACTATTTGGGGTTTTTTTTTCCCTACCGAGGAAGACAAAGATCCTTACCCTAGGAGCTTACTCTGCCAAGATCCACCAGCAGGCATGATCCAAGTGATGCAAGCAGGGTAGTTTTAACTATTAAATACACTAGTTCTCTATGGCAAAAGATATTATGCTTTACACAACAGAATCTAACATGGAGAGCCTCTTACACTGAGACCTATTTGTGTTCTAGAAATTAATCTGTGCATCTAAAAAGTTTAGCTTTCAGCTGTATTGCTGGCGGTAATTTAATTGGGTCTGGATGCAACTGGGGATTATGGCACTTTGCCTCTGCTTTCATTTCTTTTTCATCAACCAGGAAATCCAACCAATAAAACAATGCAATAATCCCATCTAAGAGCAATAAACACATGAAGCAAAGTTTCCATATCCTGCCGTGATATAAGAGTTGTAGCTACTATTGTCTGAGGATGATAAAATGCAGTTTTGGTTACTGTGTCAAAGTGAGTCTCTGGAGATAAGAACACAGAAACTCCCAAAGTGTTTAAAAACAAGTGGTGTGTGTTTTAGTGATAACTAATATAGGTGAAATGGTCTAGCTTTTGCAAGGTTTGATTTGCATTGGCTGGCAATTTGGTTACAAATACGCAACATTGAGAGGAACCTGTTTTTCCTTTAGGGTGTAGCCTATACCCTCACAGCACCTGCACAGGCTTCCTGTTCCAGGTCAGTTCTAATTACTGGATATCCTGAAAGAAGCAGAAACAATTCAGTTGTGAATTGTCAATGTGAATAATTTTGGCACCTTCTTCTGGTTAATGAAATAATACTCACAGGAGAGCTGAAAGCATTGTGGAGGATTGCAGGTTCCATGGGCATGATAGTTTTATGACACAGCTCTGGAAAAGAACAAGAATTTATATTTTTTGTTGTTATTTGCAATTAAAACATCAAAGAAGTAATATATCAGGTAGATTGCAAATGGAATAATGTATTTTTTTTAAGGACAGGGGCTATATAAGTGCCAGAGACTAACAGGAATTAAATTCAATATCAGCTAAATTAAATCCAGGTATCTCAAAGGACACACACATTTAAACCAGCAACTGTCTAGTAAGTCTAAAATGTTAAAGGTTGATGTGTTCAAAAGAGTTGTTGGTATTGTTTCAAGATCTAGTAATTTTTAATTTTAACAGAGAAGTTCCTGCTGGTGTAAGCCTTTTCCTTCAAGGTTAGTAGTCCAGACGTGGACTCTTTCATCAGCCAGGAAATCCAACCAATAAAACAATGCAATAATCCCATCTAAGAGCTGCAAGAGTACTAGGTCATTTTCATAGTTTCAAAGTGAATGAAATGTAAAAGCTGCATGAAACAGAAGTAAAAATAAATAAATAAATATTTTATATAATAATGGTCCTCAGTATATGTTCATTATCATTGAATCTGTTTCTTCATCAGGTAGCCCACACCACATTTTGTTGCTGATTTACTGCTAAAAGTGCTTACAGAGTAAATCTTTAATCTTCTAAATAACTTCCTGCTAGATCATAGCTTTGATGATGCACCTGTAGGTTGTTCATTGGGGTTTATTTAAGCTTGGTTCATTGAATACAGGAAAGGTTAGTTAAATGTGACTGTCATAGAACTAAACAGTTGCAACTGTTGAGAAATTTCTGTACAGCTATTTTCAGCCCAGAAATCTGAATAAAGGAGTCTCTGTGCACTGGGATAGTACAACTTTTTGCTTTAATACTTTGCAGATTTTTGGAACAAAATGCACCAGAACTGAAAAGCAGTATTTTTTGCTGACCTTGTTGGAAGGCTAGTGCTGTTTCTGGGAAATCAGTGAAACAAGCAGTTCTTTGTTGGCAGAAGTGGAGAATGAAAAGGAGGGGAGCCCAGTCTTTTTTTCTTCACAATATCGTGACTAAGTCAAAGCTGTAACATGGCTGGGTTCCTTTTTTTTTTAATTTCTTTTTTTTTTTCTTTTTTTTTTAAACCACTATAGACATTTGTTTTTCATCAGACAGTGTTGCGTGACACCTGAAACTGGCCAGTTCATATGAATTGGGCTCCAGGCTGCCTATAAACAATAGAAAAAAAGATCCACAGTTGCGTCCAGACACTTCTGACGTTAAAATAATACAAGTTGGTACAATCAGTTCAATGCATATGTCAGAAACAATTAACACTTGCATGTTTTGGCTTCTGCAACTTGCAGAGTCTCTTGCCCACAAAATAACCCTTGCTTAGTATGTATCCAGCAAAGTCATCAACAGAAAGGTATCTTACAATATCAGAACACCTGATTCACTAGAATATCATGATTAATGTAGAAAGCAAACAAAAGCAGTGAGAGATTTTTCTTCATTCTTCATCTAACTGGGAGAAGAAAGTTACATAGGTCTAACTCGAGATGTGAACTAAATAGCTGTAGTTCCATGGGCTGCAATGAAACTGAGGCCACATAGTCCAGGCTTGGAACTTAGCCCTACATTTTTAGTTGCTTTCATTTGAGCTGGAAAATTGTGTAATGACTGTTTATTGAAGAGACTTACTTAGTTTTGTAAAATAATTTTTTTTTTCTCCAAGAAAATCCCAATAAACCATTCGAATGCCAAATCTGAAATTCCTTGAAGATCTAGGCTGGGCCTGATAGTGTTCCTCTCAAAGCTGGTGCTAGTACGCTTACTTCCACAGAATGCGGTGCTGCCTCTGCACTGCAGCCTGTGGCTTCCAGGAGACTTAAATTGGGGATCCAGTGACATCTTTGTGTCTCTGGGGAAGTCATGGATGGCACACTGGCATCTCTGGACCATAATCTCCAGAACACCTGATTCTGGAAGCATGTTGCAAATGGTTTAGATGTGTCTGCGTGCTTTCCACAAGGTCCAGAAGGATTTACTAGTGTGGATTTTGCACCACCTACAGGTAATAAAGCTGCTGCTAGACCCAAACTGGCCCTGGATTTAGCACACCTGTTCAATGCAGATAGTCCTGATCTGTGTAAGTAATAAAACCACTCTGCATCCTGAACAAACCATATAGTTAATACCTTGAAAATTCACTGTATTTCACTCCTGGCTTACCTGGAGTGTATCAGTGCTGGGTGCTATTCTTAGTGCCATCAACAGGAAGAATTTTTGTCTTGGGTAACTCAGAAGCCCATACAGTGTTTCAGGATTGCTTAACTTCAGAAGTACTGGACTTGCTTGTGCATTTGCTGACTTCTTCACTGAAAATGGCTGATCCCAACAATTACTACATTTATACAACCTTGAGAGATGCCCAAGGGTATCTCTGCCAGCAAAAAATTTAAAGTGGTTCTGTTCCTGTCAGTCTTTTGATGGCTGTGTACAGTTTGGGAATTTTCACTACTGTCTTCCTGGGCCTACCAAGCTACCTTCTCCGTCATCTTGTCTCTTTCTTAATTCACGGCTGCTTTAATTGGAGCCAATAGACTTGTTCTGCCCTGCTGGCTGTTACTGCTTTTTTCAGTTTCCTGGATGTTTGGCCAAGTGGCTTGTCCAGTACAATATGGGTACACATCAGCTGATGGAGAAGGGAGTGTGTATGTGTGTATATATGTATATATACATATATGGTATACTATATGCTATAGCAAAGGCAGCAAATAGCCATTACAGACAGCACCACTCACACCCTATACCTGAAAGTATCCCAGACACACCATACAGGCTATTAATCTTTACTTAACTTTGCCTGGTTTCTATCATATCCATGTGCTGCTTATCTTAAAGCAATTTTCTTACAGAGAACTTCCTATATTGTGATAATCCTTCAGCCAGCCTGGATTCTTAGCATGGTTGTTTTATTCACTGAACAATTGACAGGAAAAAAAATTAAGCACGTGTTTATGCACAAGAGGAGTTAAATTCCTGCCTAGGTGCTTATGGTCCTGGTAATTTAACGCCAGATTTACACTGATCATTATATAATTGTTCTTACAATATTTCTTATTTATTTAGTGTGAATAAGACTAGATGCACTGCATCTTATAAAGTGTTGTTCCATATATTATTTTCCCATTATGAAAGTGGTTTGATTTCTGTACCCAGGTCTCATTCCTACCACTTCCCTCTCAGCATTACAGCTCCCTAACCTCTCTGGGGTGTTACCACTGAAAAGTCACTGGTCACTGCTTGCTTCAGTCAATCTTTTCTGCAGCCAGCTTACTTTTCCCACCTGGACTGCTGCATTGGTTGCACATAAGCATTTTCATGGCTACCCAGTTACTTTTGCTGGTCTGGAACTGGTCTAGTCAGAAGGTATCTTCTTTTTATCCCCAGGCAGTTTTAGTTTGCTGTGTAGCCACAAAAATGCTTTTGCCAGTAAAGGGGTAGCCTGTGGGCAGGAACAAGCAGCTGGGTGTGGAGGAGGTGATGAATGACAGCATTGGTTTCATGTGGAAGCATGATGTCATTTGTGTGGATACAGCTGTTTGTGGACCACACATAAACTGGGTCTGTGAAAAGGTTGCGTAACTGCAGGGCAGCTTTTAACTTTGATTATTTCTTGATCTGGGTTTTCCTCTGAAGCTAAAATATCTTGCAGATGCACTCTCAAATGGTTCTGTACTCTTTACATGCTGGACCTGTGTGGTACCGGATTGCCCAGAACGAAAAAGTTTGGGTCTGGTATGAGCACAATTAAACATTTCTGTCAAATCAAGCTTGGAAAAGTTTGTGTTGGTCTAATGCCTGTGTACCTGTCTTGCTCCAGCTGTGGGAAGACACGATAGGGTCTGACTTGGCAGAAGGCTGGCTAACATGAAGTCAGTCTTTCAAAAACAGATTTAACTTGAAACTGGCAGAGTGAATTTTGTTTGGTGGTTTGCATTGTATGGGTACCATGCCTTTATTTGATCCAAACTCTCAAATCATCAACCTGTTTCTTTCAGAGTGCACTTGTATCAGTCCTTGCTGTACTGTGTCCTTTGGGGTCAGACATGGGCACAGCATAGACACCTTCAGGTCTGAGAAGCACAGAGCTGAGATGAGATTTGTTCACATGGTACAGATCGAATTTAACTAATTTTCCTTGCATTTCACCTGCTTTGCTAAAATAAGTGAAAGTACATTATTATGGAAAGATGTAGCTTCTGGGTCCTGGTGTCTTTTCATTGCACTGCTTCTGTAATTTCTGACAGTCCAGCTCATCTCTGAATGGCATTAGGTACATTTTTTTTTCCTCAGTTACCATTCTCACGCTGCTTTTTATTACTGTAATACATGAGTGCAATGTGGGGTGAGGAGTACTTAAAATACTTCTGCAAGATGTAGGAGTAATATTAAGCCTCGTTTAAGTATGAGTGCACAGACTGTGGCTTGTCCATGATGACACAAGGAAGGCTGCAGCCTGCGAGGGAACAGGACCTCCTGCAAGGTTTGGTTCTCAACTGGGACTGGAAAATCTCTCATCTCTATGTCAATGAAAAAAGTGTGTATCTCCTTCACAGTGGTGAACATGCACGATTATGCTGGTAATTATTCTTAAAATAATTACTTTAGATCTGTATATAAATAAAACATTAAGTCTGAAAACATTTTTACTAGCATGCTGCATACTACTGGTATACATTTGTAGAGGAATTTTCCATTTAAAAACTCACAAATCATTTACTACACATTGTTAGGTAAATATTTGA
This sequence comes from Heliangelus exortis, assembly GCF_036169615.1. Lineage (NCBI taxonomy): Eukaryota > Metazoa > Chordata > Aves > Apodiformes > Trochilidae > Heliangelus > Heliangelus exortis. The sequence goes on from NC_092430.1 coordinate 26,292,741, forward strand.
ACATACCAGGGTGAATATAAATATTTATTGTATTGTAGACATTCCTGTTTTATGTGAAATATTAAAAATCATTTACTAAGCAATTACTAGTACCAGATCTTGCCAGATGTAGTGCAGCCATCTCAGTCATTTGAAATATATTAATTTTACTAACGCCATACTGTAAATGAGCAACGTGTCTCCTCGGCCCTCTGTTACCTCCAAGTACAATTCCACTTGGGCAGCCATGATTCCTTTTCTTCCCGCAGTCATGAACCACCAGCACCCGCTCCTTCCTAGCGCGGCCGTGCCGCAGCAGAGCCGCCCCCCTCCGGCCGCGCAGCCGGGGCTGCTGAGCCTGCCCGGAGAGCTGACTGCGCAGCAGCACCAGCAGAAGCTGAGGCTCCAGAGGATCCAGATGGAGAGGGAGCGGATTAGGATGCGTCAGGAGGAGTTACTGCGACAGGTAACCCCACGGATACTCTCTTACTTTGTTCAAGAGCCTTTAGTTCAATGCATCTACAAATTTACCAGGTACAATTAGCATCTCTGTTACTTTATGTCAAGCTTAACAATCATTTAAGGACAGGTAACAAAAAAGCCAATACTAACAGAACAATTCATTTTTTTCTCCAAACTGCCCCTCAACAGAACACAAAATGGCCATCTGCCAGGAGTTACAGGCCTGGTTTCTTTCTCACCAGCTCTGATAGTAGTGTAAGGACCAGACTCTCTTCTGTGTCTTTTTATAAACCTAGAGCAACTATCACTGATTAGTTTTCAGTTTAACTTGGTCTGCATAGCAGACTGAGTTCATTCTTCACTGAGGATAAAGGCAGAGTTGTTTTTGACCCTCATCCCAATGCAGTAACTTGCACCCTTTGTACAGAATTTGCACTGTTGTACAAAGTAGATATGTAACTTCCTTTATACTGCCTTAAGGAAATAAAAAGTTTTAATGGTTGTATTTCTTCTGTTATAAGCAACTCCACTGGTGGTGATGTGTTTTGCATGCCATATCAATCAGCTTCCTTAGACAAAATAAATAATGTATTTCTCTCAGGAACAGGGTGACTGAAGTACATTTATCTCTGCGTCTGGTAATTCCCATCATCTTTGGTGAATATATACGTATACATGATCAAAGTTAAGCAAGTTCTCAGTGCTCTTGCTGAGCAGGGGTGAAAGGCACATGCTAATCCACTAGTTTCTGGATTTTTTTTTTACCTGCTCATGCCAGGGCTGAATTTGCCTGTCATGGTTCAGACCTGAGTCTGGAAATCGTGGAGTCAACAGTATCTTGTGCCCATGTTCAGTTTCCATGACTATTAATTTTGGGGAGTTACATTATGATACATTACCTGTGCCTGCAGAACTCTGTTCCAGGTGGTGGTCTCTGATTTGAGCAGTGATCTCAGATCTTTTGTGTACCTTCTCCTTTACTATCAAGTGCTCAGAACAAAACAGAGATGGGTGTGGGAAGAGTATGAGCTTATCTTGTATGAGCTTAGTCATAATTGTCATTGTGCTAATAACGTTTAGCTATTTTTCCTCTCTTTGGCTCTCTTCATGCTTCAGGACAAGAGCAAATTAAGCTTCAGAACAGTTGTGCCTTTAACACAAGGGCTGGTCTCCCTGCTGTGCTGACTGTGTTTTACTTTGAAACTAATACACTCTCAGCACTCTGTAGCTGTGTCCTACTTAATCAAGCCTCTAGTTTCCTATGCTGGTACTGCCCTGCACCTATGGTGTTGGCTTGAGCTCCACATTATGTAAAGCAGGACAGTACCACTTTGCATTACTAAAGCTTTCAGAACTGGTGTAGATCTTGGGGAACGATGTATTTCCCGCCCCAGGGAAGCAAGATGCAAAATCCATCCTTCCTAACAGAATTTTGTGAACTTCCTGTGGGTAACCTGAAGCACTCCTGTGCCCGGGCAGCTGCAAAGAATGTGACAAATCCCTCTGGAGTCCTCAAGCACAGGTACTCCTGCCCTGAGCCTTCACTGCTGCTTTTGCTTTTCTAGTGTGACCTAAGGGGAAACTGATGAAATGTGCACAGTACTGCTAGGAAGTGTGAGGGGGTGAAGAGAGATTGAGAGGGGAGGAATTCTTGTGGTGGGTCACAAACCTCCCTGAGGCTGGAAGCAGCTGCTGGCTCCCCACAGCCATTCCTGGCTGCAGCTGCTGTGGTAGAGCAGCACACCCAGCCAGGAGGAATATGCAGTTCTGGAAGCTTTCTCCTTGAGGAATTTGTTTCCTCCTTTGTCCTCCTCTTCATTTAGTTGGTAAAGCTTCTAGAACTGCAGACTATGTGCAAGAAGGGCAGCATTTCAGAAAACCAGCATGCCCTGAGTTTCCTTACTCAGTTTTGTCATTCTGGAAAGAGTTAATTTTCTTTCTTACTGATCTGTTTATGTCAGCTTTCCAAAGAAAAGGGAGAATCTTTTTGCTGTTTAAGAGCTTCTTGGAAATGGAAGTAGGTAGAGATGATATCAGTAAGAAATCTCTGAAGGGGTCCTACAGGGAAGATGTCACAGCACTTCTCTGTCTGCACAAGTGCCACCTTGCACCTTGTTTGGAGGGGTGCAAACAGTCAGAAAAAGTCAACACTTCTCAGAGGTTCCTTTTGAACCTCCAATCCTATTCCATAAGTAAGTATACAGAAAGATAGAGGAGCTCAAAAGAGGCTGCAGAAGGAACAGTGTTTGGGGATGCAGAGGAAGATTTATTGCTGTTTATTGCTCGCAGAGTAGAACCTTACTGGCCTACTATGGCCTGAACAGAAAAATGCCCTGCTGGACTATTTCCACTGCACAGCCTGTCCCATGGTCTGACTTACTGATGGCACAGGCAATATCTAATGTCACACTTTCCACCCCTAAGTGTGAGAACTGGCAGAAAAGAAATTGCAGCAACAAGTAGTGTAAACTCACTATAAAAACGCCCTGTCTGGAAATGATTGTTCGGCAAATAAGAATGGAGCTCAGTTCAGTCCTACCAAGGGTTCTGGGAAATGTGACAATGAATTTCTAGACTTGCATGGCATACAGCTAAAAACATGTTTGCAGCAGAGCTGTGTTCAGAGGCAGTGAGTAATTCAGCTCTCAGCAATACTTTGAAACTTTTAAAGATTTTTTTCATATAACACTGATGAAGCTCTTTGACATGCCTTTGTGATGTCAGAGTACTGTTGTTGGTTTTTTTAAAAAAGCTGGTATGCCCATTTTCTGAGCTTTGTGCATTTTCACAGATTCTAGCTGATTTAATTCTAAATACAAACATCACCATTCAAATTGTCACTTGAAAAATGCAGTGTCATGCATAAGCTATTAAGAATCTTCAGACTGCTTGTTCTTAAGTTATTAAATTATTACAACCTCTAATGTAAATTACTATTATTCAGTGAATATATTGATAAATATATTGATAAGGGAAACATTGCATTAATGGGTATCAATATATAATTCCCAACAAATAATTGTTACATTATTGATTAAGAGACCATGCAGGTAAAACATCATATTCTAGACTCCAAAATATATCAGTCTTTTCTGTACTTGGGAGAATGAATGACTGATTCAGTGGATAAAAGTTTTCTTCAAGTATTTAAATATGTCCTTTGCTTATTTAATTTTTTAAGAAAAGGTTGAGTAGATTAGGTCAAAACCAGATACAGCTTTATTATTTTAAGGTCTTAGGGTATTTGGAATATTCTGTGGAGTCAAACAACTTTTGTATAGACTTCTGTACCACTAGATGTCACGGTTGTTTCACAGAGATGATGCTAGCAGAATTTCTGTTTTGGGAAGGGTCCTGAAACAAATTTCCTTTGGCTCTCATTGCTCATTTGCCATCCTAAAGACAGAGTACATGAGACAGGCTAGCAGGCAGATGATTATTATTAGGCAGAGGGTTCAATCTAAAGATTATTGAGTCGAAGTCTTGGTTTCAGGGGTTTTCTTCTAAGATGTTAAGTACTTCATCGTTGCAAGTGAGAATTCTGCTTTGGTATTATAGCAAATTGTGTCATCCCACAGCAACTCATTTTCAGTGCCTGATTTTGGGGGGTTTTTTTGCAACAGTTTAAACTGAGAGCAATTTCATTTAAACTAAGCTGTTAGAAAGGGATACATGGGAGATTAAATTTGAGTCTAGAGGTTTTAAGCTGGTTCTATTACTGCTGATCCAGCTCTTGGAGAACTTGGCTCACTGAAGAGTAGACTGGAACTGAATTTGAGTGTTACACAGCCCTAGCACACATGTGAAAACCTTCAGCTGGAGTTAGCCGGCCCATGAAGTGGGGACAGGGTGTCAGTAGCCTTCATACTGACCCGTGGGGCTGGCTCCAGCTGCAGTAGGGCTGAGGGGTCTATTCTGCAGTGCTTCAGCCCAGCACAAGTGGGTAGAACAGATACACTTGTCTACATTATGATTTTCTTCCCACCAGTGTAAAGTCATTGCTTAGAGTAACCACCCTAAATAAGATGTGTCTATATTACATGTTTGTGTGTTACATGAGCTGTTGGAATAACCCTTCCTGTTTGCCTTCTCAGGAAGCTGCTCTGTGCAGACAACTTCCCATGGAGTCAGAAGGCATGGCCCCCATTCAGACAGCTGTGAACACACCTGCCATGGCACAAGACATGAGGCCTGTGACCAATAATGGATCCGATCCTTTCTTGAACAGGCAAGTTCAAGTCCTCTTCATTAGTCAGTTGACTTCTCTACACTGTTAAAGCTGTCTCTCCAAAGCAGTTTCCTCTATCATCTTCTTTTGGGCTTAACTGTGAACAGGGGTTGTGGCCACGTGACTGACTGAAATCTTTTAGTTTATATTTCAAGAAGGGATTTTAGAAAAATCAGGCAAACAGTAACAGCTGGTTTAAATTATGCTGTAGGTGTATGTAGATGACTCCAAATGGAATAGGTACATTATTTAAATATATATGAACTAATTTTTTAGGCTATCAGAGCTGGTTTTGGCTAGAAGGTTATATAAATGTGTGTGTATTTAAAAATTTAAGAATGGCCTTGCTTCAATTTCTTTATATTTGGGCTGATGTAATGTAACCACATCAGTGGCCAGCAGTTGAGAACAAGGCTTAATGACTCAGTATTTCACTTAATATCTAACCTACTGTGCTGCCTTTTTTCAGACGAGGAGGGACTACATCTGGCAGAACATCTTACTGAAGCTTTTTCATGTTTTAATTTTTAGTGGCCCGTACCATTCCAGGGAACAGAGTACAGACAGTGGCTTGGGATTAGGATGCTACAGCATACCAACAACACCTGAAGATTTCCTCAGCAACGTAGATGAGATGGATACAGGTAGAATACTCCGAATTAGCTTCAAGTTTAATGATTAATAACTTTGTGTTGTAATCAATAATGTTTTATAATTGCATAACTGATCAATAATCTCTCGCTTCCTATTCAAGTGAATACATGAGACTGTGGGGGAAAAAAGCCTAAAAATTACCTGGTACCTATAAGGTTCTCAGTTTTAGGTCTAGATTCTACCCTTTTACCTTAGACTGATAGTATCAAAGGAAGTAAAGGTTGGAAAATGTGGGCCTTAGTTTGAGTTTTCACACCACAGTCCAAGGTAGGAGGCATGAAAATGTGGTCTTGGGTTACATACTTGGTACATATAACTGTTTTCTAACTCTGGAAAAACAGTCTCATCAATAAGTCTCCTACAATGGCCAAGTTGGATTTGCCTTCAAATAGAATGTATTTAGCTATTTCAGATTTTGGTATATATTTTCATATCATTGTCTTCCTGGAGTTTAAAATACCGAAATAAATTGTTAAGAAAAAAACAAGTTTTTTTTCCAGATAATGAAATTCTCAGCACTTCCTCACCTAAACTTCCTTTTGAAGTCATCGTAAGTTTTAGATGATGCAAAGAGTGAAAGGTTTCTCTATTAAAGGTTTTAATGCTTGTTACTATTAAGTTATGAAAAAGTACTCCAAATATTGCAGAGGTAAATAGCTGTGAAACACTTTTTTCCATTAAGCTGCAGGGAGAGTTTTCACCCTTCTGCAGAGAACAGGTGGGAGGGTTTACACAAGACTCAACCGCCCCTGTGCAGACTGATGAACTTTGAACTATCACACTTCCCAAGTGCCAGATCAGAGGCTGATAGCTTCGAACAGTGCTGGAAAGGGCCTTTTGTGCTTCTGAGAGCAAAGGATATGAAATTAACTCCTGGAAGGATATGCATTTTGCAAGCAAATACAGTTTTGAGGTAGCATTTGTAGAAGGCAGGAATGCTCAAAAGTGCTTTTGGGAGAGAGGGAGTCTAATTATTGTATCAATTGTGTTGTTTTAAATTACCCACAAGAATGTGGTATTTCATATGTTCTTCTTTGCTTCTCCTAGGAGAAACTATAGCACAGACAACAATGAACATAAATCCACAACAAACACGTTTCCCCGATTTCCTCGACTGTCTTCCAGGCACAAATGTTGACCTTGGGACTCTAGAGTCAGAAGACTTGATCCCTATTCTCAACGATGTGGAATCAGTATTCAACAAGAACGAGCCCTACCTTACCTGGCTGTAATTGACTGGGTGTGCAATTCAACATTTCTTTTTCCTCTTGAGGTAGAGGTAGAATATCTGAAAATCCTCAAGAGATACAACTTACTGCCTTAATGCCTTTTGTTACATCATCTTTACAATCAGTTTAATCTCTGCCTGGGTTTGATTGACACTAATTTAAATATAAATACCTATATATACACACAAGTATCTATATGAATATATGTTTCTTCCTTTAAAAAAAAAAAATACACTACTTTAGACATCTGTATACTTCTTTACCTTTTCAGACCAGGCAGAAATATTTCACTGTAAGAATAGAAAGTGTGTGATGTTTATGCGTGTCCTTGCGTGATCTCCTAGGTATTGATTAACATCATAAACCCTTCATGCATCACAACAGCTAAACACTAGGTCACTGGGTTCAAAAAACATGCATAGCATGACACCATGAGAGAGCAGTTTTACTACTGTGTTTATGACAATAGTATCAGAAGCTTTTTTAATCAACTTACTTAAGCTTTAAAAATCTTTTTGTTTTGTTCCTAGTAACTAAATGTGCTGCATGGAATACAGATTAAATCTGATCCAAATCAGCCATAATAATTCTCATTATATATTTGTAAAGGCACAATCAATACTATTACAAGTTGGTTTTTGTCCAGTATATTACTGTATATTTTTCAGAAAATGATACTTCCAATATCAAAGTACCAGAATTGTTTAGCAGCATTAATATTATTGTTGCAAAGTAAAGCAGACTGGTACTCACTGTTGCCTTTTAAGAACAAAGCAATGTATTATAAACAAGCTTTTTTTAAAAGATCTTAGATTTTTATGGTTATTTTATATTAAGCACTACAATTTTGTAACTTAACACATGAACATCAATTTTTTTAATAAATATGAAAACTGTGGCAAATATCTTAAATGCAAAAGCCATGCTTTTAAAATCAGGTCTGAAAAAAGTAGCACAAGTTATTAATGTCATATGTAGTGGGGAAAAACCCTTGCTTGTACTGTTTTCAGTAATGTTTTTAACTGACAATGTCAAAATACATGTAGTTGTATACATGAAAAAAGATGGTAACTTTATCAGGACAGTGCTGAGGCAGTAATTGTAACATGTCTGGTAAAGTTACTTCTTAAATCTTTCTCTTACTGTAATTGATGTACAGGACACAGGGCATGTTCTGTGTATTTCTACCTATTGTGTATCCTACAAATACTTCTTTATCAGAGGTTTGGGACTGAGAAGGCATCTAGGACATAAGGCTTGCAGTTCCCCTGAAATGCAAATGAAGTCCTAAATTCTTAAATATTTTGAAATTATATTATTTATAATCTATGAACTTAAGCTTTTTATATTGAAAAATGTCTTTTCATGAAAGGCATTAAAACTTTTCTCTAAGCTTAATCCAGGCTATATAGAGAGAGGAAGAGATGTAGCACTCAGTGTAAATGTGTGTTTGTCAGGTCATGTAATGCTTAACAAGGTCTTACCGATGCACCAGAATATTGATCACTCAAGACTTTTTGCCATCTGGTTGGGTGAAGGTAGGTGAAAAGGTCAGAGATGAAGTTGATGGGAATAGGGAGTAGGTTTGGAAGACAGAAGCTGATGTACGAAACGTAGATCTTTGCTTGGATGGGTGGCTGCAGATAGGGGTATGCAGGAAACAAATCACCAGTGTTCAGTAAAAACATCACAGAAGAACTTGATAATATAAATTGCCTTGTCAGCGATGAACTGCTGGGTGCACATGATAACAGAAGATAGAAAATAAATAAAAAACACACACCAAAATTTTGGAAAAAGAGGTGGAAGGCAAAGACAGAGTCATGAAGTTTTATTACATAGGGTAAAGTAGCTCTTTTTATATTTGGTTTTGTTTTGTTGTGGTTTTTTTTTTTAATAGAAAATGAGATGTGACAGCAGAGTTGTGTCTGCACAGAATTTCATTACTGAATGGGCATTGTGTTTCTTTTATTTTTTTTTTAAATTATTTTTGCTAGTGATGACTGTTATGGCATGAATTTCTTTCCAACAAACAGGGGACTGGGCAGGGCTGAGTAATATTACTGTAATTATGATTAAGGAATTCTTCAGGTTGTCAGCCTAAATAAAAAACAGATGGTCCTAAGGCTTTTTTCTTCAGTGACATGACTGACTTTGGTAAAAGACTTGCAGATTATTTGGTATCTGGTTGTGATGCCAACTTGTGAGGCCAGCTGGCCAGCACTGCATGACTGGCCTAACAAACTGAAAGCAATTGGTGCTAGAACAACTGACAATAGCTGCAGATCTGAGCTTTTCAGTGATTATACTGCTCTTCATTAGATTATGTTTAGAAAATGCAGTTTGTTCATTTGCTAGTTAAGTCTGTGCTATTGAAAATATAACTTTTGTCATAATAAAGGATATTCCAAGCAGATCCGGTTCTCATCTAGTGCGAATTAGCTGATCTGTGTTGACTTCTGTTTGGTTACACTGATCTTCATCAGCTAGAGGCCATGCTTCTTACAGAGATAACTGATGCAGTTTTCTAGTAAAATAGAGTAAGATGCTAATTAGAATAGTGAATTTACAAAGTTTGTTACTCTTTCATTTTTTTTTTTCAGGTGGTTAAGTGTCTTGGTTCAAAGACCAAGGCAAAAAAATGATAAACTGTATCTTCATATTAATTCTCTAGTAAACAAGCTGCAGATTTGGAACAGGATGCTATGTGAAACAATACTGCCAGTGTAAAACAACTGCCAAAACCTTGGGTCAGGTCTTTACTCAGTCATGAACCAAATAATGGTTGAGCTGAAAGCAATTCTTTACACACTGTTAAGTTTTTCATTTTTGTAATGGAGAGGATGTATCAGACGAAGTGTAGTAACAACAAAACCTATTTTGTAAAGTTCTCTTTTGTAAAAAAGTTTCTGGCTTTAAACAGGCTTATGGCAGAAGTTGTAAGTATTCAAAGCATATGTAATTCTTATGAAACTAAATTTATTGCTGATGATATTTCATTGTACTGTTTCAGGTTTTGAACATTTGCTTTACTAAACATACACTGTCTCTTTCTAGTATAAATACAACAAATGTGCCAGCTGGACAGTCTACTGTTGGCCATCACTGAGGATGGCATACAGGAGCCTTGGTGATGCAGAAGTAATGGGACATTGTTAGTTACACTTTGTATTCTGGTAATACTATTAGAATATACATTGGGGAGGGAATGGGTTTGACTTTTTGACAACAAATGCTGTTTGGGGAAGGGAAGGATTTTAAATGTGTATTTTAAATACAGAAAAATATGGGTGTTCAAATGAACATTTCCTAATATACTACATCCATGTACATGCTATTATAACTTTTTTATTTACTTTTTCATTTTGTTATATGAAGTGTGAGCATTTGTTTTTAATTTCAACCAATTGTATGTATCACAAGCAATCAGATCAAACTGTTGTATCCATGGTTTGATTCTGTTTTGGTTTTTTTATTTCTTTGATCTTGTACATGAAAAACAAATATAAATGAACTTAAAGATTTTGGATGGATATTGATTTATTAAGTGGTTTATTTTTTTCTTTGGAGGACTGTAGTATGTGCTTCCTAGGGAACTGTGTAACACTGCTTGGAAAAAAGGTACGGGCATACTGTTCTGTGAAAAAGGCATACATTTTAAATTAAATTATTAGCATTTAGCAAATGAAATGGGTTATTTTACCATTGTGTTTCAGTTCATTAGTAGTTGTTATGGCCCTTGCTGTGTTTATGGTTTTACTCATAACACACAACATGAATCTCAGGGCCACCATTACTTGTTTCTTTTAGTGGTACCTTTTAATTCACAATTCACTAACACAAATGTTTTGTTACAAATTGTTTACAGAATCACAGATTCATCCAGGTTGGAAAGGACCTCTGAGATCATCAAGTCCAACCCTTAATCTATTACCACTGTGGTTACTAGATCATGGCACTGAGTGCCACATTCAATCTCTTTTTAAAAACTTCCAGGGACAGAGAATCCACCACCTCCCTGTGCAGCTCATTCTAATGAGTCATCACCCTCTCTGGAAAGGATTTTTTCCCAATATCTAGCCTAAACCTCCCCTGGCAGAGTTTAAGCCCATGCCCTCTTGTCCTACTGATATCTGCCTGGGAGAAGAGCCTGACCCCCACCCTGGCTCCAGCCTCCTTTCAGGGAGTTGTAGAGAGTGATGAGGTCTCCCCTGAACCTCCTCTTCTCCAGACTGAACACCACCAGCTCCCTCAGCCCTTCCTCACAGGACTTGTGCTGGATCCCTTCACAGCCTCCTTGCTCTTATCTGGACCTGCTCCAGCACCTCAATCTCCTTCCTGAACTGAGGGGCCCAGAACTGGACACAATACCCTCATCTCTAAGAGGAATTGTGAGCACCAAGTCCATTTGCTCCTAAGATCTGTTTTGGTGAGGCAGTGTGCATTGTTTTCAGTCTGATCCCTTGTTTGAGAAGTTTCTTAAATTCTGCATTAAAAAAATACCCATGTTCTTTCCTAGGAACAAGCCTTGAAACCTAAACATCCTTGCATTTCAGTATCTGGTCTTTACAGTCATGGTACATGACATGAGTGATTTAAGATCCCATTCAACTCTTACTGTTAATGAATTTCAGTACTCTTCTGTCAATCATTGTCTTGCATCATTTATTCTGAATAATTGTTAGAATGCTTCTCACAATATCTTGCATATACATAAAAAAAAGCTCTGGAACCTCCACAAAACAGAAATTCAAGTGTATTAGCTTGCGACCCTGTTTCTAGAAATGTGTTAATTCATGGCCCATTTACCCCAGAATATTAATCAAGTTTCTTTGGCAGAAACACTGGATGCTTGTTTGTTCACAAAGGTCAGTCACTTTGTTCCTGATGATACAACTCACACCCTGGAAGGTCTCTGTCGTGCCAGGCCTGTCAGCAGCAATGCGCAGGCTGCGACGTTAGCCCAAAGCCGCAGCAAAACCGTCCGCGAGGGACAGATTTCCTGCGGCTGTGGTGTTCTGGAAAACCCGGTGGTTTCGGAGGAAGCGTGTCGGTACTCCGGATTTCGCAGGGAACAGTTCAATGTCGCGGTCCCACCGCTAGGCCCCTGCCCCATCGCCCCTCGCCCGCGCAGCCCTGAGGGGTTCGCGCTGCGGGGCGAGGGGCCCGAGCCGCCCCCTAGCTCTGTGGGGCGGGCACCCCGGCACCGCCATTGTCAGCGGCCAACGTCGGGCAGAATCTCCCTCAGGTTTTTTTCCTACCTGGTCCTTGCAGCTCGTTCTCTCCCCCGTACCACCAGCAACGCCTGTGTCCCCACCAGGTACCTTTTAATTCTTCTAAGCTGCCATCGCTAGAATCCCGTGCACCGTTACAGGAAAAACAACACCTTGTGTTAGGGTGGGTTTGGTTTGGTTCTAAAGACCGTTTACTTGTAAACGAGTTTACAGATCTTCCTTGGAACGGGGGAGCTGGGGGAGAAGGCTTTTCACAGTCGGCCCGCGCTGCCCAGGCCCTCGCCTTGTCCCCCCCCACCCCCTCAGGTGGGCGCTGCCGGCGGGCGGGGCCGGGCCCATGGGGAGCTGCACTCCCACCTCCCCTCAGGAGCCTTTCGGCGCGGCGGGAAGGGCGAGGCCGGCAGCAGGTAGGGCGAGGTGGGGGAGGGAGGCCGCGGTGACCCCGGCCTCGGTAGGAGCGAGGGCTGCGGACCAGCGTGCGAGAGCTCTACCCGCAGGGTCTGGGCCGGGCTGGGCCTCCCCTCCCTCCGGCCCAGCTCAGAGCCCGGGCCGCCATTTCGGCCGAGCTCCGGCAGGGGGGGGGAAGAGCGGGAACCGGGACCGGGCCCCGGGGCGAGGGGAGGGCAGGGCAGGGCAGGGGCCGCCCTACACCTTCGGGCAGCCGTGAAATTCCACCGCAGGAGGGCTTGAGGCGCTGTGGAGAACTGTTCTGCCGCTGCTTGCTGCTCTAACCAGTACAGTCAGAGGCACTGTGAAATTTTCAGTGCCTACTAGTGACTTCTTTTAGGTTTGGATTTTTGGTGCTCCACAGGTGGGAGCAGTCTGTATTTCAGAAAGGGCCCTGCAGCAAATTAGCAGTGGCAGGTGGAGGGTCCCTGTGTTGCTTCTCAGGTGAAGAGGATTTTAAGAAACTCTCCTTGTATTGGCAAAGCTTTTGTAATTTCAGTTAAACGGTGTATCCTGTCCCAGTGAAAAAGTAATTTGGCAAGAAAAAACTTCAGAGATGTTTTATCAGGGTTTTTATTTATGTCCATTACTGGGATACCAGCATCCCCCCTCTGGACACACCTCACCCGTATTAGTCTCACGGAATGGGTCAGTCCCCACATCATCTTCAGCTGGGGTGGTTCAGGGGTTGGTTTTAGAGCTTGCTGTTTGCGTTGTTGCTCGTTACACCGTGACTGATGTAGAAGCCATGAAGGGGGAGCTAAAGTTGAACTGGGAGCAGGTGACAAACGGTCAAGGCTAGAAGATGTTAGAAAACATCCATTGCTTTTGGCTGAGCAAATGTCTTTTATCTTTGTGTATGTCACTTACTAATCTTAGAAACTTTTTGTAGACTTGCCAGTTAAAATTAACCATTTCCTAACAGGCGAGAGTGCACTGTGGTTAATGCATCGTCTCGTTGCAGTCTGTTTACTGGAGACAATAAAGATCTACAACTGTATATAGTTCATCTGTGCAGGGGCACCAGTTTTGTCAGGCTGAAGTTGAAATGGTTGGATTCAAAATCACATGCACACACTTAGCATATTGTAATCTGAGTTGTTAAATAACCTATGTGTTTCTTTTTATGTGAACTCTTGTCTGAAACAATGCCACACAATGACAAAATTTCTGCGCTCTCAGCATCCTCATCAGCCAGTCACTGAGCAGACAGTTTTTATGGGTGATTAATGAAGCTTCAGATAACGTGTATGTCTCTGATATTGGCCTCTAGGGTACTAGGATTTCTAGATTTGTCTAAGTGTATATATGTTGACATTTCTCACACTAAATCTGTGTGTGGTGTTCAAGTTGGTCAGGAGTGTTGAGGTCTTGACATGTTCAATTCTCCCTGTTTGTGGTTTCTCTCTTGCCATGATCTTTCTGTCCATGTCCAGCATGGTGCTTTCCTTACCTGTGACATCTCTCTGGAGTACCACTGGCCCACTACATTTTTCTCTGTTACAGCAGTCTATGATCTCCTTGATCCTAATAGATGCTTGGCTCAGGTAAAATACAGAGTGCAGTCTTCAGTTACTGCAGAGCTGACACTGAAGATAAGCACGATTCACTTGAAATTAAATGCTAGAGGACAGCCTCAGATGTTAACTATAACTGAGCAGATTTAGTAACATTTTTGGCTCTTTAAAATGCTATATCAGCTGAGCTGGTGGTTCCAGTTAATTTACAAGTGTTCAGTGCAGCCCAAGGTTCATACACTGTCCAGATCACAAGATGAAACTTGTGGGCTTTGTCTCTGTGCCTGCTATATTTTAGGTCGTGTCAGAAAGTGACTGTGTAGTTGGGCATTTTAGAAGCTCAAAAGGCACCTGAAGTTTTGATTTTAGGCCTCGTAGCTTCCTGCCTGTTATTTCTTGTCCCATGTCTTCCACAAAGATTTATGTATTCTGTTTATTAATATATCAAAATTGTACACTATGCAGTTACCCATCCCTTTGTTGAATGCTGATGAGAAACAGTCCATGTTTCCAAAGGCTCCATATAAATAAACCAAGACAAATGTGAACTGAGATGCAGGACAGCTGCTAACCGCAGATGAAAGAATAGATGTAAGATGGTTGCATCAGTGGGTGGTGATGTAAAGGGTACTCTCAAATTCCCTAGCAGGGCAGTAGAACAGGTGGGAGAGACAGCTGTTTCTGGAGAGGTTTTTTTTATAATGTGTTTGTCATCTTGCACAGTGAGGCTGCTTTGCTTTTATTAGTGTAACTCTTTATACCAACGTTTAGATATTTAACATTTTTGCATTTTGTCCGCCAGCTTTTAGTGCTTCTGAGTACTTTTAAATTTTTCATATCTCTATTCTAGATAGAGAGTACATGAAATACATTTCTGAAAGCACAGGCCACAGAATTATTATTTCAGGAGGAAAATGTTAGGGAAGAGATGCGGTAAATACACTGATGAACTAGAAACCTTGAGACAACCAGACTGGCAAGCTCGTTTGTGAAAATCTGATTTAGGAATTGCTTACAAAGCATATCAGTTAATTTGAACCCCTCTAATTTCTCTAATCCCTCTTATTTCCTCCTTGATTTCTTTGGGAAATAGTTTTTTCTTTTGACATGGTAAAGACCAGTTCTTTCTAAAACGTATTTTTGCCTTTCAGCTCTCTTTTGCCTTTCCTATCATTTTCATAGTACTCTGCCAAGCATAGCTAAATTGAACTTCTGCAAAAAGATGAGTAAATAGCATTTGCACTTATGAATAGATTCAAAGCTTTATGAAGAGGAGTTACAAGCTACTCAGCTCAACTAAACAGAAACTGTAATCTGTGTTAAAGCCACAGGTCCAATGTTCAGATTCTTGAAAGCTGTAGGAGCACAACATGAATCCTGGGTTGTGAAAAGACATCAGTTATGCTGAAAGGGTGAAAATTTTTTGTTTTGTCTGAAACTTTTCCATAAGCCCACAGGGAAGAGAGCAGCTTTATAGCAGGGACTGCATGATTATATGTTAACGAAGTCTTTCCTACTTTCAGCACAGTTAGCAGTGTTATAATGAACTTTGCTGTTGGAATAGCTAGGTCAGCATGCCTGTGTCTCCAGAAGCCCCTGGAGGACAAAGAACTGAAGGCTGGGAAAGTATTTCTACCATGCTCCTGTACTGTTATAGTTTTTGTTTTCAGTTTTATCTTCCACAGCTGTGCTGTGTAGTTACATTTCCTGTGGTGAGAGTGACTGGAGGAGAATTGGTTATGGATGAAGCCAAGATCCCTTCATGCTGAGAAATGTCTGTGAATTGGCCTTTCTCATTGAATTCCTGGTGTGAAGCAGGGTATCATGGTGTCCAAGAAGACTTGTACCACATCAGACTAGGGATCCACAGCACTCTATTCTCTGTTACTTTGACCCTACAGTTACCTGTATAACAGTGCTGCTGCATGCACCCATCTGTCAGACACGGTCCAGAAAAGAGACCTCACTGTGAGATTTATGGATCTCTTGTAACAGACTGTCTTTAAAGGGAGCATTTTAATGCTGGTAGGTCTGGCAGAGAGAAGTACTCACTTTTCCACATAATGTGTATGTACTAAAAAAGTTAGACTTGTGATATTTCCATCTGATAAACCTCAAAAGAAAATAGACACAACTGCATTACAACGGAGTGTGCACCAGCTGCATTTGGTGACCCCCAGCTGGAAAGGTGCTTCAGGAGAGAAAATAGTTTGCCTGTGAATACCCTCTTTTTAAATGGAAGCTGTTTTACAAAATTAATTATGAATGTGGGAGTTTAATTTCATTTTTATTCCGTGATGAGGACCTTCAGGAAAGCTAGAAAGGAAGTCAAGGCTTCATAATGTTTGTGGAGGGAAGTGCCCTTCATTCTCCTATTCATAGCCAGAGGTGATGCATCTGAGGGCTGCTTTATGGAGCTGTTGCAAAAGAGATCCTCCCACGGCATGGAGGGTTGTCTGCAGTATTCATATTCTTTAGACAGTTCCATTTCCCTGGAAGAATAAAACCATGGAGGCAATTTAGTGGTTACTATTCCTGTGACTTTCAAAGGTGTTTACTGTTTCCCAGTGGCTATGGAAAGCTGTCAGAAAACCATCACAAATATGGACTGAGATCATATTTTCAACACCTGGAGGCACTGTAGGGTTTCAGCTGTACCTTAGAAAGAAAGACAATGGTGTTGAGTGAAAGCCTAGTTTAGTGTTTCAGACTGCCAGCTAGTCAGGTGTATCTATAACTATTATCAGTGCACAAAATAACAAAAGAAAGCCATCAGTCGCTCACCCCACAGCATCCACAACATTGACAGTCTCCACAGATTGTTCCAAACAGTCCGTTTACCACCTGGATGCCACAGAGCACTATCTGGATCCCACTCATGACCAGCAGCAAGGAGAAGAGACTCAGGTGCCATGGGACAATGTTTTCAGGTGACTTACAGGTGTCCCACAATGTGTTGTTATGGAGGTAGTCCCTGGGGAAGGAAGAAAACGGTTATCTCTCTGTTGGTGAGAACAAGGTCCAGCAAAGCTCCTTTTCTGCTTGGTTCCTCTACCATTCAGAGGAGGAAGTTTTGAAAAGACAAGGCATTAGATGGGAACAATTATAGATGAGTATGTGTTCAATTGAGCAGTTTCTGGTACTTTGGAAGGAGAGATCTTAGCCAAGCGTGTGCCAAATGGATGTTCATCTGTGCCAATGTCTTTTATTGAAGGCGATTTTGCTGCTGATGTTGTTCCCTGGGGAGTGAGTTGGTGCTGACATCTGGTGGTATGTCATACACCCACACAACGACAGATCCGGGACTCCTTGGCGGTATGGCACTTCCTCCATCACCTCCTCGCCAGAACCCCCAGTTTTTTACTGGATTGCAGTATTAGATCTGTGTGTCTGTGTAAGGGCTGGGGCTGGACCGGGGCATTCTATCCAGTACCTCAAAATACAGCTGGGAACAAGGAAACAATGTTGCATTCTACAACTAAGTATTTGTCTTCAGTAACTGTATTACATTGTAATAACAATGTGAACTACCAAGACAATATCATAAAAGATTCATAATGTCAGCTTTTATAACAAAACAGATGCTGCAAGACCAGTCACCTTTTGGCCACAGGAAAAAACAGCCCTTGCTGTTCTATATGCCTCATCTAAAGAACAGCAATTAGGTAAAATATTTTGCATTATTTTACCACCACATTTTGATTTAGCTGTGAACTGCTTAACCACTTAGTGTATTTCCTCTGCATATTCTTAATGCTAATATATTTCCTGTGTTCTTGTCAAGTGATTACTTGACTGTAACCAAAATTATGTTTGAAACAGAGAATATTTTTGCAGAGACTGCCAGAATTACAGCAGACCAATTGTATTACAGCCCTCACTGACCCATGAACAAATGAAGTGTAAAATACATTTTAAAATTTTTTTTAACCTGAACTGTAGTTTTGTGGTGTGTCATGCAAGAAACACTGCTACGTCACTCTTGACTGAGGAAGACTGTATTAAATATTCCCAGGTGAGCAGGGATTTACTGCACCCCATGTCTGCCTGTTTTGATGGTACTTGCCACCCCTCAGTAACACGTGGTGCCCTGTTTTCAGTTGGACCTTTGCTGACTTCAGCCATGAGGTTGCTAGTGTTTCATGTTCTCATAGCAGCTCTTGAAAAGTGATAAATACACGACATGTTTTAGTTGCAGTGTGAGGAACAGACAACTTCCAAATTCCATAACCAAGATCAAATGACATACAGATCCTAATTATTTGAATAGCAGCAAATTTCAATATGGGATTTCATTACTCTTCATCTAGGTGGAATTTTTGCCATATATTGCTTCTCATGGTATGAGTAACCTAGAAGGTTGTGTACTCCTTAGTGGCTCCTTTGAAACTCACTTGTTTTGATTGTACTTGCTATTCTTAGTCAGATCTGTTGAACCTTATCTATTCTAAGAGCTTCTGTGTTTTAGACAAATGGTATAATTTCCCATTTTATAGAACAGATTTGGAAGTTAAACCACTAACTCAAAACACTTATTTATCTTACCCATCATGGAAAGGATAGGCCCATTCTTTTCCAGTTTGGCATTTAGGGCCTTTGTTTATAGCTACTGATGACATAACAAAGCAGTATCCAGCTCCGAGAACTCCAACAGCAGCAAATATTATAGAAGAAAACATCTGATGAGGGGAAAAACAATGTTATTTTTGTTCACATTCAAACAATGGAAGGTATCCTCCTATTAATGTGAATGTACATTTTCTAAATTCAGCCAAAACAGTCAACTCCTGAACTGCTAAAATATATTAGTTTGTGATTACACAATAATTGTATAACACGTACCTGCACTGTCATTTAACAGATTTAAAACAAGTAGCACCCTTTGCCTGCAGGCAAAGGTGTGGACACAGCAGATGGCACTCCTGCCCTTCCAAGAGTGTTTGTCCGGCAGACCTCGCTGTTGTCACTGAACTGAATGTCCTTCTTGAGAGATTATAAGCAAGACTGAAGCCTTGGACCAGTCAGACGTTAAAAAAAAATCTGCAGTGCCCTTGACAAATTGGCTTTGGAATCTTCGTCACATTTAGACCAAGTAATTTTATCTTTCCTGACTCTCCCCTTCAGGTTTCATACTAGCATACTTCACCTCCTTGCAGGTACTGATCGTTAGCTCTTGTGGTGCAGTTGGGGTGGGTTGGAAAGGATGGGTTTGTTTTTCTGGCTTTTCATTACAGCATTTTCATACAGCAACATGCCAGCCTGAGCAGGGCCATGGGCACCCACCTGGCACCGAGTTATCTGTGCTCTTCAGAGCTGAACTGAGAGATGTTCACTGCTAACAGAAAATGGTAGCGAAGAGAAATATGTGGCTCTGTTCCCCACCCTTGAAGTTCTGCCTGTTTTGTTGGGTTTGCCTAAAGGCTGCATCAAAGGCAGGGTTCCTTGTTAACCTCACAGTCATGATTATTTTCCTAGTTTTTTTTTCCTTTTTTAATATTTTTTTTAAATTTTTAAATTTCTTTTTAATGAAAATCTGTTCCTTAAAGTCTTATGATCTACTTGAGCCAAAGAATTTATTTTGAAAGGACAGGCTTTCCTAGTAGAAATTTTTTTTTTCTTTAATCTCATTCTTAAATTAAATGCTCACAATTTTTTACCGTGTCTGAAGGTACCCATTTGAAACTCTTCACTTATAGTGTGAAAGGAAGGTATAAATTCCATGTGAATAGGAATACATGGAATACAGGAACATAAATTCCTGGATTACTCAGCTTTAAGGAAGAGATTGGCTTAGGTGACCTACCAAGGTCTCTTACCACCTGAGATTTCCTATGAAGCTGATGAGATACTCCTGTCCCATTGAATGGATCTGCAGTGAGTTGGGAATGCAGTGCCCAACTGTTAGAATGATTTTTAAAACTGCACACAAAAAATGGCTAAAGAGAACTTAGGACCATGTTGCACACTTCAAAACAAACTCTAGATCACTCAGAAAGTAATTTATATTGTGATAGCAACTATAACTATCTTGTGACAGCAAAACAAGAGGCAGTACAGTTGTGATACCTGTGGCACAGCATCTGTGTAGTCTCTCAGTGACTGTGCGCAAAAGATACATAATATCAGTAACAATTTAGATTTTACTTTTTTGCTATGTTTCCTCTCACTTACCGCAAACCTCTTTCCACAGCTCTCATTACCACAGCATCCACAGCAATCATTATTCTTAAGGCCCAAAAATACCAAGGCAGGAAAGATCATCTACCAATAACAGAAATACAATTTGAATTGGTATGAATTCAAGTTACATTTGCATTTAACTGTAATAGTCTTTTTCTTTTAACTAAATCAGTTTGTCTTTTTCTTTTAACTAAATTAACTTACATATTGCAAAACTGTTGGATGATTTATAACTTACTTGTTTAGCAAGGAAGAATTTACGGTGTTGAAACCTACACTGAGGTACTATAGAAATTCAGAAATGCAAAGTCATGGTGTGGGGGGGAAATGTCTGAATCAACGTACTCACCAGTACTCCGGATCCCAAGATCCCTCCAAACCACCAAACCTCATCTGTAATGTTGTTACTGTCTTCAATCACTTTTCCTCCAGGGAAAAACAACAAAATGTGAGCAAGGGTACATAGCACGGACAGAGGGATAAGAGTGACTCCCAAGCACTTGGCACAACCTCCTGTGCACATGCTTCTTTAAAAAAATGGTAAGCACAATTGAAGGCAGAGAAAAAAATTCAGATCTTCTCAGAACTGTTTTGTAAGAAGTGGCTTCTTGGAATACTTTACAAAATCCAGTTTCTGCTGTGCCTTTAGAGGAGCTGAGCCTGTAGAATGCTCCCTTCAGAGATGCTGCTGCAGTCGTTCAGACATGCAGTGTGCTAGTTATTTATATGTTCCTGTGGCCGTGATGTCAATTTTCTGAACATCCGTAAATGAAGTTACGTTCATTGCAGCCTCTCGGTTTACTATGACAACCAATAACCTCTGTTAATGTTTTACTAATGTGGGTGAGACACTTTGTTACCTGGGCTCAGGTCACACACAGATATGCTTCTTAATTCTGGATCCTGGTTTTTACAGTTCATGGTCCTTTTTCACACTAAAGAAATACTTCTTTCTAAAGACTGACATGAAAACACATAAAGAATTAGATGGACAACAGTTTCTATTTTGCTCAGATGGTAAAGCTCAGAACATTTTCATGCAAATCTGAAAAACACTTTTTTTAAATTTGAGGCTTTGTATTGACCCATATTGTGGATCACTAGGAATTTAAGCACTTACTTAAACAACTCCTCTTCCCCTAGCAGTGTCAGAAATTCTTGGGGTAATGCTAGTGGTTCTTTTTAGTTGACCTTTTCTCATGCAGACAAGTCTCTGTAGATGACTTGCCAGAGATCAGAAACCTACCTTTTATTGGGCTGTGCCACAGAGTATGTGTCACTCTGTATTTGGGATGAAAAGGATTTTGTATGTTTTGTGATTTCTGGAAACTGTGCTACATGGTGCAAGACTGTTTGCAGGAAAGACTGAATTGAATTCCCAGTCCTGGAAACAATCATGACAGTAGTGCTGAGTAGTGCTGAGTTTCTTGTGAAAATCACAGTTACTTTGTAACTGAAGAACTTGAGCTGTTTGGTGCACAGCTGGAAAGCATAGCCCTTCACATCTCAGCCTGCTCATCCAGAGCAGTTGCCTGTGCCAGGCTCTGGGAGCTGCCCACTGCTTCGGCTTGTGTTGGGTCTCTCCTGGGAGCTGCAGTGACCTGTCCTCCTTCTCATGAAGCAGGTGTGATTGGAGGCATTGACACTGGTTGCTGGTTGGGCCCCTAAAGGAGAGAGGAGCATCTGGTCCCACATGCATAAAAGCAACCTGCAAGAGAGCACTGCAGGGAGAACTGTGAAAAGCTCATGTTCATAAATCTAACATTTCATACCAAGGCAGCCAGCTACGGAATAGAAAAGCAGACAGAGAAACAAATAAAGAAACCCTGGCTGACAGCACAGTCTGCATGTGGTGTTCAGTAGGATGTCGGAGTTTTCATGGCTTTCTACAGCCCGTTATTGCTTCTGTGGCAAAGATTCAGAACCTGAAAACTCTTCATACTTCTCTGGTTAGGTTAAATTGGCTGGTGGGTAGAGAGCATCTGTGGTTTGGCCCCGAGTTATAGTCAGTAACAGGCAAAGGGAAAATATTTGCTGTATCTGGAACGTAAACTTGTTTTTTTCCCCCTTCTCTCTGAAGGGGGGAAATTTGCCTTATGTGCAGTTGTGAAACCTGGCTTGCAGTGAGGGGAAAAGGTTTCTGTTCCATTGCATCCAGCACTCTGATAAACTGAGAGGCTCAAAGGCAGCTGCTTTTACCAAGCTCCTGCCACGCTTTCAAGCTGAGCTTCACAACAATCCTTCTCCTTCCCTCTTACTCCACTCATAGACACTGTCAGTACCACAGAAGGCTGGCCAGGCTCCTCTGTTCAACTATAATCTTATTTATGTGTGGCCTATTTAAACTACTGCCAACCTTTGTGTGAGGGTTTAAGTTACACTTACTTGTCAGCAGGGATGGCTTAAAGGGAGGTGGCATCCAGCCAGATCTGGAAAACAAAACTCAGGTTGTCTCAACTCTTTTTCCAGGGAAAAATTGAGTGACTTGTACGTTCATTTCCTCTCAAAGGGGTTATCCTCTTCCTCTCTAGCCCACATTTTCCAACTCTGGCCATCTTCCTGGGAGGAGGGCCAGTGAGCCCATTGTCAAGCATCAGCTGCAACTGCTTGTCCTGGAATAAATTATCTGTTACAGAGCTGGTTTTTGAATGTTGTCATCCTGACCTGTTCCACAGCATTTGCCTAGTAATTGTGGAGTCACCATGAGAGGCACACCCTTCTGCTGTGCTATGAGAGGGTGTTTCCTCCTGTCCTCACCTCCTAAGTCATACAAAGTCCATGCTCTGCAGAGAAAGGTGAAATCCATGTTTTCCTAGGGAACATAATAGGAATGGAAGGCAGCTCAAATAGTTTTTGTCATTTCAGGAGGATGTAAGCAGTTATTATACCTTATTAATTCTTTGCCTGGTTTCTTAAAATGTAGACAGGCGAGGATCTGCAAACTACACGGAGACTGAAAAATGACAGGAGCAGATAATTTGATTGATGGAAAATATAAATACTTATACTTGGACAGCTTCATGCTCCAAGGACATATATAAACCTGCAGAGTGCATGGTAGCTGCTAGCTGTAAGTGGGAAAGACCAATCATAAGAAGCAGTGATCCTGAAAGAGAACCAGATGTAGCATAGATGGTATCCTGAAAAGTAGAACTTATCCTGGATGCACCACACACTAGTGAACCATCCTTTCCTCAGTACTAGGGCTAGCCTTCTGAGATACTACCACACCAGTACTATTATCAGAAATTCCATTTTTTGTTACCATGGATTTTTTGTTAATCTTGGTAATCAGATTTTTATTTTGTTTGGATGAATGTGGCTCAACATGTATTTTGGTATATCTACACTTTTTAAACTGTAGATAGGTGTGTCTTGATCAGTTCTGGTGTCAATGACTGAACTCATTACACATGACCCAAGGTCAGGAGTTCTTCTTGCTCTTGTGATTTGTGTAGCTTGTAAATAGTATTGTAGTATTGTAAATGTAGATTGTATTTCTGGAGCTTCATGAACTTCTCTGAGGACTGATCCTGCCTCAAATTAATGCAGGGAAGATTTTGCTATGGGCTTATGGGTAGGACTGGATTTACAGTAGCATAGCTGAAACTGGCTCTGTCCAAGCCTCTGCTGCAGCAGGTAAATGTGTGTGTGTGTTTAAATATATCTCCTATGTCTGGTGACACTCCTGTGAAATGCATGTGTATGGAACGCATCTCCCGTAGATGCTCCAGAGTGGGGCTGAGTGAGTGGGGCTGTGTGTGTGCAGGGTAAAAGCCATCATCACTCAGCTCTGGCAGGAGAAATTCGTTCCCTTTCACAGACTTCTCTGCCAAACCTGGGGGCTGTCTGTGTGACGGGCCATATGAAAACAGAGAAGAAAATGAAACCTCGGAACTGAGGGCTTCCCTGTGCTGGTGTTCGGCTGTCCCAGCCCCAGGGATACCCTGGGTGCCCAGGACAGGGTGGTAATGCGTTCAGTCTCACTGGTGACTTGTTTGACCTTCAGTCTCTTCCTGACATTTCTCTTCAGATAAGAGCTGGTGACAGGCAAAACTTGGCCTAGGCAGTATTTTAATTTTATTGCACATTAATATCCTCGTGAATACAGAAAAGCCAAGTATGCTATTGAGTGTTTGAGAGGTGGGCTGGAAGGCACGTTATGACTGAAACAGTCCTGATTCATGTGCTGTGTCGGCAGTTCTGCTGTAAGTAGCCAGGATTTAGATATGATGTAAGCCTCCAAGAAAGATAAAATTAATTACATCTTAGACTGAGTATCTACGATAAGTAGGTAATGGCCAGCTGAGTGAGAGATTCCTCTGCCCCTCTTGAGAATGGAAATAGGTCAGCCGAAGACTCCTGAATTTTTATGTCCTGTTCCAAGTAAAGTTTTTATTCTGTGACATCGCTCTTGTATTTGATAGCATAGTCCCTCTTTACTAGAGAACAATATTTGCAAAGAAGTCTGGATTTCGATTTGTGTTGGACATACATTTAAGCTACTGAAATTTTCATTTGAAGTGAAATCACACAGATTTATTTTACTAATTGGGCTTTTCCAAGCTTTACTGGAACTCAACTTACACTTTGGTGTTTTACTGTTTTCTAGTCACGTTCTGTTACTTACCATTTTACTTACGCTCACTGCTCATTCACCAACTTTCCCACAAATGCTCTTTTTTATATACTTTATAGTTTTGCTATGATTTTTTTGTCAAGTCCTACAAATTAAGAAGATCAGAATTATTTACAGGGGGTGTGCACAGTTTAGAATTACATATTCTTCCTGTCCCAATGAGTGCTGAAGTGCTTATCTGTCTGTCAGGCACTGTCATTCTCTTGTTGAGTATAATTTAGGTTTTCTTCTTCTTCTTGACCTCACAGAAGTAGGCAACCAGGTAAGAGATGTCTGGGAAGCTCTTGTCTTAAAGTCAAAGAAACAGATGAATCTGCTTCATGCTTCCACCAGATGCTATTATTTTTCCAATGAGTGAGCTGGTTCAGCCTAGTTAGGGGAAGCGTCACTGGGTGGTACCACTGCTCTTGGTTTTCTATAACTTCTTTTTCAGTTTGTCACTTACTGTATTCAGAGCCCAGTAGTATTCATCCTGACTCGGTACGTTTCTGAGGAGTGCAGCGAAGTACAGTGTGCTTCCATGTGTATTATCCTCACCAGAAGCAGTCTTTTCCATACCTTTTTTTGCCTCTGGTTTATTTTTGCTAGCAGTCAGTGCACCTGATGTTGTTTAAGTAGTAAGTAACATTTGTATATATTCTGTAAAGATTTGAAAATGAGAAACTGGAATTACTGTTACTTGAGTGAAATCCTGGCTACAACATAAAGTAAATAGTTCCCACCAGGTTCAGTGGTTCTTTAAGATGGGTATCATAGAGGAAAATAATGGACCCTTGTTTGTAGGAAAGAATTCCTGTGGTGTAAAAGATGTTCATCTTGTGGTAGGATATTCATGCTTGGGAGTGTCTGGACAGCATAGATAGGTTCAGTTTTGCTTCCAGATCACCTGTCGAAAATGAAGAGGCTTACCATGACAGATCATAAACTTCTGATTGTGTAGGGAAGCAGACTAAAGAAGGACAGTGCTCCATGAAACTATAATTCCTCTTTCCATTTTGGATCAGATTTGAAAGAAAGTTACGTTTTTAATTTGTTTAAATTTAAGAATTGCTGTGGATCACATCTTCCAAGTTGGATGTCTCATGCTCTTGGATGATTCTACACAGCCTTTGATTGACAATAAGAATGCTATTATGTACGGCATCCACTTCAATCTATTTGGTGTGAGACTGCGATGCTTAATGCCTCCCATTTATCTTACTCATAACTACAAACAGGCTTCCAGTTGGATAGTCCATCTCTGATGCTGATTTCACTGGGGACAGTAGTTTAGAAGGGGGTCAGAGTCCATATTTACACTTCATTTCCTCTTCAGTTGTTTGTTTAACTACCCTCTGCCTAAATTGTGTTCAGAAGAGGGGGTTTTCATGACTGAATTGTATTTTCTTCCACGCTGAGCTCCTCTGATAGCAGGATGCAGTTGGCATTATGATGGCAGCAGTCATTGAGTTTTTAGCTTTGGGATGCACAGAACTCACAATTATGAGATTTTGTTTGCTTTGTTTTGTTTGTTTTTTTTTTCAAGAACAAACAGAATGTTTAATTTTCAGTTCATTACATTCAAGATCTAGTATGTACCCTACATTTATCTGTTGTTCCCACTGACTTCTGTGGGAAGCTTTGTTGAATAAGAAATGCAGAATTGAGTTGTTTTGCTAAAATCTTTCACCTGCAATTAAGATAGTGCATTATTTGGCCCATCAGGTCTCAGACGTTGCAGTCTCTGTACTGCCTGTTCACAGCATTGGACTCCATAGGCTCTTGGAATGCTCATCCTTCAGGGCAATGTGTGACTACATGTTAGTGGCCTCGCCTGCAGTGGATTTATTCTCTAGTCATTGCTCTAGTGGAGAGCAGAATCTAAGCAATTTGCCTTTCCAGTGTTGTATTTCATCGATTTCTCAGTTAAAAAATAAATTTTAAAATGAGACTCATCGTGCAACAGTAAGTCTAACTTCTCAGCAGTTTTGTCAAAGTTTGCATTCTTTTCATGAATGAGTTGAAAATATATGAAATTGTGGCTCTTTTGTGAATTGTACGCTGTTGTGTTGACAAGCCCTGTGCTATCCAAAGAAAAGCCTATAGAGGCAAGGGCATGACATGCTATTGCAGTTATCAGACCACTGCTGCTTTTTGGGTTTTTTTAGCTTGAATGTCTTGGCTAGAGTTTTGGAGGTAGGACAGACACCTCTGCACACCTCCCAACCTTTTTGACTCTTCAGTTCTTCCTTGGCTGTTGCAGGATTACGATGCATGCCCTGCTCCTGTTTTCAGAGCATTCACATGAGGGGTGGTGCATTTTTCATATTCTTCTCTCACCCTCCACCAAATCACTTTGCAATCATTAAATTTGCATTTGGTAAACCAACATACTGATTACTCTGTAAATAGACATCCAGATGGTCTAAGGCGTATGCACTGTTTTGTATTACACACTGTTTGTCGCTGATAATTATTTCTTTGTTGTTATAAATTTTGCCAGGCTAGGAGTGGAATTATATTGCTGATAACAGCACCCACAGTAAGCTTCAAGTGATACCTGGTATTGAAAATCTTGCCCCTTGATATGCTCTGTCCCTCCTTATAGCATAGTTCTTGTAATTGTTGCTATGCAGTACAAGATCTGTTAACTATTTCACAGATTTGTCTTTTATTATAAACTGAAGTTTCTTTTGTAACTTGGCATTTGATATGGAACATTTCATTTTGTCAACATAGTTATTGACAACACTTGAAATACATTTTTCTGAAAGAATTTGACAAGTCTGGATTTCAGAAGTGAAAAAGAATTCTTAACTGAGATTCTAAATCAGATCTTTTTGTTTCTAAATGAGCAAAACAAATTTTTTTTTTTTTTTTTTTTTTTCCAGGAACAAGTTATATTCAGTTTTATAGATGGACCTTCACTTGTGTGCTCAAAGTCAACACAGTTAATTCATTTTCACAACTTCAGTTTAGACTCTTATCATAAGGGATAAAAAAATAGTGTAAGACCGCGAGCTGATGCATTGCTATCTAAAGTACAGAATATACAAGTGAAGAGCAGCTGTATTTTTGTTGTTATGTCATTGAAATGATACCAACTACATTTAATGAGAGGAGAGATGGTTTTACTGTAAATAGGGGAATTAATGGAAGGTTTGCAGCAGCCTCTGTTAAATTGGTTTTATTTCCATGGCAACTCTTTCTGCTTCCTGGATAACTTTGTTTCAGTAAATGTAAGATTGGAGTGGGTGGAAGATAGGCCTTTCTGTCTAGCAATAAGTGGGTAACTACAATACATTTCTGTATCATGAACAGATAAATATAGGCACGTAATCTTGTTGTGTAGGGAATGTAATGTTACAGGTTGCTGAGAACCAAATGCCAGCAAAAATAAATAGGTAATTGAGAATGAGAGCCTATTGATAGTGCTAGTTCATTCATGCTGAAAGCACATACAGGATCTCAGCTGTAATAAACATAATGCATTGGGGTTTTTTTTCTTTTTTTTTAAGCTGTGAAATTTTATTGTGTTTACTAGTGTGACTAGAGCTAGGTAACTATTAATCTACTCTATAAAAAACTTGCTTGCTTCTGTTTCTCCTTCAGATTTGAAGTCAGCTACCATGCAGTTTGAAGGCCCAGTGGGAAGTTTACTAGAACACTATTTATTTCAGAGATATATTATGTGGATTTAGTGGTTTGTTTTGTTTTTCTGAAGGCATGGAAGTCATCCAGTTTGAATGCAAAAGACTGGGTTGTTCTATAAAACCACAAGAGCTGCAACCTCAGGGTTTGTTACAAAACTTCTTTTTTTCCAATCAGCAAAATAAAATTCTAATCTTTTTTCACATATGCCTTTCCTCTTAAAGCGATAATGTAGCATGTCTTACAATAGTTTATGTACCTAGACTTGATTTGTTAAACTTTTTTTTTAAATGATAAAAACTGGTCAGAGTTGACTCACCTTGAGTAAATTGGTTATCACTTGTGTTAATATTTAATGCTACGGTACCAGGCTGTACCCTGTTACTTTCAGAGCACTCCTATATTGTTTTGAGAGATAATGCCTCTTCTGCCTTAAATACCAGGTATCAGGGACAGGGCATGCTGTGTGGCCTCAAAGGCCCAGTGCTCCTGTTGCATTTGTCTTATATAAAGTCTGTGGCAGATCCTAACAGTGCAAACATTTAGGTTATGAGACCCTAATTCTGTTCTTGCTCATGGTGATTACAAAAAAGTTAGAAATAAATTAGTTCAGGAAAAAAACCAAACAAAACCAAAACCAAATCATTCTAGTTAGTTATTTGTATCTCATTGTGAAAAAATATGCTGACTCTTTTGAAGCTAGCCTGAGGTGGAAGGATTATTGGAGCCCTTAGATTTCATATTTAACTTTTTCTCATGCCTGCCTGTTTAGCTGTCATTTCCCTACATCTCCTCCTGTCACCAGTGCCCAGGACAGCTGCGGCTCCACACTCAGCACATCAGGATCTTTGTGCAGGGACGAGCCATTGGTAAGTACACACCAAGGCACCTCTGTGTGGTAAAAACAGGAACCTGAGAAAAACACCACAGTAATTTATAGACTTCCATCCTCTTTGGCAGTTAGCTAAGCTCCTTCAGGCTCTCCCCCTTCTTCCTTTGTTATGTTTTTCTGGTTTTTTAAATCCCAGCACCAGACTAGCTTTCATCCACGGTAGTTCTCTCATGTGGTCCAAGGAAGACCGCAAGAATGCCAGGACCAGTGCTGGGGAAGTAGCAGAAATACATAGCTGCAAGTAGAAAATGGGACTGAATCTCCAGCAACTGTTTGGTGTCCAGTGAGTTTAAGTCAGCTGTTAAATTGCACCTTGAGACTGTGAAGCTACCATTTTGAGATACTGGGCCTCTCCATGCGGTAACATTAGTTGGTGGTCAGTAACATTGAAGTTTTATGCATGGCTATTTTAATTAAAGTAACTTTTTCCAATTGTACTCAATCTTTGTGAGTTTCAGATAAAACAAAGCATTGTTGGCTGCAGCTTCTTTTGCACAGGAGGCCTAAATCTGGCCTTGTTAAGAAGATGCTTTGTCAGGAAGGTGTTGCTGACCTTGGTGAAATTCATCTCCTTTATGAGTGTGAATGGGAGCCAGGTGGACATGGGAAAGTTGCTCTGCGCCTCTGCAGCCCAGAGGCTCCCTCACGTGCTCCCAGTTCTTGCTTACAAGAGAAATCCCTGGGCATCTTTAGAGCAAATTGTTCCACTGCTGTTCTGCAGGTGGGAGTAAAACCCCAGTGCCGATGCTGGGGAGATGTGTTGTTCCCCAGGTGCTCTCTCTGCTGTCCCAGGTGTTCCTGCATGCTGCACGAGGGGCACAAGGCACCAATCCATGAGCAGGCCGTGTTGCCTTCACTGCACAGCTGCTAGGCCATCATGGAGAAAATAAGGCCAAGGCAGGCCTGTGTTCGTGCCAGGGTAAAGGCTGGGGTGTGGTGGTCAGACAGTGTGGTGGCTGCCTACCCTGGAAAGGGGTCTTCCCAAAGCGTTGTCCGATGTTTCCTGCCCTGGGAAAGGAAAGCCTCAAGCCATGGATCAGATGGCTCATACCTGGGCTTGGGTTCCACAGTCAGGTTTCCTCATGGCTAAAATATGTATCAGCATTAGGTTTAATAACATTTGCATGAGATTCGGGTTAGCAGCAGGATAGTGCTTTCAGAAATGGCAAAAACTTGCTGTGATGGAATCTCCTGCCTTGGTTTGGCTAAAGTAGTCTTCCGGTTTTCATTCTTTTTGAGATATCTGTGTTTCTGTTTTCCCTCCTGGACTACTAGCAGTCTGGGGCAATTTTTAGGAACCGAAAATGGATTTACATATGTGGTACTAAGGATTTGTTTTAATGTTTTCATGTTCCATGCGTGTGAATTGATTTTATTGTTGTTTGGTTGTTCATTTGTTGGTAGATAATCCGTACATCACCTAGAGCATCTTAGAATGACTATATTCAATTTTAACCAGATCTCTTCTTTTCTTTGGGGAGGGTAATGAAAATATTTTTTTTTTAATTGTGATTATATTTCAAAGTTTCAGTAAACATCATAGCTCAGTTGTATCAAAGGAAGTTCTTTTATATCATCACCAGAATGTGTCATAATACCACACCAAATTGTGCTTAATTGACCTGACATGGGATTCTCCTTGGCTCCTCTGTCTGATTTCTGGATGACCTCATGCAGGTGATTCAGCTGCTGTCACGCCCTTGCCTTTTGGGTAAAAGTATTATATACTCTTGTAACATAATTATTTCTAATAACTTGAAGCTACCTGACCTGCCATACTAAGTGTCATCTTATTACAGCAAGGTCTTTATATCCATATTCATCTTCGTATTCTGATGGGTTTACTGACTTGCCAGCCTCTTTGATCTGAGTGTAGGGCTCACCCTATAAATTTGACCCTATAAATTCAACGACATTGAAATGTGCTAAGCCCTGTCGTATTTGTATGTACATGGGATACAGCTGCCATTTCTCCAGCACTGGAGAGCTCTGGTTGCGTAGCTGGCTTTCTCAGAGCCACACTTGTGCTCTCAGGTAGAGCTAGATGCTTGCAGACACAGCATATCTGCACTTTGACAAAACTTCTGGATTTAAATGGCACACTTTTCTTAGTTTTTTGTCTGTCTTTAAATGGAAGTCACTGATGTTCATTCTTTTTCGTCAGGGTTTTAAGAAACCATTTCTCTTCACAGACTGCCACAAACTAGTGGCAAACATTAAAACTCCCCACCTTTCTCTGATATAGACTGCATTCCTTCTTTATAACCCTGTACAGTTTAAGGATAATGCTGTCAAACTTGGATTTAGTCACCTGTGATTTCTCTTTAGGCAACAGGGTAAGTGACCTAAATTTCAAGGTGCTGAATATGCCAATACCCTAATTGAAATTTTGGGTGTTTGGTATATAAGCTGCAACCTGTTTTCACTGAAGGCAGCAACTGGAGCAGTTACACATTTTTTCAAGACACACTTTTGGCCCTCATGCAGAAATCCTTCCCTTGTCCACACTACCTCTGCAGTTAGTTATGTTAGTAACTTCTTGGCATGTAATCTGGCTCTGTATTCCTTCACCATTTCTGTGCAGGGACTGTGCTGTGCTGTTCATGTGAGCATTCCACTCCCTTCTGAGAACTCTGCTGCTTTCACCTGCTGATAAAGACCCACCTTTAAGGTTAAAGTTAAAGGAGAAGTTACATGAGCTCATCTGAGGAAGCCCTACTGCTCTTCAGGGACGCGCTCAGGTGATGACTTTCTGTCTGAAGCTTTAACTTGCCAGATGATATTGCATATCTGCCCAGACATCTGCATTGTGGAGGCCACAGAACTCACTGAGGGATTCTTGTGATTGTTCAATCGTGTTATGCTGACAGCAGTCACTAAGAATGCACTAGGGCTTGGTTTCTAGAATCAAATTATGTGAAATCTGCTGCCAGTATTGATGGTCTGTACTCAGTGGTTATTTTCTTCCTGTTCTGCTTGAAAAAGAGATCTTTTTAATACTGCTGATAGACTGTAGAAATGTTACTTCCTTAATGATGGTACACTTTGGTTATACCTGTAATGATGTGGAGACATTTTAAGACCTGTTGTTAGTCTTTGAAAAGTAAAAGATATGGGAGAATTAAGACAAAGAATTTTTTAAAGTGATCTTTATTTTCTTGGCTGTCCCAATCATTATCCCTGACAACATGCATTTCTCTCACATGTACAGCAATCACTACAATGTAGTTACAGTAATGAAAAAACCCCAAAAGATTAGACAATAATATGTTAAATTCTTTAGTTCTGCATAATGTCCTAGGGCATATGGTACAAAGGGTTTGCTCCTAAGTTATTTTTCCATCTGTCTTCTTGTACTCAAACGATACAGATATGCTTATATGTATCCGTATACCCTGTCAATACTATGCAAAAAAAAAGTAGCATTTTTAATTTCTTGCTGATTGAGCGTTGCCCAGTTATGCTTCCTATTCCTCATACTTCAGAAAACTTTGTAGTTCTGTTTTATACTGAGATGATAAAATGATTGTTGGGTTGCAAAATGTGGGGAAATAGGGAAGATTCGTGTTCTTGGAACACGACTACTATTCTCAGCAGGTAGTCCAGCACACTCTGCACACCCTGCTGAACACAGTATCTTGTACCATAATGCTGCTTACTCCAAGAGCTAGAATTCCTTCTGATCCAGAGCTTAGAGGAAAAAAAATTTAGTCATTCACTCAGTGGCACACCCATTGCCTATTGAGAAATATTTTTAGAAAGAAGCAAAAGTCCACAGCATGGCTCTCAGAAACTGTTTTGAAATACCTGGCTACATGAACACTCATGCCTGTAGACTTTACTCAAGGAAACTTTTTAAGTACATCAACGGGAGTTGCATCCAAGTTGAGCAACAGACGACAGACTCAGGGCTAATGGGCTATCTATTGAGCTGGCAAATTTCCTGTTTTCAAAGCAGGAAAGTCTATGTCCTGAGTAATACTGAAACCAAAATATTCAGGTACGAGGCAGCTTTGGGAGCAGACATAAAACTTAAGGAAATTTTTGTAGAGTTAGCAGGATAGTTCAGGTTATCTCAGTGCTAAGAGAAATGTTTGTGTTAGTGCTGCTGGGATGCTGGACCTGTGGAAGGAATTCTTCCCACAGGGATGGATTTTGCAGTAGCTGGTGGCTGCAAAGGTGGCTGCTGGAATGTACTGGCCTGGAAGAGGAGGAGTGGGTCATGCCTTGATCCTCTCAAAGGGAACTGGGATTTCTTCCCTTTGCAGAATCCTGTGGAAAATCTGTGTGCAGAGGCACATTTTAAAAGTGGAGCAAACACCACTGCTTTTGGAGCACAGCCACAGAAGAAGTTGGGCTGCCCAGTTCTTAACAACGGGTCATTAAAATGCCTCCCCAAGACGAGGAAAGTCGCAGGCCTGAGGACATTTTAAACCATGTCTCTTACTCCGTGTGAAACCTCCTATCAGCAGGCTGGGAGTGCAGCCTCCTGTCTGACGTGCAACCCTGAGTAACAAAGGGTTCAAAAGACAGGAGGCTGGCAGTAGAGCAGCAGCTACCCCAGGGAGCTGTGTCCTGGTGACCAGGACCAGGTAACAGTTGTCTGACAAGCATATTGAGCAGGGACCTACATGGCATCTTGCTTCTGCGAAGACCTGCAGTGTAAGCTTTTTTTCTTTGACAGGTAGTTCACAGATCCTGTGCCAAAGACAAAAGTGGGCTTTTCATAATTTTAAGTCTTTTTCACAAACATTTTGACTGGCATATTTCTGCTTCTTACAGGTTCTGAGCATTTTTGCTTTGGGGAATACTAGGCAAAACCAAAGACCACTATCTTATCCTGAATGTAAGAAGTATTAAGTAACCTTTAGGTGATTATGAAAAATGTGTATCTGTAACTAATTTGCAGTTAAGATTATTTTGTGTGTCGGCTCGAGATTTCCCCCCATAATAATCATAGTATGAGCACTTTCTTACACTGGATTGGACTGCAGACTGGGTTGTAGCTGCAGAGCACTGTTCTAATTTATAATGCTTATATCTTATTCTAAAAGATTGGTTTAGAGAAGTGTGGAAAGCCACTACTTTGCTGTTGGGAGTTGTGTTTATGTTATGAAGAAATACCTTCCCTCTATGATGCTTTTAGTATAGATTTCTAATAATGCTCTTTTTGTTGCTGCTTGAAACATGGGAGAAAAGCTTTGTGTGAATGTTTGGGAAATGTGTCCAAGTGGAGAAGAATCACAGCTGTAACCCTAAACACTCTGTAGAATTCTAATGACAAAAGTATGCCTTTGGAGAGGCATGTGTTTGTTTTTCAGGTCTGGACAACTCTGAAAGTATGGTTCAGGCACAGAAGAATTATTCTGCAAAAATTTTTATTTATAGTTCAAGAAAAGTATTCACTGAGGCCTGGTCAGAAGACCTGACTTCAAGTAAACTGTACAATGAATAGTTTGCTACTACTAAATAAAATGTGATTTTTATTGGAGAGGTTCTTAGTATGAAACTATTATCGTTTTTATGTTGAAAGTATTATGTTTTGCAAGCTGCAATACAAACTTCAAAGAAAAAAATCTTCACTATGATTTAGCCAATATTATAAACAACTTTATACCATGTCAGAATTCCTCAGTACTAACTACTGCACAGTGGTGTGAACAATGTGATTAAATTAATACCTTAATGTCTATGAATGATGCCTCTATACACAGAGCTCTTTATTAGGCAGTAACACTGGACATTTTAAAATGTGTGGTCAAACTAATGCAATGGTACTTGTGTTGTTGCTGCTCTCTGACATGGGTCACAGTACAGCTGACTCTCTGCACGTGCAGGCTGAGGACATGAAACTCAGCTCCACTGATGCATTCTCAATCTGTGCTTACTCCAACAAAGCTCTGATACTTAGAAAAAAAGCCTGTCCGCATCCAATGCTAAGGAGCGTTCTCAAGTAATTAACTTTAAAAAGGAATTTTTCTTCCCTTGTGTTTAGGGATTAGGCATGCAAGTAAACTCTGTAGGATGAGGAGGATCTGTTACTGTAGATTTTCATCTGCCTCTGTACATGTCATAGAATCATAGAATTGGCTGGGTTGGAAGGGACCTCAGAGATCATCAAGTCCAGCCCTTGATCCACTCCCGCTGCAGTTCCCAGCCCATGGCACTGAGTGCCACATCCAGGCTCTTTTTAAATATCTCCAGGGACGGAGAATCCACCACTTCCCGGGGCAGCCCATTCCAATGTCTGATCACCCTCTCAGTAAAGAAATTCTTTCTAATGTCCAACCTAGACCTCCCCTGGCACAACTTGAGACCGTGCCCTCTTGTCTTGCTGAGAGTTGCCTGGGAAAAGAGACCAACCCCCACCTGGCTACAACCTCCTTTCAGGGAGTTGTAGAGAGTGATGAGGTCTCCCCTGAGCCTCCTCTTCTCCAGCCTCAACACCCCCAGCTCCCTCAGCCTCTCCTCAGAGGATCTGTGCTCCAGTCCCTTCACCAGCCCAGTTGCCCTCCTTTGGACCTGCTCCAGCACCTCGATATCCTTGCTAAACTGAGGGGCCCAGAACTGGACACAGGACTCGAGGTGTGGCCTCACCAGTGCTGAGTACAGGGGCAAATGGTCATAACACTTCCCTCAGAATTATATGAAGTATGTTTGTTAAATAATTTGGCTCAAAAATGTTGTTCTGGGTTTTTTTAATAACATTAGTCCTTGTATACTTGTACTAAAAAATGAAAGACTGTAGAAAAAGGACACATAATTGATTAATTACAGTAAAGACTTATCAGAAACAATTGGTCTGAGGATTTTAAGTAAGCTAAATATAAAAATGGAAGAGGTGCACCGATGTCTGAATTTTAAGTGAAATGCTTTAAGATTTTGAATTTTAAAGATAACTCCATAAAGACTACATGATATACTCCTGAGAATAACACTAAAAATTTGCTTCAATGGTCAGGGAAAAAAAAAAAAAAAAAAAGAGAAAAAATTAGCTGAAACTTTACATCTTGGTTGCTGTGATGAGAGGACCGTAGGGATGCAGTGGCACACCCCAGATTTATTAAGCTGTGGTGTATCTGTAAGTGTCCGTGCCTCTTGACAGCTGGTTTCTTCAGTACTGGCTTCCCCTAGGCCAGGGCCAGGAGAGGACCTGCCTGCAGTTGCAGATGACTTCAGCTCTCCTGAGAGCTTTGCTGCTTTCTTAGGCCAGAGCTCAGGGTTGGTGGCAGTGCAGAAAGTGGAAGGTGAATCCAGGAGCAGGGGAGCTCTGCAGCAGAACTCTGCAAGCAGGCCCTGAGAGCCAGCTTCAGCACTCTCCTTTCTTCTGAATGATTTTGTTTCATTAGTGTGTAAAGGGCAGAAATGAAACACTGGAGGCCGATGGGGTTTGCAGTCTGGTCAAATTCAGTGAGGTCTGTGCTTAGTAAGGTCTTGTAGCTGGAAATCACCTTAGTATTTGTGTGACACCAGCCTTGCTGACTGAGGATGAAGTAAGTCCTGTGAGCACAGTGATTACTTATGCAGGGATAGACATTCCCATGCCTGTAAGTACCAGGCTGTGTTAGTCTGTTTTTATGTACTTTCAGATAGGCATGTTTACTTTATTTATTGGCAGGAATGAGGTTGAACTTAACCAAATATTAGTTATAAAGTTGAAATGCCTTATTGATGTAGACATTACTTAGCTGTAAGAGGACTTTGGCTCCATCCAGTACTTTGTATGATAACATCTATCATCTCAAAGCATATATCTGAAGCCTTGTGTGTCATGTTTGTTTCAAATTATGGTTTATACTAGCAATTTGGAGTTACTCTCTGTAAATTTTCTCCAGTTCTGTACTAGTGTAAGGAGTCCAGACTAATCTGTCCCTTTGGTTTAATAAAGCAAGTATAGATTAGGATTGTATTTTGTTGTTTGCCTGTATCAATATATCCTCTGATTCCAGCAGGACAATTCACAAGAGAGGTGTAGTGGTTTATTTTTAACAGAGCCAGATTTTTTGTGTGTGCTAAACCTGATTATTTTCTGCATTTGAAAGCAGTACAAAATCTTGTTCTGAAAAAGTCATGCTGAGGTGGATCCTCAAGGTAATGCCTGCTCTCTCATCTGGTGCAACTGCATGGGCGTTGGCACAGGAATGGTTCCAGACAGCTGAGGATTTACACTGCAAGTGAGAAAACATTTCCTAACATATCATGTTCTAGTATGTGTTAAGACTCCTTGAGAAGCTATAAGAGTCCAAACTGTACTCTTCTTACAGGATAGAATAGTTAAGTTTCAGATATTTTGAATACATATTTCCTTTTCTTGTTAAGTTCTGTCTGACTAAAGGAACTCATTTTTGTTTTACACAAAGCAGCCTTTGTGCAGCAGGGGAGCAGGGGTGGAGTTCCAGATACTTTTGCCTGTGTTCTCATTCTGCATAGCAGATGTGAGATTCCAGGAGAGGACTGGGTGTTGGCTGAGTCCAGGAGGTGAGGTTGTCACACACCTCCACTGGCCTCAGCCTGTGTCCTCAGCAGGTCAGCCTCTGTCTGTGCAGAACTAGGTAAATGCAGTGTTGTTGCAGCCACGTTTGGGGTGCTGTGGACATATTTGGGCCTTATTTTTAAAGCAAGGAAAGACAAAAATGCCTTCTTTGACTTCTAAGATAATTAAAAGATAATTAGAAGTCTTCAAATATAATTAATAGTAGGTTGTGTTTTTGTTTGTTTGTGTTGGTTTTTTTTTATAATCTGAAATTCAGCAGAAATAACTGCATTTAAATATCATATGCAACAGAAATTTAATCAGTGTAGGTTTGGCATAGACAGCAAAATACTTGTGAAAGCAAAATGCGCATACAGAGCTCTAAGAACTGTGCTCTCTCAAACGGAAATCGGAGGAGGAAAGTCCTTTATAGTGATCAGTGCATGTTTTTATTCACTTTGATTACTGCTGTGGAACGTGATAGTGATAAATAGAAAGTTTAAGTGAGAGGAATGAGAGGAAAATGAGCCAGAGCTATCTAAGAAACTGTATTCCTTCCTCAGTTAGACTGCCAGATGGAGTCTGTAACCACTCCTGTCACTGTTTTTGTGCTCTCTTTGGCTTGTCTCACATCTTTTTCAGTTTAGCGTGTCTATTGTTAGTCCTTGGTGATGGAAGATGGGAACTAATGCAGGCTTGAAAACAGTTTAAAAAAATACATAGCCAAAGCAGATATGGGGAAGAGTTGGATTAAGCTTAGTCTGCTTTTTGTACATCTGTTTTATTCACTACAGTAATCCTCTTCCTGTTTCCATCTCTTTGTGATGCTCTTTAAGTGCTGCACCACCACCTTTATTCTTCTACACTCCTTGTTGTGTCATACATAAATACATACCTTCCCTAAGAATGTGGAGATGTGTTTTTATATGTGATAGAGGCTCAATAATAGGGCAATATAGGACATGTAAGCAAATTTGTGCCTCTTCAGCCTGTTACCAGTTATTGACAAGCCCTAGACTTTTCTAGCATCAAGGTATCTGCATTCATCTTCTACATAGAAAAGTAATTGGGCATTTGAAGTTGAATTTACAAGAATTACCACAAAGGCAGCTTATGTGAAAACAGCAGTGTTCCTCTGAAGTGTCAGAAAATGTTTAGTGAGATTTGTTGCATTATATGCACTCTGCCCAATTGTAGACCTTTGCTTATTCTTTCTAAAGATTCTACTAAAAATATTAAAAGTTTGGGCTTAATCCTCAGCAAGCCTTAGCTGAAGCCTGGCTTCACTTGAACTCTTCCAGGAGAAGTATATTCTTAATCTAATGCTTGAAAAATAAACGGGTAAGCCAGGAGTTTCAGATACACTGGCAGGACCACCTAACCAGCAGTTCCGAGAACTTTGTTTGTAGCAGAGAAGTTGTGGTGCTGTCCTGTCATACCTGCCTGCTGTTCCCAGGCCTATTGGTAAAAGAGTATTTTATTGCTTATCACATATTCTGAAATAAAAGAGATTTGCTGTGAAGTGGTATTGAAACTCATTCTGCTT
Source organism: Heliangelus exortis (assembly GCF_036169615.1). Classification (NCBI taxonomy): domain Eukaryota; kingdom Metazoa; phylum Chordata; class Aves; order Apodiformes; family Trochilidae; genus Heliangelus; species Heliangelus exortis. The sequence continues at coordinate 26,331,851 of NC_092430.1, forward strand.
GTGATATCTTTTTATAATCATTGCACATTAATCATGAGCCGGATTAATCAACAATCCACTTACAAAGTCTGCATATGAAGAACTGCTGAATAACTTTGTAATTGTAATGGTTCCACAGGGCAAATTTTGATTTTCCTTCAGAAAAATTTTGTATATCCCTGCGTAGCACTCAGTTAATAAGCCCTGTGACTTCAGCTAAGGGCAGAATGTAATTGATCAAGATTCTAGGAGTCAGTGGAGAGTGATAGAAGAAAAACCCTGAGGTGTTTTGCCTGGCAGGCAAGTGCTCTTGTGGCTGCAGTTTCCTCACAGGTAGTGCCTGTGGATTTGGAGGAAAGTGTGACCCAGCTCAGCTCCGATACGTGGCAAGGGCTGAGTGGGGTCTCTTTGTTTGTTTGGGGGTTTTGTTCTCACCTTTAGAGGAAACTTCCAGTATTTGTATTTGTTTATTTCATACTCGTGAAGGGCAAAAGCAGTACTACTTGTCTGCTGTGAGGATCTGTAAAAAGAGAAAGCTGGTTTACTTCTGTTTTTAACTTACCATGTGGTAGTGCTCTTCCTGGAAGAGCTCTCTTTTGGAACTAGCACCTGAACAAATTCCATTCCTACTGAAGCTTTCAGGATTTTACTCAGGGGGTATGCTCAGTTCTTACTGCAGAGTGCCTGACTCGAGCCATCAGCAGCTGCACTCAGCGTTGTCCTCTTATGCAGAAGGCAAATGGTGCCTGCTGCTTGAAGATGGTAATTCCTGAGCTGTTGAACAAGTCTTGAGAGCCAGAGGCCCATCATTTAGCATCTGTGCTCATAGCCTGATTATCACTAGAGGGAGCTGGTGGAAATTTTCCAAGCACTTACAGTTAGTCCTATGGGTGGGATCTGACCCCTAAGGAGATGGCTGTGCAAACGAATACTGCTCTGGAATGAATGTGTGCAATCCTGCAGCATTAACTTCCATGTTTTGGTGCACTGATGACATGGATGCTTTTAGCTGTAATTATAGTTCAAAGGAACATAAAACTCCTAATTCTGAAACTTAGTCTTTCCCCATCCTCCAAACCCAATTGCAGTTCATTAGAATGGTACCACACATGAGGTAGAAGGATCTGGTGAACAGAGCAGCCACAGTGAAGTGCTGTATGTAGTACAGGCACCATATAGAACATACACCTTCAGTATGTGTACACAGAGTAAAGTCTCAGTTGTATTGTTCCTGTATGTTTTCTTAAAAAAAAAACCCTAAGAATTAATTGAAACATAATCAGCATCAAATGCTATTTTCTTACACTTTCCTCCACTAAATGTTGCTCAGATTAAAAAGGATCTTCTGTAGCCTGACCTAGTTGTAGTAATTTTAAATTGGTTTGTTCTTCTGGGTTTTTTTAAACGACATTCGGCTATTAAAAACTTATGGTACCTTTGTATATAGTTTTTGAAGTCTTGATGGCCCAGTGGAGGAACATGACCATGAAATAGTTGGCTATATGATTGGCAGTTGTCTTAAGCACCAGCTGGTAGTAAAAATTCTGTGCACTGAGCATATATTGTTAAATGAACATCAGAGTTCCAGTTTTAATGACAGCAAAGATTTGTGGAACGGTGGGAGCATGGTTTAGGAAGTCATCTTGTGGCTAGGTCTGATTTGCTCTTCTGATTGTGATGTATGTGGTCCAGTTACTACTAAAGCTGAAAGATGTGCAAGCAAATAGAGCTTGTTACATCATCAGTCATGATAACAGAAAAGACAAATTAGTTTTAAACACTCAATTTCCCATTTTACTGCTGTGGAATTAATGCATAGACTGTTCCTAGCCCAGCAGTAGTTATGAGATCTAACTTTTAAAGTTTTTAACTGGCATGAACTTACTAATGAATGGTTCCAGAGACAAGACTACACGAACAGTGCATGGAGCATATGCTAGTGACACAAAATGGGCAATGAAATTTGTTGCTCTTCTTTTTTTTTTCTTTTCATTTTTCAAGCCTTGAGACCTAAAATATATGATATGATAGAGGTAATCTTTTTTGCCAGTTGAGAGGTAGAGTAGAAAACTACTCATGGGATCACTATATGAGAAACACAAAAATGCTTTATGATTTACTTTTGCACCACAAGAGCCAAAGACATAATTATGATATTTTTTTGTTCCATGTTCTCTGAAGTGTCAGAATTGGGTGTCTTATTGGATGTCTGCTTTATGGAGATTGCTACAGGGAAGGGGAGTCATAAAAGTGCCATACTAGAAGCCTGAAATCAGTCTGTTCATCATGCTGTGCTATGCAGACATGCATATGCTAAGGTATTTCCAAAATTCTGGTGGACACAGCCATTGCATACACACAGTACTGAACAAAGTATGCTTACAGTACAGTGGTGATAATGTTTCATGCTTGTTTGACTGTTGCAAGAATGTCACAGTTTTAGAGATTGACTAGAAATGTAGAATGCAAACCTGTGTGTAAATACTGCAGTCCAAGAGAAACAATCTTCTGTTGGTCATTTTGCATGGCCAAAGCTTCACTCACAGGCAATGGCAGAAATAGAATTTGTCTTATGCCCTACTTCTATCATAATAACATTGTTGCAAGAATTAATAAATGCAGGCAGCATCATAGGGTTTATATGTCACCAGAAAACAGTTTTTTGAAGTGGTTTATTTGATTGTGGAATGATGTTACAGTAGAATTGCAAGTCTAGGGTCAGTAATAGTTGTTCTTAAGTAAGGTTTATGGGCTCTTCTTCAGAGAAAGGAATTTCTATACACTCATTTAGTGGTAGCTCTGCCCTGATTTTAAGCTTTTGAGTCTCCCAGCTGGTTGGTTAAGTGTCAAAACTACTTTGTTGCATCATGGCTGACTCCTTAGGTCAGCATTGTTACACCCATATGCTCTGTGGGCTTGATAATGTATGGAATAGTATTTAAACATAGAAGTTCTTGATAATGCAAAATTTTATTTCAGATCAAGTGTTTGGAAGCCAATTATACAGGTTATAAATAGAACAGATTTTAAATTAGTTCCCAGTGGCCATATGTATGGTGTGTGATTTAGGGAGGGAGGGTGCTGGGTGGTATTTTGGGGGATGGAGTGTTTTGGTTTTTTGGTGTTTTTTTTTTTTTATCATAACACAATAAAGGGAGTTTTCAGTTGAGCAGCCATCTCCTACTGCAGAGGAAACTTGCAGGATGGTGTTTATGCTCATGTTAGTCATCAGAGATGAAGTGCACAATAATGGTAAGCCTGTGTTTCCACAATTGGAGGATATTTCTCATAATGAAGGAAGTCTCCAAGGTCAACAGCTACAATACCCGGAGAAGTTACATCACAAAACCACATTTGCACAAGACTACTCTCTTTTTTTTTTAAATTCCTCCCCTTTTTTTGTTTGCAGGCTCTCTCAGCCTAAATGTTGCTCACTTCGCTTGGAGGAATGCCATGGATTTTATTTGGACTTCTGTTTACAGTGTCAATTAGCTGTTAAAGAAACCAATATGCACACCCCTAACAAAAAAACCAGAATGAGTGTTTTCCCCTAAATAATTGAATAATAATCCTGTACATAATCCTAAATAATCCTGTACATTTCCAACCTTCCTTTGTCTAGCTACTGTTTTTACAATGAGAATTGCATTGTATTATGTTGATGACACCAGCAAACCTGGCCTGGGACAGTGCATTTCTTAGTTATCTTCTGTCTTGGGGTAGTAGTGGGTATGGCAGCTCACAGCTCTGGGTCGATCTGTATTCTGGTGGAGAAGGAAGCTTTTGGCTATTTTAGCAAAATTTGCATGAGGGAAAGAGAGAAGGCTAGATTTTAATTTCTCCTGGTCACTCTGTCTCCATTTACTTTGCATATTAATGTTACTGGTAAATGTAACACAGTTTGGAAACAGTTGACATAATACGTTTCTCTGGGCATTTTCTTTTTTGTGTTTCTGTACATGAAATTTCAGTACAAAACCTGTATTTTGTACTCCTCTTTTTGAAGTAGTCTTTTCACCAGTGCTTGCTTAGTTTACCTTTAACAAATCCCTGTTAATTCAGCCTGTATTATAATGGCACGAACACGGGCACCCCTTAGAAGCCTACCTGTCCATTTTATTTGTTTTGCAACTCTGGATGAGGAGGCTCTTATTCCACCAACAGGATAGCAAAGTGAGAGGTTGTTCTACATACTCCTCATTGCTGTAGATCTTACTCTACTTATACCCAAAACTGTGACTCAGTACTGTTGGAGTCAGCTGAGTCTTTCCCTGGCTTCAGGTTGTTCTGAATGAGTCTATAAACCTAAAAGTCAAATCGTCTAACAAAGAAAACAAAACCTTCTTCCTTCAGCTCCTAACAGATCTTGTGTTGTGGTTTAAGCCTGTTGCTCATGCCTAATCATGTTGACTGGTGATTTTTCCAAGCAGTATATATTAATTAGAGGGAAATTACCTAGTATTCAGTATTTCCTTGATGCATTTGGTTTGTCAACAATGGTTGCGTTTTAAAAGTGGTTCTGCCATCCCTGTTTCCTCACTCTACAATTGGGAATGGTAGTTATGAAGAGGTGTAAACGTCATCCAGGTAGCCAGGTAACACTGACTACTTAAGGAGGGGAGAATAAAGACCAAGCTTCTTTTAGGTGTGGACAGGTATGAGAGAGGTTGGATTGGACTACTGAAAGAAGGACTTGCAAAACTGAGGACATGTGTTTTGGAAGGTGTGCTAGATGTGTTGGTTATAAGTTGCTCATCCTTGCCTTGCTCAGCATCGTGGCCAACATTTTACTTTATTTCCCCAATGGTGAAACAAGATATGCTTCAGAGCATCATCTCGGCAGATATGTGGAGTGTCTTCATGGCATTCTAGGTGGAGGCTTTTTGGTAAGTAATGAGCCGGTCACTTCTACAAGCTTATTTTGGAGATGTGTGGGATGACTTTCTTTACTAGTTACATTAGTTTTTTGTTCAAATATCTTATCATTAGAAACCTCTGGACTTACATCAAAAGAAATTAGCTATGTAACCCCATAGATATTATTAATTACTATCAGTTCTCTTATTTTTAAAGTTGTGCCAGTTTACAGGATAGAAAATCATAGGGTCTAGGTTGCAGAATCCAAGTGCAATGCTGGAACCAGGCCTCTGATAAGTTCAGGCCAGGTGATAAGTTCATGTAAAGTGTTAAATCTTATTTTGTTTTTTTCCATCTTTTTTTTTCTTTTCTTTCTTTTTCTTTCTTTTCTCTCTTTTTTTTTTTTTTTTTTTTTTTTTATCATCTTTTTTTTTGGGGGGGGGGGGGGGGTTTGTTGTTTTTTTGTTTTTAATATTGTTGACCTCTTCTCCTTTTAATTGTCCCTAGATGACTAACATTTAGCTACAGTTCCTTATTTGCTGTTACCTGAGATGCTGGCAGTTACTTCTCTGCCTTAGCTCTTTATTTGGGGGGGGGAATCAGATGGCAGCCATCAAAGCTCTGGATTCAAGTAACAGCAAAGGGTGAAGAGTTGTGTTCATTATAGGGCATTGTTTTATTTTCTACCTTTTCTATTTTGTGGACCATATTGTAACTTGTTTAAGTTCTTTGACTTGAGACACCCTTTTCCATTTGCTTTTAAACGTCCTCTTAGAAATAGGCTACAGTTCTCAAGGTGTCTGCAAATCGCAGGTTGAAAATGATAGCGTGATCTTGTGAGGTACTTACAGCTGTGTTATAGCCCCATTGGAACCTAGACTGAGATCTGCAAAGTATGGGCTTTACAAATAGAAGAATACAAGTGAAATCAATGGAACTACTGCTGGAACACACTCATACAACCTCTTCTGGACCTGCAGCATTGGGACTCAGCAATAGGTTTGAGTAAGGGCTGACAAATGTATGAGTGTTCAACTAGTTTTTATTTTATTGCCTTATTAAGTAAGCCTGTGCAGTTTTCAATGCACTTTGCCTCTTTCTTTATGGGTTTCTGAGGTACTCCTGGGTGTAGAGTCTATGTAAGTGCTGTTACTAGGTCCTGTTACTGCTGGGAGGATACTCTGTTTAATCGATTCTGCCGTTCCTTGATTTTATGCTAAAAGCTCTGGAGGATGGATGGTTTATGTTTCTTACAGATACATTCTGCTTTGTTACTTTGCATTTCTGTTGCTGGAAACTGGTTGTGAAAAACATGAAAAAGCTAGCTGTCTGTAATGAGATGTTTTCCAGAATTGGGCAAAATAGTTCTAGACCAGTCAGACTGGTTTGTCACACAGGTAGTGATGACTACTCTTCAGCAACTAGTATGTTAGTACTCGTTTGTTTATTTTCACAAAATAATTATGAGACATTACCTTGTAGTACTCATTTGGCAGAAAGTGAATGCATCTTTTTACAAAGCATTTTATTTGCAGGACACAAAACTATTTAAAGTTGAGTACTTTGATTTGTAGTGGTAAAACAACAGGCTCTGTCATCAGGCTCTTTATGCTCCTAAGTGCTGTGTATACACAAAACAGAAATAGAAATATGCTTACCGTGGGAAATTGAATAATCTACACAGGCTGCCCCCCCAACTCTCCTGCCAATAAGCAATATAAATGAATGAAGTGTGAGGACTGTGTTTTATCTGCCCTCTCTGTGCAGGAAAATGGATCAGCGTATTTTGTTTTGTCTGTACCTAGGTACTGATTCCAGCTGTGGTATTCATCGGGCGTCACAATGACAACTGCTGTGGGTGCTTTGGCTGTGAGGGCTGTGGGAAGGGCTGTGCGGTAAGTGAGCCTTGGTGCTCCAGTCCCAAGTAAACCCAAAGACAAGGTGATGGCTGTGTAGAAAATTCACCTCTATGTTTGCTATGCAGATGTTTTCCTCAGTTCTGGCTGCCTTTGTTGGGATCCTTGGTTCTGGCTACTGTATAGTCATTTCAGCACTGGCCTTGTCTCATGGACCATACTGTTTTACTCGCCTAGAAAGAAACTGGATCTATCCTTTCACTGAATCTTCTGGAGGGTAAGTGGTCTGTTCGTGGGGTTGTTGTATCTTCTCCCATGTACACGTGGGTTTTATTCTAGTACCTTTTAGCAATGTCATGTAACCATATGCCTAGATCCAATTATAAGTTCATCAAGAACTGAACAGATGTGTCAGTTACCCACTCTGATAGTTTAAAACCAAAGCAAGAAAGCTTCTGCGTGCTACAGAAAGAGTCCTGAAACGTATATATATGTAGTATTTATATACCGCGTACTGCTCATGTCCATGAACACCTCTAACATAAAGTTTTAGGACTTTGAAGGATTTACAAATGATAGATAGTGGTCATTAAGAAAATTGTTTTATCATTTGTGTTAGAATCTGTTTTGTGAAGCTTGCTTCTGAAGTTGCTTCATGTAAGTGTAAACTGACATAATGCCTTCATTAGTGACAATGGCACAGAACCTCTGTAAATGAAACTAGAAAAGGTTCATAAGAATCTTTGTTCACTGCAGGGTGGGGAGGGCCAGAAGCTGTTAATTATTCTTAATTAGAGCCTATGTATCTGGCTTGTGTGCTGCTCCCCATTAGTCCTCAGCAATTCTGTAGGTTGGAAAGGACTTGGTTTGGATCGTGACATGCTTTTACAGTGTCTGTATGGTTGGCAACAGTTGCTGTCTTTGGAATAAAGGCCCAGTCCTGAAAAGCTCTGTGACTGTTCTGAGATATAGCATTGCTCTTTCAGCTTTTTTGAACTTGTTTCTTGCTTTAATCACTAATTGAAGATTCTGCCTTTATAGCTTGTATTTTTTTAAAAGAAATAAAGACTTAACAAAAAAACATTGCTGATAGTTTGACATGTTCTTAAACAAAGCAAACTTTGCATGGAATAAACCACAGCGTTTTCTTTTCCCACTTTGAGGGGAATTATCCTCAATGCAGATACGGGCCAGGTGTAATTTGGTTCTAGTGTATGATAAGCATTCCCCTCCATCACAATGTTAAAATATTCTTCTCATTGGTATGTACAGGTACTTGTTTGAGTATAACAAGTGGGCTGCATGTCAAGAGCCTCAGAACATCGTGCAGTGGAACGTCACCCTCTTTTCCATCCTCCTTGTCCTGGGAGGAATAGAGTTCATTCTGTGCTTCATACAGATGATCCGTGGCATTCTTGGCGGACTGTGTGGGTTGTGCAGCAGTCACGAGGAGGTAAGCCCTTTCTAGTTATAACCATGCTTCTCAGACGAACATGAATCACTACTGGGACTTATGCTGCTGTGGAGTCTTACTCTGCAGCTGTTTTTTAGGCATTCTTAAGCAACAACGTAAAGTGTACAACTTTTTTATGGCCCTGTCGTGGTTGGCATTTTCAGGTAGTGTTGACCACATTCTTTCAGCTGATTCCTCAGCTGTCACAGAGAAATTAGTCTGTGTAGGAGCCAGAAGGCTTCTTTTTCTTTCCCCCTGTAGCACATGTGGTGGTCAGGACTATACAGGATGTATAACTGAAATACAAATCTCCTGGTGATGGTGGTCTTTGTCATAGACCAGACCTTTTTTGCAGAGTGTGGTGGAGTTCTGTGCTAGGCTGCTTGTTCTAGCTTGTTCTAGCTGCTTGTTGTAGCCTTGTATTTTGCTCACAGCAAAAACAGTGAAAATATGCCATGTGTGATGAAAACTGCAGCATCCTGGCCTTGCTTAGTAAACGTAGGATAAGAGAAGGAATTTAATCACACATAGCTGACAAAACCTGCAGACAGATCTGAAGGATTTTTTGAAGGTGGGTTTTTTTTGCATGAGGAGGGGGAATTCCCTTTAAGTTCCTGAATTTCCTCTGGAGTCTTGTTAAACAGTATAAGCATGTTGTTAAGATCAGTATCATAGTGATATAGTGTTGGAATTGCAGTTGCTTAAAGTATGAAACTGATATGATTTATATCACACACATATTATGACTATATTTCACATATTAAATTGACATAGTTAAATGTCAACTGCAGTGTAAAAGAGCCCTGGCTCTGGTTGTCTTAATGTTGTCAGGTTAATTTTAGCTTTTATAGTTGGGTATAGTATTACCATTCTTCCCTTTAATATGTGTTCCTTTCTTTTTGTTCCCCCCACAGACATACGTTTGCTAGAAACCTGACTATGGATTGACATCGGTGCATGTGTGTAGTGTATTGAGTATTCTCTGGGTTTTTTTTTTATTCCATGCATACTAAAATGCACATTGTTGTCAAACTGTGCTGTTACCGTTAATCTAACTGACTTGGGGCCAGCCTTTGTTGTTGAAGTCATATATGGGTTTTCCACTAACATGCCTGTATCTGAAGGCAAAATGTATCCTGAATTTCTTTGGTTCATTTCATCTTAGTACAGGCAACTGCCTGAACATACGTCACTAAAGAGGCTTCTTCCCCCCCTTTCTACTGACATAGCAGCTCTCTACTTCATGCTGCTTTTCCAATAAAGTTGCACTTTCATTCTGATCTTGGAACGAAAATGAACCCAGTCCAGTCTGGCCTAGAATACTTGGACCAAAAACAAAGCAGCATTAAGTGTGGATAATCATGGGCAGACACATGCACCTCACCTCTTCAGGATTTTTCTGAACTTCTGTATTTCACAAATAAAGATTTATACTAATACCCAGTAGGTGACACTGATTCTTTCCCTGCCCGTGCTGAAACACTGCTTTCACAAAGAGCAGGCATGAGGACACGGATAGGAAGCAGTTGGGTTATAGCCTCCAGCAGACTCTGTCAGAGTGGGAGCTGCTTCACGCTGTGGTGTAGATCACTTAGCTGACCCAGGCAATCGAACATCAGCAAGGGTATGATAGTTCAGTGGTAGCTCTGTCACAGAGGCAACTGTCATATATGTGGAGTCTTAGTCCTAGATCTGGGCTGGCAGTTCATTGCTGATGCCTCTCCAAGCATCCAAGGCAGGTTCCCACACAGCTGAGCCCAGCTCTGTGTCCTTTCTACTGCTCTCCTGAGGAGGATTTACTCCTGACTACTTATCCAGAGTCTTGAAACCAAGCAAAATGTGAATCTGGGTTCTGGTTTTTTTGCATCACTCAGCAGACCCCCAGGCATAGCACTGTTCAGAAAATACAGTGCAAATTCATGTCAGTAGTGAGAGATTAATGTGAAATATTTCACTTCACCAGTAAGCAGCCTGAAGGAAATACCATAAAATCCTGTGAAAGAACCTCTGGAGCGTAGCTTGCAACATATTCCAATCAAAGTTTTATCACAAGTTAAAGTAAATCTGAATGATACACTGCCAGCAACCTTTCTGGCAAAGTTATCAGTATGCTACTGGCAGTGGCATTTTTCAAGTGAAAACCAAAATGTGACTTGCCATTTATTTCAGAGCAATGAGGCCAATTACCATTATTGCTCAATTTTGGGATGTAGTAATTTTTGTATTTCAAACAGGCAAATTAGTTTCAATTAACTGTGGGGTGAGTGGAGGAGGAAAAGAAGGTCTCAATAGAATAGGGTATAATTTCCATGCAAGTTAAAGATTTTTGCCTTTATGCAAAAACTTGTCTTTCTGATACAAACAACTAACTAAATAACTGAAATAATTTTAGAAATTCCAATGGACAGAATAATTAGGCTGGAGTTTGGAATTAAAACTAGCTCAGATCCATGCAGCAGTAGTACACAGCATTACTGCTCACTGTTCATGTGGTCATATAAAAACAGGCCAGTTGAATTCCTTTGTTTCCTGATGCATAAGACATTGTTTTGGGAGTTTGATCAGTTAAGTTGTGGAGAAGTGGTTGTTTTTATATTAAATTCATTTCAGTTAGCAGAGAAGTCACTCATTCAACTAAATGTGGCTTTTTGGTAATGGCCTCAGCACCAACTCATGGATATTAGCAGCAACAGGAAAGCATTTCTTGCAACACTTGGTTAAATGAGAAACTGGTTTCCAGGTTTGCCTAATACTTAATATAAAATATTTGCTTCCTGCTCCAGCAGTATTGCATGACAGCAAAAAAAAAAACAACAAACCAAAACAACCCACATATTGACTTGGTATTTGCAGAGCTCAGTTAAAGTACAGAATAAGCTGTGATATGGACTGCTGTACTGCAGAATGAATGCTGTTCCAGGTGTCGTTTTCCAAGTCAGTTTCTTCTAATCAGAATAGATCACTATGGGAAGTAGCAGCAAATTTTATTCTAAACTAAGCTGCTTGCTGGTAATTTTGGCTTTTGCTTTTAGAAAAAAAGATTTCGGCTAATTACATGATCTCCGAGTTCTGTAATAAAAGATCAGACCTTGCAATGTGATGCTCCAGCTTTTAATTCATCTGTTTTCTCTCATCAGTAAGGCACAATGATGATGGCATGAGTTTCCTATGAACTTGCAAAGGGGCATGTATTTAAATTAGAGGGAATCTTGAAAAGTGTCTGTACTGATTAGGGAGTAAAACAGGAAATGGAGTAAAGTCTGAGGGCTTAAAAACAAAGTCATCTACAAAAAGAAAGGGGGAGGAAAGCAGAGGGGAGTCACAGCAGAGAATGGGTAGAAAAATGGTGTAACTGTGTAAGTGCCACCATGCCCATTTCCTTGTGTGATCTCATTCAAAGTAATAGGAAGGAGTTGGCTACCACATGCAAACCAAACAGCTTTTATGAGATCACGATAGAAGCCTCATATGTGCAGGGCCCAAAACAGCCCATGAGGAAACAGCAGGAAAATAAGCCATGACATAATGGTTTCTAAAATCAGACTTCTTGCTTTTGATAGAGAACCATTTTTTTGTTGTTGTTCTCCGACTATGGCTTTCCTATTGAATACACCCAAAGCTCTTTCTTGAGTTATTTTTCTGATGACTCATAGGTCATGGAAAGAAGGCTTGGGTTGTGCTGTGAGCACTCAAACAGCTCTGTCTCTGTGTTACAGGGATGGATGTTTAGTTGCTTAGGGTTTAGTGGGTGATGGCACATAAAAATGGGGAAAATGTATGGCTTTGGCTTTGCACAGTGCAGAACCACAAGCATTTGAAAAAACAGGCAGACCTTTTGTTCTGTACAAGAAGTCATGTGTACTTAGGTCAGATCTGTGACTGCACGTACTCAGCTGAAAGCAGAGTTAAACAACTGGAGAAATAGCAGGATTTAATTTATGAAACAATTAAGCTCCATAATCCCATGGAAAGGAGTAGTGAATGAAAGTGTGATAGTAAGTCTGCCTGGCAGTTTCTAACCAGTGTTATCTGGTGTTCTGTGCTCTCTGCAGGGTGGCTGAGACGCAGCGTGAGGTTTTTGTGAGGTTGCCCCAGGTTAGTAGTAAGTGTTTGTTCACCCTGAAGGCCATACCTGCCAAGCTCTGGGTTTAATTCTCTGCAGTGTGAGGCAATGTGTGGCCCTCTGTACAGAGTCTGGACATGTTTGTCATTTGGCAGCCCCCTCACTCACTCGAGGTAGAAAAAGCGTTGAGCTGCAGTAAGGCTGAGCACCCTGCCTCATGGCACAGTGAGTGCATTGGAGTCTGTGTTCTCGGGAGGAGTGCGTTTCTAAGTGGTCACTAGGAAATGAGATTTTTGAAGTTCCTTCCTGAGTCTGACTTCTAGACATACTTCATTTGGAAGATCACAAAGGAGGATCTTTTAGAAGGGAAACTGCTACTTAAAGGCACATGCTTAGGAAGGACAATGAGTTTAGGCTGATAATGATCTATTGTTCTGCTAGCTGTTCTGCTCTTGACTGAATCACACCCCACTCCCCCAGTTCTGGTGAATATTAAATGACTAGATCAAACTGAGGAGGTCCACACACTTTTCATATTTAAAAAGAGACAAGACTTGTAAAGAACAAAACTCATAAAGTTCTTGAGAGATGGCTTTAGAGTCATGTGGAAGCTGTTTGAGTTGTCTGCTAATACCTCTTGCACTCTGGAGTATTGTTGTTAACATCCTATTGTACTTCCCTAATGGGAAAGCTTCACATGCTGCCAGTTACCAGCTTCCCAACTACGTTTGGTATTTCGAAGGGATTTGTTTCTCAGGTGTCATGGTAAGTGTTTTTTCTATGGATTTTTAATGAATGGCATTCTGCTGCAAATAATACTGGGTTGGTGTGCGGCAACACAATTGTGCTAATTGTGCTTTTAAAGACAATATAGGTTACTTTGGCGGAAAGTGCAGGCAGAAAAACTATTGAACTGAAAAATGCAAATATACCGAGTTACATGCTGTATATACTATCTGAGTTCATGTAAGCGATTTTGCAGGGTTGGTTATGGGTTTTTTTCTTTTGGCTTTTTGTTCATATTTAACTTAAGCTTGTATCGTGGAAGCAGGGCATTATGTTGGTTTAATCCTCTATGGAGGCTGAATTAGAGCTCTCAGCAAAACGAAATGAAACCTAAAAATGGTTCTCATAACTGTTCAGATGTTTTTAAGAGCTGTATGCAGCCCAGTGTTTAGAGGAGAAGGTACAATTCAGAGTGCATTGAGTGCTACTGTTGTTAGGCTAAATACTGAAGATTGTCCACTGTGATTGGCACAGTAGGATTTTCTCCATTGCATTTGTAATATGCTCATTTGCAGTAATAAGCTAAAACAGAGTTGCCCACTGCTCATACTGTTCGCTGTGTGAATCAAGAACTGCATCCTCAGGGGCAGAATGCAGTTATGCACACAATCAGTATTTTAAAAGGTTTCATCTGCCTAAGTAAGGTGTTTTTACGAAGGTACTGAACTGGGAGAGTTATTAAACATTCTTTTCAGATTGTGTATTCTTTCTAAAGCAGAAAACCCTAATCTTTTCTTGTGGAGTAAGAAATTATCAGGCAGAGAATTTGAACAGAAAAGCATAGCTGAAAATTGTGAAAAAGTTAGATGACATTCATATTTTGAAATATTTTTAGCTTTAAGATCATTACGAATTCATTAAACACATGTATATATTATCCTGTTGCAGGCAGAACAGCAGAGAGGGTAGTGCTGTGACTCAGGAACATGCCCTTTTCATATTTTCCCTTCAGAATCTGTGCCTCTCTGAGTGGACGTCTGTGGCTCCTGGAGTCCATATCTCATTTATTGAAATATTCTTCTATCAGTTTTAAATGATTCAACAGTCTGAGGAGACAGGGAGGTTACTTGACAGAGAACGGAAATGAAAGTCTGGGTGAATCTCACGTAAAGCTTGTACCACTGACTTTTTAAGCAGAACTGTATTCGTAAGGAAGGTGATAGCCCTAATCAGTAACTGTGTCAGCAAGAAGCTGTTGAACCGATGTGATTGTATCAATAAAACATCCTTTCTTGCATTGGTATTGATGTGATGATGTGATTCAGCTTCACTGGTATTGTGTGGCCGTGCTGGTCAACGCTTTTCTGTGACAGGAGATGCTGTACTCTTGTCCTTCAGTTACAAGGACAAGTACAGTGGCAGAGAGCATAATAAACATAATCCAGTTCCATGGTGGGCTTTGAGTAGTTCTGGTTTCTACTGAGCAGCTTTATATCTCAGCAACAAAACAGATGCTGTCCCTACCTCCTAGAAGAGAAGGGGACTTCAGCTTAATATCTACAGCCATTTCACTGACCTTATAATGTCCCCTTATAGATCCTTCTGTTGGCAGTAATTGTGATCATACTGGAGTGGAATGTGTTCTACCGGTGCTGCCAGAGTGAGAGCTGTAACAAAACCTACCGGGTGAGTCTGTGTTTTATTTTTGTGCATCTCTTTAGCATTTGTTCTGAGCCTTCCTGTTCCTGTGTTTCCAACACATCCTTCTGCACTCTCAGCTGCTGTTTCTGCTTTCTTTCACAGAGAAGGGTTCTGTATTGGATTGAGAGGTCACAAAGTGTAGCTCCTTCATTCTGATGCAGGATGAAAAAAAAAAACAAAACAAACAACCACCAAAAATCCTTGTAAAACAAAATAAGAACATAGAGGGCCTGAGAGTTTCAATTAAGTGCCGCAACTAATTAGCTTTATCCACTTGCTTGTATTATGTGGAAATAAATTTTTTCAAATAATAACTCAATATACACTATCTCTGGAATGCAAATGCATTTAACAGGTGGTTGTGTTCCTTTTGCATTTTGCTGAACACATCTGCAAAAAATAAAAGGTTGAAAAAAAATAATACCCAAAAACTACTAGCTGTGAAACTGTCTAAACTCGGACTTAATCTTTATATTGTATGTGTATGCTTACTGTATTTGCTGTGGATACTGTCCCCACACTAATCTTTTCCTCTGTTTACTTCAGAGTTTTATTTCAATAGTGCTAGCCCTGCTTGGAGTTGCTTTCTCTGGATACAGCTGCATCATTTTTACTTTGGGGTTGATCCAAGGCCCCTTCTGCAATTCATCGAATGGATGGGATTACGTCTTTAAAGACACTGCTGGATGGTGAGAAGCATCAGTCTAACTCTTCTGGAAGAAGCTGTTCATCAAAGCAATAGACAGCCAAATGCTTTCAGAGTTTTATACAAAATAATCTTGAACACAAGACTTAATATAAGCTTTTTCACCTTCTTGAATGAGCACCAGAATCCTCAAAGAAAGATATTTGCCTCCTTGTAAAGAAAGGTTAAATTTCAAGGAGCTTTGTACTGATCAGACATGGAGGTCCATCTAGCTAAGTGTTCTTTATCTGGTGGTGGTCACAGATACATGTGTAGTACAGGACATAGATTGAGTGTAGATGGATACTTTGTCAGAGTAGTCTCTAGAGTTGCTCAAGTTTTTGGTTAAAGTTTATACATAGCATTTTTATACTTAATAACTCAGTAGGTTTCTCTTTAACTTCTAGGGCTCAGTGAACTCTGTGGTTTGATCACTGGTAGGTTTTGCATACAGCTGCTGTATCTCATAAAACACCTGAGCAAGACAAAATGTTGCCTGCATCCCAGCCTCCTAGAAGCATGGGACAGATCTGTAACCTGAGGCTACTTTTGCAAGATTTTATGTTCTCCCTTTACAGGATATTTTATAAGACTTGAATATTTCAAGTCATATAATGCCAACCTCTTCCAGCTGCACGTGAATGCACTGAGGATTAAATTTGTCAGAGGTTCTTTCAGCATCCAACAGAAGTAGTTCCTAAACTATAGCCTCCTCTGACTTGTCAGCTTTATTTTAAAATGCTGGAAAGCATCCTGCAATCTCTATTACCAGCATTACCATCCTAGTTGGAAATACAAAAAAGAGAGTTTGAGTTCAAATTAAAGGGCCAGATGCTGAAAAATACACTCCAGATTTGGCTAAAAGCATTTCACTTATGAATGTTTAGGAAAAAAGCAACTGCCACTGAGAAAGTGAGTCTGACAAAGAATCTTGCAATTACCCTCCAGGATATAGCCTGTTTCACAGTTAAAAGGAGGCTGCTGGCACACGTCAGTTGTGCACATTAAGATTCTCAAGGATGCACAGTATGGTCCTAAGAGCAGCTGGAAATTGCAGTGACACTGACCTCAGCTCTGCCATTTGGGCTACATGCACTGATTAGATTGATAGCACTGAGCTGTTCCTGTTCTGCATGGTACAGATGTCAGCTGGACTTAACCTATAGCTGAAATTAAATCAATAAAAGGAAAATGCCCATTTTAAACTTGGCTGTGATTAGAAAAAATGGCAGTTGGTTTCCAACACTTGGGTGTCTAACAGGGAAGCTAATGAAACAGATGTATTTGAGGAAAATAAGTCTCTTCACTAATCTAAGTTTGACAAACTGACAGACAAGCTGAGTTATGCTGGTGTAATGAAAGACTGGAGTCTGGCTCCTAAACTTGCAACATATGAAGGCCAACATGTTTTTTTCTATATATATAGGTAAAATAATGTATAATTAAATTGAATTGCACCCACTGCATTTTATTTACTTCACATTGCTATTTCTATAACAGGTACCTCACAGATTATTCTTCTTGGTCTCGGTGCACTGAACCTGCAAACATTGTGGAGTGGAACATCATTTTACTCTCTATTCTGATAGCTCTTAGTGGACTGCAGTTCGTCATCTGTTTCCTCAAAGTGGCTGCTGAGCTGAAACGGACACTTTGTGGGACCTACTCTGTTTTTGTCCAGGTAACATAATATCCGAGGTAATTTCTTTAGCATCCCCAACCAGTTTAGCTTCAGGAATTCCTCAGATGAGGACTTACCCTTTGGTTTATGTATTCTCTCTCCTACTGTGTTTTTATTACCAGAGGATATGTGCTGGTAATAGACCCATTGTGTTTGATTCATCCACTAATTCCATGTGGAATGCAGGGCTTGGTGACTGCTTACTCTGACCTTTAAGGCTAGGATTGAGAACAAAAAAATGTCTGAGAATTCAGCACCAATGCTGAGTCCGTTACTCCCCTGTCAGCAGAGGCTTCTGAGCACCTTTCTTCAAGCATTAGATTTCAAGCCATTCTTAGCAAGGGGTGGGTCTCATAGCAAACAGAAGATGTAAGAGGCAATATGTGATCTAGGCATCGGCTCTTACTATCTTTTGAGTGGGTTATTTAAACAATATCTGACAGGGCTCTGCATTGGGAAGAAGAATTAGTTGGAACTCCAGAGCTCAAGTGACTGGTGCTGGTGTGAAGTGCTGTGGTTTAGCGTGGCATTTCCCCAGCTTTGGAAGTAGGGTGAAATTAGACATGCATGTCCCTCCCTATCTGCACCAGGACCAAGGAGCCCTCCGGGGTTTATGTCATGAGCAATCTCAGTGGTGACAGCATGTTCAAGAAAGATTTCTAATAAGGAGAAGCTCAACCCCCAAAAGCATGCATGCACCCCACACAGACACACAGGAATATATCTACACCCATGGGCACTCACAGGATAGGGTTAGTTCTGTCAGGTAGGTGGGAATTGTGAGAGCAGTTTGTTGGGTTTTTGTTTCTAAAGAGGGCAATTATTTCCTTCCTTTTTTATTTACAGGCCAGGATTCTCTGAAAATGGCAATGGAATGTTCACTGCTTCTCCCTCACCTCCTAGAGGAAGAGAGAAGTGGCTTCTCCAACATTGATGATGGTAGATTTGGGTGCTGCAAGTCAAATGAAACCTGATCTTAAATCTTGACCTCTCAAGCCTCTCTGCTTTGGATGAAGTTATTTGAACTATTTGACATCTACATTTTTCTAGTTGTTTTTTCACATGTTCAGTTGTCCCTGGCAGTGACTCTTCAGTATTTTACCATCCAGCTTTTTCTGACAATAAGGAGGTTTGAATACTATGGAACTGCTTTTGTATTAAAATTTTTTTTGTTTTTTGTTTTTTTTTTAATAAACTGCTCTAAAACTGCTATAGAACTGCTTTTATATTCCCTTGTCCTGGTTTTGTCCCTTCTCTTTGTTTAGAACATAGAAATATTTCTTGTTCCAAAAGAACCTGATTCAAAGCCCAGTATGTCAGGAGGAGTTATTCCCTTGAGAACTAGTGCCCTGGATGATGCCCTAATTTTTAAATTAATGTATTTTACTTACAGCCCATGACAGTCATGAGAGGCAGCACCCTGTCCTGCTCATTTTATTTTGGAAGTTCTTAAATGCAGGAGGCATTTACTGTAAATTCTGTTAAGCCTTCCTGAGTAAGGCTTTTAGAGGCATCCAGGCCTGATTGAAAGATTAGATACACAGCTCTGAAGTCAGACATGCTAGTTAGTATACATGAATAGCTGCACTGAGTTTCTTTTTTTTATATTATGAGACAAACTTTATTTATCAAGTATTATGTGACTTGAGGGAATATGTTAGGGAAGCTTGAAGGCACCCAGTGCTAACTTATAAATACTCTACTAGCTTTCTGTACCTTTCTGCAATGGAAGGCTGATGTTCTTGGCAATAATAATCTGACAAAATAGAATTATGTGTGTTAAATCAGCAGCTGCAAAGTATGTTTAATTTATCAAATAATTATTATTTCATTCCCAGAATTCAAGGATTCACAATAAAGTGGACATATGGCTCCTTGGCAGCTGTATGGGCAACATTTGGATGTATTCAACACTGGTTTTGAGGGAGTCAATACCCAGAGGAAAGTGAAATATGTACTTCAGACCTGCAGTAAGGCACATATCACTATTTCATCAGAACTAGCAGCATCTAATAATGAACAGTTAGAACTGCAACAGTGTAGTAAGTGGAAGCTATGGGTAAGATATTTAGAAAGATTTTTTAAAAAATAGAGTATATAGGTCAATTAATTCTGATTAGAGATGGTATTGAGATCTCTAGTCTTTATATTCCTTTCTCAGTTTTGAAAAGCTGATCTCTTACTGTAGGATTTTATTTGAAGAATGCACTTCAAGTTCTAATTGCTTAATTTCTATTAAGTTACAATAAGTAATAAAGAAATTAATGCTGTTTAAAAATGGGGCTAGTCTTTTGGAAGGTGGTTCAAGGTGGCATGGATGTTCAGAGGTGCATGATGAAAAAGCATTAGTACAAAATGCATTTATACTATTTGCAACTGCTCATTTTTTTTCCCTAGTGTTAAATGTATATAATTTTGTATATATACTTAAATGATAATACCACATTCTTATGTATTTGTGGATATTGTTTGCAGAAAGAAGAGAAAAAAATCTTAACAATCAATCAATACTCCTACCAAACATACTGGAAAATCTTGCTGATTTCATGCATGCCAAACATGGAGCTGTTTATTTGAAAATGTTAGAAATATTTGAAAAAAGGTTTTGGTTATTTGGATGAAAAAGTATATGTGTAGGGCAGACATTCCAAGAAGAAAACACCTGGAGCTGCTAAATATCCCTAAAGTGAATGGTGGCATTTCACTGAGACCAAACAGGGTATTCTATTCAGAGTCTAGCTCAACCATGGGGAAAATACAGGCTAACCTTTAGACAAACAAGGTCTTTCAGCATAGATTTTGCTATGCTGGATGAGAGCAATGAGATACCTTAAAGTTACACCTGGAAGTCTTGACCCTTTATCTTGCATAGAGGAGTCAACAGATTAAGGCAAAGAAATGCTTATGTTTTTACAGTAACTGTGGAGATTTCAGGGCTACTGTTTCTGTAATTTTTTTTTTCTTCTTCTTCTTAAGCCTGATGAAAATTTGAACAAAAATAAGCCAAGTAGTCCACATATATATAAAAAAGTGCTAGCTCCGAGTATTAAGGAATGACTTTGAATTTAAGCAGGAGGTAAATATTTTCTCATTTTTACCTCAGTTAATCTACAGAATGGGGCATTTGCAACCTCTACTAGGTGATCTTTCTGCTGAACCATTGACCTTCTAATTTTTAGCATGTGATGCCAGCCTGGGAAGCTCCAGAATTTCGTCATAGATTTGGTCAAATTTCAAAAACTTGGTTTTGGCAACAACTACTTAGATGGAAGTAGAAGTCTCCAGTTAATGCAGATGTGTAGAAGGTTCCAAGAGGTGAGGTTATAAACTTCACTATTCTGACAGTGTCTGAAATTTTCTATAAGAATATTGATTAAAATTAGTAGTTTATCTGTATACAACAGTCCTAGTAAATAAGGTTTAGATTTGTATGTCATTAAAGGAAATCTGTCCCACTTTAGTTATGTTCTGAATCTTAGTCTTCTATGCAGAATGGTAGTATTTCTGACTACTGAGAAAATAGCTTCAAAGAGGATTGAGTTTATTACAGATATTTTAAAGTTGCTATACAATGAAAACTGTAATTTAGAATGTGTGACCCTGTCAATGCTCAGAGAAGATGTTTTTAAGAATTTCCAAGTCACTGAAGATTCATATTTTTAATACAAGTCTTCACAATTTGCAATTTTGCAGTTTCAGACATAGCTGTGATGTAATGGATGCATGCTTGAAAAAAAAAACCACAATTGGAAATTTTAATTAGGTGGTTTTTCAATGTCCCATGTTTAAGATCCAATTTTGTAATTATTTTTTCAGTGGGACTAACAGATAAAAAATGTTTACTGAACTTGAATATTGCAAAAGTATAGCCTTCTGCACTGAGTAGTACCTTTAGGTAATGGTAGCAATTAAGATTATCTGGAGCTTTGTACATCTTTTATGCTTTTAATCACTGAAGAATGTGATTTATCCTGTGTGGTGAGAGACCAGGAGGAAGATAACACAGGGAGGTCATATTGCAGAATTTCTGAGCCTCGTTTCCATTTGGGAGATAGTGAAACTGCTTGGAAATGAGATGCCAAAATCTCTTCCTCCGTCCACCCTGAAGGTCCTGGTCCTTTTCCTCTCTAGCCAGGTATGCCACACATTGTGCTGAAGTTACAATTCCAAGGGAGCTGCGGTGGGTTTTTGGTGCTGATGCATGTGTACATGGGTGTGCAGTCTCTGCTCTGGTACCAGTGACCTCCATCCTCCCTTCCCTGTCTGTGTCAGTTGAGTGGCTGCTGGCAAAGGAGGGTAAGCAGCAATCTGTGTGGAGTGAGGATGGGGAAAGGAAGCAGGCAGCAGAATGTGTGGACCTACGGGTCCAGCCCTGCATCCCACTCCATCACCCCAGGGAATGCCCGTCATGTACAGCTTCTCACAGCACACTGAAACAGTTGTGTTCTTGTGCTGCTCATCATGGAGCATTGTTTTCTCAGTAGTATACGAGCTATAGAGAGAATGATGAAGATAGTGAAGAAAATGTAATTAAGGTTAAATCTGTAATCCTTTTAAATCTGCAGTAGTTTTGATGCTACAGGACTTGCAGTATAACAGTCTAAATGGTAATTTCTGTGATTGTAGGTTGGCAGAAAAACTGAAACCAAAAAAATTTCTTTGATAATTATCTGAAATTACAAGCTTACCAGAATCCTTTGTTTACTCTTACACACAGAGGCATTGTGCAACATTTTATTGTATTCACCAAAGCAAACAGGAGGGGGGGGAGGTAGGGAGGAGGGAGGTGGGAGAGACAAGAACATATAAAGGGATATTGCATGTGCCTGTCCTGTGGTTTTGTTTCACATTTTCCACAAGGTTCATGATTACAAAATGAAGCTATTCTTACTGAATTGCCTGCTGGTTTCTTGCTGCTGCCAAGTTGAAGCAGTGAGGAGAGAGTACTACATTGGCATTGTAGAGACAGTGTGGAACTATGCACCTGGCAATACCAGTGTCATATCTGGGCAACTTCTTGAAGAAGAAGCGTAAGTAAAACAGTTTACACTGGTTGAGTTTGATTTTAGAGCATTCTCTGCTAACAGCACTAGGGACAGACTGAAAACCTGCTGGAGGAAGTGAAATGAAACATGTTGGTGTCAGTGGATTTTCTGCCAGATGTGTGTAAGGGAATTTTGATCTTTTTCTGGGCTTGGTTGAGAATACATTCCAGTGCTCTGCTAATCAAAATCATTGGAATATGTAGGTTTCTTGTGAATTTGTTGCAATTAAATGTTTACTAAGTAGAGACTAGAAGAAAACCCTGAATGCCTTAATGATTTTCAATTTTGATGCTGGTGCTGAAGAGATGACTTTTGCTGTTATGTTTTTAAACACAGCAGTTTGACAAATGTAAAACATTCCTATTTGGCACAGATTTTCTGTTCGGCTGTGTTGTAAGCAATGGTCCTCCTATCCTGCTTGTCACAGGGTGAGGAGGGTCCTGTGCAGAGTGAGATCAGTGACTAGGGTGAAGATAAATATGGTGAGGAGAAGGGGAACACCCTGAAGTCATGACTAATTAATAAAGAAATCTCAGATATAAAAGGCATCGGAGAAAATCGTTCCTTCTGGTTTTTTTTCCAGTGCCTTTAAAATGAAGGAGGACTATATTAGAATAAAAACAATAAGACAGAAATCAGAAATTAGAAAAATCTTGAAAATAGATAAATCTTGAAAATAGATTCTCAGTCTGTAGGTGAGGAATTAGATTTCCTATGGTTTGTTTTCTCTAGTGACAGCCAACACCATCTCAGCCAAAATCTTCCACTTCATCAGACATAAGACAACTTTTAAATTTTTTTTTTACTTATAAACTGAGTGATGTGTAAGACACTGCCAGTGATTCAGCAGTAATTCTGATAAATAGTGGAAGCAGTGTGTCTTGTCTGAAAACTGCAAAGCAGTTATAATACAACAAGTCACTACCATTCCCTGCCCTTTCACTGCTTTGCTCTGTTGTGTCAACTTGCAGCATGCTAAATTAATTCCAGTTTTTCAATGGTTGCATGCCAGCTATGGAGCTGGGCCCTTTTATTGCACTTTTTACGTTCAGCTTCTCTGATGCTGCTTCTGCTGAACCCTTCACCTGTGAGGCTGTGCTTGTGCAGAGGCTGGTACTTACGGAGTCAGGGAAGCGCAGGGGCAGGGGAGAGTGTGCTGTACCTGCTGGAAGGAATATTTTACAATTAAGTGGTAACTGTTTAAACAGTCCAAGAAGAGCCATAACATACTTGCTTCATTTTTAATGTAGCTTAATGAACTCAGACTTCCAGTAAGTGAGCCTTAGGAACTAAGTTTATGTTCTTCAAGTTTCATGGAGCTGTGAACTGGCATTTTAATTACACTTCAGATCTGTGCTTGCCAGGGTACAAACAATTCCTTCCCCACAGTCAGCAACAATGCTCACCCTGTGGGAAATACTGTGCATTTTGGGGCAGTTTTAACTTGCTTCCCAGGACAGCCTGCTGGGAAGACAAACCTGAGTTGCCTTGGTTTCTCCTCAGGTAAGATGAGGAACTGGGAGGCTGCTGAGCTTCAGGCAGTCTTGCCCTGTCTCCCAGGATCGCCTCAGCCTCAAGCAAGTTTACTTCTACAGCTTGTGCCCCTGAAATGTGCAGCGGAATGTGCAGGAGGGTTTGTTGCTAAAGAGACTGGAGTTTGGGCTAACCAGCACTGCTGGGTAGAGCAGCCAGGGCTGGCAGTTTCTCTCACCATTGTAGTTGGGGAATTTAAGCACTTTTTCCACACAGCTGGCTCTTCTCAGAGACTAAAAATAGTTACCGAAAGGTACCTGACCCTCAGCATGGGCAAAGGTTGGCTCCAAGGCCGCTGACAGTTGTCAGATGCATGTTGACCTCTCGCCGGCATCTGGTGGTGCTTGTGCAGCATTTCCACATTAGTCTGGAGAAGAGGAGGCTCTCATCACTCTCTACAACTCCCTGAAAGGAGGTTGGAGCCAGGGGGGAGTCGGTCTCTTCTCCCAGGCCGGTGTCAGTAGGACAAGAGGGCATGGGCTTAAGCTCTGCCAGGGGATGTTTAGGTTGAATATTAGGAAGAAATTCTTTCCAGAGAGGGTGATCAGGCATTGGAATGGGCTGCCCAGGGAGGTGGTGGATTCTCTGTCCCTGGAGGTTTTTAAAAAGAGACTGAATGTGGCACTCAGCACCATGGTCTGGGAACCACAGTGGTCACGGGGTTGGACTTGATGATCTCAGAGGTTCTTTCCAACCCGGATGATTCAAAAGTCAAATTAAAATTCTAATCCATGGTGGATACAGAGCTCAGAGGTCTTGGTACCACATGTAGGATGTGCCATCTCCATCAGTCTTGTTTTACCTTCTGGGTTAGGGTTTCCTCACTAACTGAGCTCTCTTTTTAAATCTATGTGTTTCATTAGTTGAGAGGAGCAATGGTTGAGTAGTAAAGGCACTTAGTGATTGAGGAGGTCACTGTGTGAGTTCCCTGCTCTCATCTAACCTGTTTGTGTATTTTGGGCTGAATCAATTATAATCAGACTTTAATTAAGGTAGATCATATAAAGCTCTGGGGCTGCAATTCTTCTTTGTCTATGACTGATGGGCAAGATGCAGGCTGGTCTCACTCATTCCGTCACTCTGCATGCCCCTCTTCTCACATGCACACACTGGATGTTAGCAGCACCTTGCATTTTTGCCAATGTCCAGACACCTACATGTATTTTACAGCTGAAAATCCGGTCTGTATTGCAATGGAGCAGGGACTATGCAGTGAACATAATAGCGTGATGGTGGAAATTATTATTTTTAAACAGACCATGGAAATTCAAGCATGCAAGTGCAGAAGTTCTGAGCAATAAGAAATATTATTTGCTGTGTCCACATGGTCTCAAATTTGCCCAAAATTGTGTCAAATACCCTTATCTTCAGTATACAAAGTAGGTAGAAAAACAATCAAGTGCATAATATTTAATCTATGTATGGGTGCCTAACTCTTCAAGACGAGATATATTTGTCCCTGAACACACATATAGTTGTACCAAGCACTAGGGAGACCTGATCTTTATTTGAGACCCTTCTAAATAACACTAATCAAATATAAAATGAGTACCTGACACTACATACATGTTTATTTTCTTTACAGTCAGGCTGAAGTCTTTCTCAGAAGAGGACCACATAGGATAGGAAGCACTTACAAGAAGGCTGTCTACGCTCAGTACACCAATCATTTATATGATGTGAAAATTGACAAACCTTCCTGGCTAGGTTTCTTAGGCCCTATCATTAAGGGAGAAGTTGGAGATTCCATTATTATTCACTTGAAAAACTTTGCTTCCAGAAGCTACACGCTGCATCCACATGGTGTAACATACACAAAGGAAAATGAAGGTAAGGTTGAGTCCGTTCGCTGCCAGAATTTAGCAAAAGTTAGTCATTCCTCTGAGTATAAGCAGTATTCTCTCATCAAGGAGAAGACTTGTAAACTAAATAAAGATTTTAAATGGGGCAAAATCGATTTAGAATAGGAGTTAATATTTGTGATAAATTTTTCAAGACCAAAATACAAAGCCAAAATGGTATTCCCAAAGAAGACATTTTAGATCAGCATTTCACCTGAAATAAGAGTATTTAAATTTCACCTGAAGTAATGATATAAAGGTATATGAGATGCAGGTATTGAGATACGTAAAGGAAAAGTTGATGCTTTTGTGAAGATTGTTAACAGTGATAGCTTAAAGTTTCAAATTCCTAACACTAAATTTGTATATATTCTATGTAAGATACGCAAGAATTTCTTAAAATGGACAAACAGCTACTGTTTAGTAATAAATTAATTAGATAAAAGTCTGACGCGGTTTAAGATGCATTGTAGGGGTGCTATTGGGATTAGTGATGATTTGCCCTTACAATAGTTTGTCTTGCCACACTTGGGTGATGGTAGGTTCTGCACCAGACAGCACCAGAATGTGGCTGTTGAGTGCTCTTTTAGTGGGCCTTAAAAACTGTGTGAATTTTTGAAAATATGATGTTGTCTCAAAAGTAGTCTTCAAAAATTCTTCATTAGAAGATTTTGTGATGTACCAGCTTAACTTCTAATATTTCATAAAGTTTTTCTTTATAAATAATATGTGGCTGATACAGACATATTCTGTGAGAGCATGTCCTTTTTGGAGCAGTGCTTGATTTATTTTTTGCTGTTTCTCCCATTAGAAAAGTTTCCAACATTAACAAATGTTTTAAAGATACTTGAATTATCTTTTTAGCAGAGGTGTTAGCTCTCCTAATAAATTAAGAACTACATTTAATGTGCCGTTAATGGAAGTGCTCACATGGAATTATCAAGAGACTCCTTAAAAGAAGTACAGGTACCCTCCTGGTTTTTTTCAACCTGTATTCAGTTGTCTCGTCTGTATTACTGGAGCATGTAAGCACAACAGATGTTATCCTGACACCATATTGTGAATGGGTACTGTTAATTGTAGCTGTGTGGCATTTTTCAGGTGCTTTTTATCCTGACAACACTAAAGATTTGCAAAAAAGAGATGATGCTGTGGAGCCAGGAGGCCAGTACACTTACACATGGGATGTGACAGAAGATCAAGGTCCAGCTGAGGCAGATGCAGACTGCATAACCAGGGCTTACCACTCCCACATCGATGCTCCAAGAGATGTTGCCTCAGGACTTGTTGGGCCTTTGATAATTTGCAGGAAAGGTAAGCCATAAATAAGTAAGTAAATGCATGTGCAAGGTGACTTGCAATGGTTGTTGATAAATATCAGTGAAATAATTTACTTAGAATACTTTACTTGGAATTTACTTCTCCTTAGAAAAGGAGAAGATTACAGCTAATGTTGAAATGGCAGCTTTTTGCCTTCTTAGTTGGCTGCCTTTCAGTAGTATAGGAAGTAGTTTGATTTTATATGTGACAGCCAATATAATTTGCAGAATATTTTGTCCACAAATCCATGACTGAGAGGTGAGTGTGCTGGTCATGTGAAAGGATGTGTAAATTCTGATATGACAAACAGATTTACTGCAATCTTATCTTATGCAGTATTTATTCTTAGTCAAGTTATATTATAGTATCTATCAAAACTGATTGTTTTTTGAGTGTATCTGTAAGTTTATGTATACACTCATACTCAAGAAAAGTGGTGAAATATGAAGTAAACAGGGACCAGCCCACTTAAAGCTGAAGAAAAGATGTCAGTTGCCAAAGGCTTTGAATTTACTGCTTTCTTTTTCAGGTACAATGAATACAAGCAGCAATAAACACTTTGATGCTGAATTTATCCTCATGTTTTCTGTGGTGGACGAAAATCTCAGTTGGTATTTAGAGGAAAATATCAGGACGTACTGTTCTGAGCCTTCCAAAGTTAACAAAGATGACAACGACTTCCAGGAAAGCAATAAAATGCACTGTGAGAAAACTTTGTATTAATGTTGCTTCTCATTGATATGGTGATACAATATTTTTATGTGTTGTCTCTTTTAAAGATAAACCATAGATAATTTTTTTTTAAGCAGGGCTTTTTCTTGGGGGATTAAAAATGGTTATTTTAAATAATAATTTTTAAAAGTAATTAAAACTGGTGGCAAGTATTGTATAATCAGACCTTTGGAGCTGTGATATAAAATTCTCAGGGCCAGAACCTCTTTGCTCATATAGTCTAAACAGAGTTGTGTCGCTCTGTTCTGTTTCTTAGTCCTGAACTCTATACTGTAATATTACAGTACAGAAAAACAGTTTTTACTGTTAGTGTCAGCAAAGAAAGATATCTGTGGCTCTGGCATGGATTCCTGAGTCAAAGCAGGAACTGCTGGTTGTGCAAGTGAAGTGTGTGTGTACTGTCTCACTTTCAGAGGTGTGGGGTTTCCTTTTGAGCCTTTCTAATTTGAAGAATAGAGCAATGATTGTATGACACTTGCTTCTGAAGAAGAGATCCTAAGTCTGTGAAAGTAGCTTCAGTAAATCACATTTCTTTTAGCAATCAACGGGTACATGTATGGATACCTCCCAAACCTGACAATGTGTGTGGAAGATAAGGTAAAATGGCATCTCTTTGGTATGGGAAATGAAGCTGATATCCATTCAGCCTACTTTCATGGACAGACCTTAGTAGAAAGGCATCATCGAGTTGACACCATCAACCTCTTCCCAGCTACATTTATTGATGCTGTCATGATACCAAGGAGTCCTGGAGAATGGCTGCTCAGCTGCCAAGTGAATGACCACATCGAAGGTATGAACTAAGTTCCAGTGATTGGATATTTTTTAGCTTGAGACAGCATTTTGCTGAGTCTCTTTACCAACACTTCTGACTTGATTATATGCCCGATGATTTTCTCCTCTAGGTAACAAAACTCTCATAGAAGCTGAAACATACAGAAGTGTATTAGATGGGCTTGAGCGTGTAGCTGTGGAAGTCAGGGAAATTCCTGTCTGTAAAGGAAATTGTTATCAGTTGGCAGCAATTGACACAGTGCATTTTTGCAGGCCTCAACTGTAGACAAACAGTAGCTTGGATCTTTCTGAGGGTACTTCGTTACAATTTTCTGTTTGTTAACAAAAATGTTGGGGCTCATGCCACATTTGGGCAAGGGGCACAGGACAGACTAACTTGCCTGCTGACAAAGACATGCTCTGGCAAATGCATTGGCTAAAAAGCAGAGAGGATCTGCATTTCTCTCCCCTGTATCTTCCTGTATTTCCATTGTTGCTAGCTATATGAGATATACATAGCAGCTAACGCCACACTTCGTCATGATCTATGTCCCTATACATGAATTAGAGAAGTAATTTTTCACAAAAGTGGAAGGTAATACAGAACTCAAAATCATTCTCCAGGATATGAAAATTCTGATATAAAAAGGAGTACATTTAACTTACAGGTTTAACTACACTATTTTGAAATCACACTGAACAGCATCTTGGTGTGGTTGGGGCATCCTAGGCAATACTTAAATCCTACAGATTGGGCTAATTCGTAGCTTCTCCTTAGTTTCCTATACCTCCTCATTTTGTTTTTCCAGGTGGTATGCAGGCCCTTTTTAAAGTACAAGATTGTAGGAAATCTGCAACAGAACACAGTGAGAGTACAAAGATAAGACAGTACTTCATTGCCGCAGAAGAGATAATCTGGAATTATGGCCCATCTGCAATTAACCATTTTACAGGACAGGAATTAATCTCTGACAGGTAAATGCTTCTAATTAAAGAAGTTTTACTTTCCAAGCAGAATTAATGCAAACATGCTGAATAAGGTATGACATGGTAGGACTGACTTTTAAGCAGAATTTCTCATTATCCCTGCTTCTACTTAAATACGAATGCCAGGATAAATATCAGACTAGATTAGGTCTGTTGTTTTCCTTGCATTCTTATTAAAAAATTTGCTGTAGTGTTAGTAATTTCACTGTGATGAAGAAAAATTGTAATGTCATATGTAGTCAGTGACCTGTGATAATTCAAGATGGTTAATAATTCTGAGTTAGAGAGCAAAGACAGGAATTCTGTGTCATCTCATTAGCTGAAAAATGAAAATGATGCTTGCAGCATCTCAGCCAGTACATGGCTTGCACAAGGTAGGTTTGCCCTTTGGTCTGTGTTTACATATTTAAGACCTAGATCAGTTCATTGCATACGTTGATTCCTCAGAATTTTCATCTGTGAGTTAAAGAATATTTACCTGCTCCACAAAGGACAAGGAACAGTTCATTGTTTAAGTAGTGCTTCTAAAGCTCTGAAAGGTCACTTATTGAAAAACCTAGACTAAATCTTCTCACTTTCTATTTAGATGTTACATATTCTTAGTGTTTGTATCTACTGTTGTGGAACTATTTCTAACTTTTAAAAAAAAGTAAGTTTAGTAAAAAGTTTAGTAAAAGTAAACTTTAGGTTATTAAATGCTGACTGGAAATCATTGTTGGTGAATCTCTAAGCATACTGACTTTATAAGGGCAACACAACAGAGAGTCTTTTTCTTAAAGACAAGTAGTTAGTGAGGGATAGTGGATTCCTGCAGAGTCTTATATGGGACTGTGGATAAGTGTGTGTGCAGAGCACTGAAAGGGAGACCCGGAAGACAAATTCAGCACATCATACTTAAGAAGACAGCACTGGAGTCCTGACGGCCTTTGAAAAGCTGAGTGTTATGACTTGAGCTGTTATCATCTATTGCATTTTCTTTTAAGTAGTGAATCTCACGTATTTTTTGAGCAAAATGAAGCAAGAATTGGTGGTTCTTATAAAAAAGCCATTTACAAAGAATACACAGACGGATCTTTCACTGAACATAAAAAAAGGCCCACAGAGGAAGAGCACCTTGGACTATTAGGTAAGATATCTAAAATTATTTCATGTCAAAGATATACAACAGTAGACTGTCACTTCCACTGGCTAGTCAACAGTGCCACTCTACCTCCAAGGTAGGGGTCCCCAGCTCTCTCTGAATCCTGCTGATGCTGGTGCCCAGGGCTTCCTCCAAGAGCCACCCCAGGGTGTAAGAAAGCTCTTGAAGGCAATGCTGTGGCAGTCCCCATCCTGCCTGTGGAAATATGCCACAGAGGTCT
Source organism: Heliangelus exortis (assembly GCF_036169615.1). Taxonomy (NCBI): domain Eukaryota; kingdom Metazoa; phylum Chordata; class Aves; order Apodiformes; family Trochilidae; genus Heliangelus; species Heliangelus exortis. Next base: position 26,362,445 of record NC_092430.1, read on the forward strand.
CCAGAGGTCAGGCTCTGAATTACGAGGCCAGGCAGGTCCAGCCCTATTTGTAACCTGGCTGTTTCTGTCATGGCTCTGGACTGAATTTGAGGTTGGTCTCTCTCCAAAGTGAGGAACTGTCCTGTGTGTCATTGGGCCTCCATGAGGAGCTGGGAATAGAGCAGTCCAATTGCTGCTGGGCTGTTTTGTGATTCAGGTCAGCCTGAGCCACAAGGGCACAGGGGCATCTTCCAGTGCCACAGGAGAAGCAGCCAGCCATTGATTGCTGCAAGCTCCTGGTGATCTGTACATTGCCTGGTAGGAATTAGAAATTAATTAGACCATGTGCTCTTTTTTTAGGGCCTGTTATCAAGGCTGAAGTGGGTGATACCATCAGGGTGACCTTCCGAAACAATGCCAGCCGCCCGTTCAGCATCCACCCCCATGGCGTCAGCTACCTCAAGAGCGAGGAGGGGGCCTGGTACGGCACTGCCAGAGGTGGGACCACAGGTGGGGACCCCGTGTCCCAGGGAACATGCTGCCCTACACCTTCATCTGCTAATAGAGATAAAATCAGCAATGTTCATGAGGTGTAATTCCTGATGCTGTTTTCTGTGATAGGTTCTGGGTCTGCAGCCTCTCACGTGAGTCCTGGTGCTACCTTTACATATGAGTGGAATGTGCCGGGAAGTGTGGGCCCTACGGACCAAGATCCAGACTGCTTAACCTGGCTTTATTATTCAGCTGTGGATGCAGTCAGAGACACAAGTTCTGGCCTTGTGGGTCCTCTCTTGGTGTGCAGGAAAGGAGCTCTGCTTTCCTCTGGGAAACAGGTCAGTCAAAACATAGAAAAATGGAAGCATTTGTATTCACTGTAGCTGAATCTGCTTTGTCTTCCTAAATTGTAGCCTCAGAGCCTGCCACATAAGGACCACTCAGCACCACCCCCATTTCAGATCACAGTCTCACCCAGATGCTGAGGGGAAAACATAAAATGAAGAAAGTGAGTTTAGTGTTCTTTTTTCTTTTAGGAAAAAAAAGAGAAAATAAATCTCTGTCCAGATAAGACAGACACTGTGTTGTGAAAACACCACTGCAAAGAGCAAACACTGGCATTCAAGTCTCAGCTGAGTCTGACTAGAAATATTGTAGGCACTTTAAAGATCAAAACACACGTTAATTTCCAGAGGTGGTTCCCGATGGTAGGAAGAGCATTAGCAACACATACATAGTCAACAGATACAGCAACTAGAGAGCTTTGAGATTACTGGAATGAAATATCAGTGTCCTACTTTGTCAATTACACTCATAAATTATGTGCATACAGTTTTCTTCCCTGACATTTGCTGTTCACTCATTTCTGTTTTGCTTCATGCTATTTCCTTTCAACAGAAAAATGTGAACATGGAGTTTTTTCTACTTGCTACGGTATTTGATGAGAATCTGAGCTGGTACTTGGATGACAATATTTTGATGTTTGCACTAAATCCTAATGAAATTGACAAAGATGATGAGGACTTCCAGGAGTCGAACAAAATGCACTGTAAGAAAATTACTAGTTAGACAAATATTCATTTCTACAATAAGCTTTTTACTTTTGTAATCTCATGTTGGGGACTGGGGAACTGTGTAGTAGCAGAGACCTTTCGTTCCTTCCCATTGGAAACTAAACCTTGTTGGAATGTAATTCAATTTGAGTTAAATGTGGTAGTTGAAGAGACAGCTGTTCAAAGCCTTGCATGGTAATCAAGCAGTTAGTTCTGTCAGGTACTGGCTGGAGCAGACAGGAGGACTTAGGTCTGTAGCCCATGTGCAACCCCTATGAATGAAACCAGACAGGAAGATAACAACAACTTCTGCCCTACAGATGGTGCAGCTGAAAGGAGGATTTTCCCAGAATGACAGACTGGGTGAGGTTGGCAGGGTCCTCAGGGGTCCATCTGGTCCAACACCCCTACTCAGGCAGGGTCACTCACCTGGTTACCTAGGACCATGTCCAGGTGGCTTCTAAAGGACAGAGACTCCACCTCCTCCCTGGGCAACCTGTGCCAGTCTTCAGTCACCCTCACAGTGAAAATTGTTTCCTGATGGAACAATCAGGAAAGGGAACCTCCAGTGTGTGAATTTGTGCCCATTGCCTATGGCCCTGTCACTGGGCACCACTGGGAAGAATCTGGCTCCATCTTCTTGATGTCCTCCCTGCAAGTACTGATAATAAACTCTGATCCGGAGGCTTCTCATCTGCAGGCTGAGCAGCCCCAGCTCAGCTCTCTCAGCCTTTTCTCGCAGGAGGAGATGTTTTCTTGTCCCTTCATCATCCTTGTGGCCCTGGCCCTTTGGGCTCTCTCCAGTCTGAGCAGAGTGGAGGGATCCCCTCCCTCGACCTGCTGGCCATGCTCTGCCTCAGGCAGGCCAGAACACCGTGCACCTCTTTGACCCAAGGGCACATCGCTCGCTCTTGTTCCACTTGGTGTTTACCAGGACCTCCAGGTCTTTTGCTGCCAAGCTGCTTTGCAGCTCAGTTTGTCTGAAGGATTTCTCCACTGGCAGCTGCAGTCTGACCTTCATAACCTGACCAGCTGGCAACCCTCCTCCAAATGCAGCCTGAGATAGCACTAGGGCACACTGCTGGCTCATTCTGTGTCCTGTCTGAGTCTGGAGACCTTTATTAGCACTGTGGCCCCCTTAAAGTGAAGGTCTTTGTTCCAGAGCAGAGTCTCATACTGATTGTGTTCTGGTACAGTAGAGTTGTCTTCAAGTTTTGTGGGAAAGAATGCTTTTATCTTCAATAGGCAGCCCTGCAAATAGATCCTAATCTTTAAACATGCTTGCTTGTGCTCTTTCTTACATTTTGCCCTTGGGGGCATTGCCACTTCTTACAGACCCTTGATACTGAGCATTCAGTGGTAGCTGTGAAGCACAGGCTTTGAAAGTTCTGCACAGGAGTAGATAGAAAGGATTAGTAACTAGAACTACAAAACAGATGTCTCCACTCTGTGGCTGGAAGGTCTTGCAGGGTGTAAATCAGGATGCTTTATGCATCCTGCATACTTGGCAGGTATAAAGCAATGGGAGTTCCAGTCAGTCAACTCAGCACTTCAGACAGTGAAAAGGAGAAGAGTTAAACATTTTTCAAACCATGTTTATTAAAAGTTGTTTTCCTTGAATTGATTCTCTGCCTTCACCAATGTGAGAAAGTATTTTATTTATTATTGATATTTCTGTCATTGTAAGACATCACATTATATCTGAAGTGTGTATTATTTAATCTGTAGAATTAAGTAATGTGTCAATCATAGTGGGTTTTGCTTCCTCAAACCTTCTACAGCCATTAATGGTTATATGTATGGAAATCAGCCTGGTCTTGAGATGTGCAAAGGAAGTCTGGTTTCCTGGCATTTGATGGGCTTGGGGTCAGAAGTCGATGTCCATGGGATATACTTTTCAGAAAACACATTCATGACTGAAGGAACAAGAAGGGATACAGCGAATCTGTTTCCACATACATTTCTTACAGTTATTATGAAGCCTGATTCTGAAGGTAAATGTCTTAAAATCCTGTTATTATTTTAGAAACTGTTTACCTTTAATATCTTATGCTTAGCTTCAAGCTTTAAGCAGGTCTTTTGATCTTTTGGGTGCCACAGCTGTGTACAGCTGTGTTTAATGAGCAGCAAACTTGTGTTCACAGGACATAAGCTCTTAATGCTTGATTTTTGTAGTTGCTATGTATGAATTTTATTACAAGTAGCCATACCACACCAAGAATTTGCATCTTATATGAGCAGTAGCTTTCTGCAAACCCTATTGACCACAGGTAATACAATTTCAAGGCTTACTCAAAACAGACTTTTGTCCTCAAATGTTGGTCTTGTACAACCCCTAGGAATTTTTGAAGTGTCCTGCCTGACAACAGATCACTACACAGCGGGCATGAAACAGAATTACAAAGTGAAAAAATGCCATTGGTGGAATGTAGATCTATCTATGAGTTTGCATGAGAAGACTTATTATATTGCTGCAGTGGAAGTTGAATGGGACTATTCTCCTAACAGGACTTGGGAATTTGAGAGGCATCAATACCACAAGGAAAGGTACTTTGAAATATGCACTAGGAAAAAAATGCAAAAAAGCAAAGGAGCAACTAATTTCTCCTTTAAACCTTTTCCTTCTGTAGGCATTTCTAGATGTGTTTTCTTTACATACTTATTTTTAGGGCTCACTAGAATTTGTGATCCTTCCCCACTAATGTTGCCATGTAACTGTGAGCCAGGCAGTGTCATGTTCATAAAATGGTTCAGCACAAATCTTCTGTGGGGCTTCTACAGATTTTTGTGAATCCTGGATACAGGATTTATTATTTACTATTGTTGGTAGTCCTTGATGTGCAATGCTGAAAATGTTCATTAAGTTGTAGATACAATGACTACTTTGTCTTGATATTGAGTAACTTACAATATACAACATGTCTTTGTCTCATGTTTACTTGTAATCTGAGTAAGGTTATTTTTCACTCCTCTCGTATTTCATTAGCTTACCCAAGTTAAGTTCAAGACTGAATCCATTAACTGTGAAGCTTTGTCACCTTGGTGTTTTATTTCCAGTATTTGAAACTTGGTGAAAGGGAAGTGGTTGGCTCAAAAATTAATATGAGTTAGCAGAAGAGGCTAAACAATAAACTAATTAATTTCTATGTGTTCCGTCTGTATAACATCATATGAGGTTAAAGTAGTAGATAATAACTGCCTATAATTTTTATTGACAATTGTATTTTCTTCTTTTTCCTGAGCTTGATAGCACATTTTCTTGCTCTGCATACCACAGCAGACTCCCTCATACTTATAAGAACAAGTAATATGGACTATGCTGCCATCAGACTTTTTCTTCCCCACTGTCTGCAGCTCTCATGATCTTAGCTGAGAACCAGTCTCTCACTTTTTATTTCAGCAAGGCACTTGAGCTTCACAAATTTTTGGCTTCTTCTTAGATCCACAGAAGTCACTGAGTGCTCTGTTTTGCAAGTCGGATGAGTTCTTGTAATTTGAAATATCACCCAGGAAAAGCACTCAGCATTCTCTCAAATACTATAAAGACTTGGTATATTTATAGTGGGTTTTTAACCTTTCAAGTTAAGATAAACCTTCCAGCTTAACAAGAAGGTCTTCATGTTGTAGATACCAGTGAGACCTGTGTTTTGTTTAATGGGTAATTGACATACCTGCAAAAGATGTTTTAAAATTAATGAAAAAATGTACAGCATATTTTAATTTATTTTTCTTTTCAGCCCTGGCAATCCATTTTTAAATAAAGAAGACAAATTCATTGGCTCAATATACCGGAAGGTAGTGTATCGCGAGTACACTGACCAGACATTCAGCACTCCCAAAAACAGAGCAGAGGAGCATCAGCACCTGGAAATTCAAGGTATAGTCATTATGAAGTTCAGCACTGAAATTGGGAAGAATGCAGTGAAACAAAATGAAAAGATACTATTGAAATAACACTCAGTGTTGTCCTACCATCACAAAGTACCTAAAATTACATGGCATTGCTACTTCTATTATGGTGCTTTCCTGGCAAGATTTCATAGGTTGTTTTGCAAGAAGAGAAAAAAACCCCTGGTTTGCTGCCTGATCAAAGTTCAGTGTTTTCAAAGGCAACATAAAACTGGGCAGCAACATCCAAACTGATTTAAAATACACACTAGGTGTTTGGGGCTTTTGAAACTTCAGCGTCTACATAGGTGGCTAACTCCAGCTACTCAATTTGATGTATCATAGTGATGACATTATCCACATACAGTTTATGTGAATTACAACCCAATGTTATTATGTATTTGAACAAAGCAAGCTGTCTCTCTCTGTTCTGATCTTTTGTAAAACCAAATTAATGTTTCTTTTAAATTCAACAGGGCCACTGCTTATGTCAAATATTGGAGATAAAATTCTAATAGTTTTTAAGAACTTGGCATCAAGACCTTATTCTATACATGCCCATGGAGTGAAAACAGACAGTTCCATTGTTGCTGTAACTAACCCAGGTATCAAAGCATCCTTGTTTACTTCTGGAAGGTAACATCAGGCCATCTAGTAAGGTTTAGCAAGGTTTTAATGTAAGCTAGAAGGATATACTTCATTTTAGTTTATTTGTTTCTACCTCAGGTTCTTGATGCTGCTTATGATAAATCTTTCTACAATTAAAACAGCTCTCCAAATTATTGCTTTGTATTCTAGCCCTTGACAGATCAGTAATTTTTTGACACAGTGTGGCTGCACCTTTCATGAAAGCAAACAGATTTGGCTACATAGGGAGCACATAGTTTATGTGAGCTATTATTTTTGAGGTTTCTCTGTGATCTTTACAAAGGATAAAATTGTTTTTAAGTATGATAAACTGCACAGTGGAGTTGCATAAAAACCAAAACAAAATAAAACAAACCCAAAACATTGGCAAGAAGGATCAGGGATCTGGAGAAAGGAAATAACAATAAGCTCATCAGTGCAGTAATTGGGAAGAGGGAATTCAGGACAAATACAAGCTGTAAATGGAGATAAGTTCTGTTTCAGGATGACCTCTTACAGGTCAGCACATGGAAAACTTCTAAAACTTATCAAAACTTACTTAATTCAGGTGAAACAAAAATCTATATCTGGAAAATCCCAGAGAGATCTAGTTCTGGGGGAGGAGATCCAGATTGTATTGCATGGGCGTACCATTCAACGGTGGACATCATTAAGGTAGATTATCAGTATCATTCTAAATGTGTTTTTTTTCATTATTGCAACACAGATATAATCACAGGAAAAGGGAGATGAGTTTGAAACTTTGTTTTGTTTTGGGTTTTTTGTTTTTTTTTCTGGTCAAGTCATTCCCCCCAGTAATGTGCCTTTGAATTCAACTGTGGAGCTGCCATGTTTGTACAAGCACCCATTAACTTAATGTGACTAATAATTTTTAAGTGGAAATGAATGTATTCATTTCTTCATGACTCAGGAAGCACACATAAAAAGTGTAAAGAAGTATATTTTGAATGAAAACCAAGCTCAAAATCCTAGAACCTGAAGAAAGAAGCAAAGAAAGAAAAAAAAAAAAAAGAGAGTAAAGAGTTAAAACAGAACAAATATTTATTTCCAGGAAGAGATGAAAAAGAGGCAGTTACTCTTCACAGTCCATTGAACTTGATCCATGGGTGCTGAGTAACAGTGGTGAAATAACCCTGTTTGTGAGATACTGGCTACCTTTATTTCCAGATACTGACAGCTGTAAAAATAATAAGAGGCAGCATGTAATGCCTGGCATTAAAAATGCTCCTGCTTAGTCTCATTGGGTAATTCTATGATTTTTCATTTGTCATTTCAGGACACTTACAGTGGATTAATAGGCACACTTGTTGTGTGTCGTAGACATTATTTGCCATCATTTCATACTAAAAAGAGGATTCAATTTGCTCTTCTTTTTATGGTTTTTGATGAAAATGAGTCATGGTACTTGGATGAAAACATTAAAACCTATTCTACCAACCCACACCTTGTTGACAAAGAGAATGAGGAATTCCTAGAAAGTAATAAAATGCACGGTATGTTTCCCAGTTTATTTGATGTAGCTCTATACAATTCTGCATTTGGAAGTGCTGCCTATAAATTTGACTTTCTCATCCCCTGTGAATTTCCAGTACCATGGCAAAAGGCCTGAAAAAATTCATTAAATCTACTTGAAAACACTGTTAATGCCACTGAATGACCTTTTTAAAAAAAATAAAACAAAACAAACCTATGGAAAAAATGCTCCTATGTTGAAATGTTGAGGAGAGAAAGAGTAAAATCTAAATTTGAATTTTTTTTTATCGGTGAACAACTGTTCTGTATCATTTGGAAAGGCAACCTGCATCTTAAAACCATGTCCTGGAGAAGCATACACAAAGACTGCAGGTAACATTGATCTTTAAGAACTGCAGTGCTGGTGTGTTGTAAGGAACTGCTAACTATGTCTTATTTTCTAGTTGAATCTGAACCATTCATAATAAGCAGTTCAACTGTTTTGCTTGTATATACCTCTCAAATATACCATATATATTGCAGCAGTAGTGGATCAAGGGTTGGACTTGATGATCTCTGAGGTCCCTTCCAACCCAGCCAATTCTATGATTCTGTATTGCTGACTAGCACTGGCTTTCAAATCTTGTATTCTGTTGAAGTTTAGAGACCAACAATACATGAAATCTTACGTGTTTTCTCTGTCTTGTTCTTTCCCTCATTTTAGCCATCAATGGAAAAGTGTTTGGAAATTTACATGGTCTGACTATGCATGTTGGAGATAAAGTAAGCTGGTACTTGGTGGGAATGGGCAATGAAATAGACATTCACACAGCACACTTCCACGGACACAGCTTTGATTATAAGGTAACAGGTCCTTAACACCAATTTCTTGCTGTGTTAAGAATGAGAGGTAGATCAGATACCAAGGACTCTAATGTCTGGTGAAAAGTCAGAGATTACAATATTAAGCAAGACTGGTAATTTGAAATTTGTACACCCCAAACCTGTATTTGATCAACCTACAGGAGCCAGAGAATATCTGCCAGTAGCATTTGCTGATTGGTAACCTCCCAAGTTGCTTTGATCAAGGTAGCTGTTAAACTTTATGGCTGTGGTAACACAACAGCTGTGGCTTTCCTTCATTTCCACATAGTTCCTAGCTCATCAGTCTTCTAAGCGTGAAGCAGATGTACAAAGTGATGCTTCTGTAGAAATGATGTATTTCTTTTCACTCAACTGTGATTAAAAATTTTGATGAAAATATCCTAAAAGATAGCTTTAATTACTGCCATCTGGTAATGCCACGTGTTTAACCATTTTTTCCCTTTGTCCTAAAGCAAACAGGGGTTTACCGGGCAGATGTCTTTGATCTGTTCCCTGGGACATTTCAGACTGTGGAAATGACTCCACAGAACCCAGGAACCTGGCTACTGCACTGTCATGTTACTGACCACGTCCATGCAGGCATGGAAGCAACCTACACAGTGCTCCCGAGGGAAGGTAGGAGCATAGTGAGGCTCACAGGCAGGCCAGTGCACTCAGAACCAGTTCAGGCCTTTGGCTTTGTATTGTCTGGAGGCCAGAATGTTGCAAGCCACCCAATCATACTGACTTCAGCTATCCATAAAGGAAATTTAAGTGAAAAAAATTATTTAAATTCTTATTTAAAAAGAATTCTTTGTGAGACTGTTTTCTGTATCCCTAACAGTTACAGTACCAAAATACTAAAATAGTGTTTTCTTTCTAAAGGATGTTGCAGTTTTACAGACGCTATTACCTCACTTTAGCAATATTACCTGTGAAAATACTTGTATCTTGAAGTATTCTAAAAATTCTTGTTTCTACAAAGTTAATACAATTTTAAAAGCAAATGTTTCATGAACTCAGAAGACACAGGTAGTGTGTGCTGTGGTTAACTGACAGAAAGGGACCAGCAGGAGCACTTCAAAGTACGTGCAGCTGTGCCTATGTACAGATATACAACTGTATAATGTTTCTATACTAAAAACACAGAGTAGAATGTTAAGCATGATACAATTATATTTTATAAACCATTCTAATTTACAGACTACATTATGCCAAACTTGCACATATAATTAAAAAAGGTGACTTAAGGCTACATGGAAGGAGATGTAGAAAGACTAACCTGTAGAACCAGAATGTTGGATTTTTCATTATCAGCCATCTAAAGTACATTAAAATATACCCTTCCGTGCATTCTAAAGCTCCTTTTAAATCTAACTCACAATGTCTAGAAGGTACTGGGATCCACTGGTCTCATTTTGGAAGCTTTTGTCCATATTCTTTTGATGAAATGTGAGTAATAAGCGTTGTTTTCCCCCTCACAGACACACCATCTTTGTTCCCAAGATTATTCAATCAGTTCAAGTGTAAAGGTAAAGCAGGCACACAAGAATGACGAAAACATTTACCAAAGTCTGCCTTCACTGAAGCATTTCTTGGGAATTATTATATCCTGGATAGCTGATCTTCACATGTCTTTTGGAAGATTTCATTTCATGATCCACAGCTAACAAAAGGGACTGAATGGATGCAACAGCTTATAAATACCTTTTTCTCTAAATAAAAATACTATCCTGCAAACTAAACATTCTAGGTGATGGCTAATGCATGGTATTTTACTGCTGAGGAACATGGAAGAGACAAATGAAATGTACTTTACTTTTTTTTTTTTTTTTACATTTGCAAAGAACCTTGAGTAACTGCAAAGTTTGTTGTCACATGCTACTAGCCAATTATGTTAGTATTTATTATTTGGAAAATAGGAATTTGATTATCAGTTTACCCATAGGTTCACACTTAAAATATAGATGCTATTGGATAATTGAACAGCTAACAAAATAGTTCTATTATTCCTGTTGAATTATTTATAAAGATCTAGTAGCATCTTTCAAAATAGTGAATTTATGTTATGCAATGGCTGAAGGATCACACTTGCACAGGATGTTTTTGTTTTGCTGTTATGCAGACAAAACTCTGATGAAATTCAGACAGTGAAGGGCAAACTTTGAGGATGGTGATACCCAAGAGCTTCCATCAGTGGCATCTTTCTGCTGTTAATTAGGTAATGCAGGCAACTTAAGCATTCCTTGACAGGTGGAAGCAGCACTATTGGTGCATGACTGATGCAGGTCACAAACGAAGGCAGTAAGAGCAGGTATCACTGAGCCACCCAGTTGGGTTTTAAAAGCCCAACTCCAGGTATGTTAGACCTGTGTCAAACAACAGGGAAGGATGCATGGGACAGGTAAAGCAAAACATTTGGGCTTTACAAAGACCAGAACAAAGGAATTTGCTTGTCTGCAGAACATCTAAATCCCTTTGACCTTTTTTTTAATGTAGATTCTACTGAAACTAGCATAATCTCTACTGATAAATTAGATCATTGACTTTGGCTGTATCAGGAATGCTACAAAGGTAAGATTTTTTCCCTTTTTTTTTAAAAAAAAAATCTGTTTTGTTTCCAATGTGGATGCTCTCTACTGACTTTTACACATGTGAAGTAACATTACAGCTTCAGTGAAAATGGATTTCACAGAGTCAGTATCAGCTAATTAGGCCTCTAGAAGGTTATGGGATCATGGAGTTTGTTGTTTTATTTGTGGTATATGCTCAATAAACCCAAACAGCATTTATAAGGAGGTCATAAACATTGTGACAATTTACTATGACTGAAATCCAGCTGAAGGAACAGAAGCATGTTTTCTGCCCCTCCCCCCCAAAAAAGACAAGCATCAGTACATAAATGCACAAGTACCAAAAACCTTAGAAGAAATAAGAGTTTTCAGCTGGATCTGTGACCTCGTGATACTTCAAATACTTGCCTGATGACTGAGTACAACAGGAGAAGAAAGAAAAGAAAAATGGCAAGCAAGATGTAATTCATATATTCCACTCCTCTTGGGAACACGTTCGTTTCTCTTTGATTTATGGCCTTTTTTGTGAGTTGCTAAATGAAACCACTTCAGTGTTACACAGCCATGGATGTGTAACTAGGATGACAGAGCAGCTGACTAATTTTGCCAGATGGACTTCAAGGGAATGTCTATGTTGCAAAACAAAATAATTCTCCTGAAAGAGTAAGGCACTTACTTTTACTCATACAGGTAAGATATGAGCCTGAGCTTCAACTCTTCCCTAGGTGAGTAATCCAAAGTAACACAGAATTAAGATTCACCCCCCACTTTACTTTCAGTGACCACCGCACGTCCAACTGTACTGTATTTTCCAGCTGCTTTGGCCATAAATTCACCCTCACTGAGAAAGATTCATGATCCCACCTGGCAGCTGAATAATTATGTTTTTATCAGTCAGCTCTACCTGGCAGGAATTCTGGTTTGCTGGTGTTTGTCACAGTGTAACAGTATTACCTTTAAAACAAATGGTTTGCCTCACACAATAGCTGTCCCTCAATAGCCGTCATAAGATTTCAACTGAGAATTAAGGTGATTTATGAGAGGAGAGTCCCTCAATAGCTTAGAAGTAGTTCTATTTCTTTAATTTACTTTTTTGCCGCAGTATATTCTTTGCATTTGAGTGCATAAGACTTCTGTTGTTTTAGGTCAGCAGCTTCCTCTGGCTGCAGTGGAGAAGATGTGGCAGGAAGAAAGCTGCAGTTCCATCTTCTGGTAGAAGACTGAGAAAATCCCTTAGTTCCAGTTCCATTGCAACAACTGATAAAGTTTCTGCTCAGAGAAGGTGAGAAAACCTTTTTTTAGGTTTTTTGGTTTTAGAACAAAGAACAAAACAACATTAACAACGTAATTACTAACTGAAGTAATCAAATTATCTAAGTACTGCAACTAGCATGAAATTTGAGACACACTTAGGAGAAAATATAACTACAGGAAATCTCAAAAGCAAACTAAAATCATGTCTTATGTTGAAGAATCCTGTAATAGTGACCAGAAAGCCTGCTGAGCTATATTAGCTAGCACTATAGAAAAACGTCCTCTATTTTTTTTTTTCAGATTATCACATCAGTAGTCCATAGCCTGAACAGCATTTAGAGCATCAGATGACATAAAAAGGGTTATGAAGTAAATTTTCATTCAATTGATTTACCTTTCAGTGATGAAATAAGAACAGGACAATCATTTCCATTAAGTCTGGTTCTCTTGCAAAGCTCAGGAAGCAGCTTGTTCCACCACACAGGCTAATTCAGAAAAACCCACAAAAGTGTAAGTTAATGTGTGTACACATACAGGCAGGTTACAATGAACTCAGTAATTAATCTGCATAATGCTTTGGAATGCAGCGGTTTTGCCCATGCTGTATTTTCACTTTTCATCGTCTTTTTATGCTCTGCAATTTTTACACAGTGCCCCCTAGTGCCTCTAGGGATAAATGTTCATAAGAGAAAAATCACACCAAGGCTGATGCAGTCAGAAAAGTGAAGTGTTTCCCTCTAAACAGGTCCATGCAAAGTGGTGAATAGCCTTACTAAAAGAACACCGCTCTGTCTCATGACCTAAACTATGACCAACAGCTGTAGTGCAGTAGTGCAGTAAGTTTTGTATATAATTTTGATGATAATGGAGAGAGGAAGGATCTTCCTTCTATTTTAAATTTTCTTTAAGGTTTCTTTCACCTGTGTTCAGATTTAGTAGTGCAGCCTTATATTCAACTCTATAATTAATGGGAAACAAAGACAGAAACTGTTTTCAGATCTGAATAAAAAGAACAGATCTGGTTTTGAACAGAACTCTAGTACATCCATCTGGTACAGCCAGCACAACTATATACACTGAACTGAATAGCTATAATGGGCAATGGAAATAAACTCCTGTAACCCTGAAACACTGGAATAAAATTAGTTCCAAAATTAAACTATAAAGGTGCCTGAGAGGAAAATGGGACATAAAGACCATAAACTTTCTGCTAGTGCATCTGTACCATTCTGATGTATTAAGATCTGAAGGTGTCACTAGGAGACAAGAACATTTTTAAGTGTGATTTATTTGAAGGACCATGATCTCTTATCAGCTAACTTATCAGTAAAATTTGACATTATACAACACTGTCAGTTTAGAGCACTTATTAGTGAGGAAATACCTAGTTTTTAATTTATACTGGAAAATGAAAATACTACTCCCTTACCTGAGGCACTCTGACATGTGAAAAGACTATGCTATAAATTTACCAGAATGAATACAAAAAGTCACAGAAGAAACTCAGGATCCCAGTCAGTATCCCTCTCAGATTAGTGGGGACTGAGTTATGCAATTTAAATACCAAGGAAGAGAGTCAAAGCAAGCTAAGCAGTTGACTTTGTCTGAAAGCTGGGCTGTTTGATCCATCCAGAGCCTGTACATCTGGCCACAGCAGTATTTTAGTTAGAAAAAAAACCAACAAAAGCAAACCAAAGATACAGAACAACTTTAAAGAAAGTAGCTCACCCGACTGTCACCTTTCAGCTCATGCTGAGCATACAGTACAGCTGCATCAGGACACCTTTGGAGCAGCTGGTCAATGGCTTCCTCATGCTTGCCTAGATGGGTACTGCAGAGAACATGGATGGCGAGGCCAATGTTGCCAGCCTCACTCAGAGGCTCCAGGACAGGCAGAGCTGAAGCTATATTGATTGAATGACTACATAAAAGAGACTGAAGACAAAAAGAAAATATATTGTTTGGGTTTAAGACAAAGTAGCAAAAAAATCATAAGAACAACCTTAGAACAAGAACCTTTACTTATCCAAATAATTTTTAAAATAGTATTTCCTTTAATAAGTATTATTGAAAACTGAGAAAGCATGTCTGGAGTAGACTGCAAATGTAAATCTCGTTACTGACATAGCTCTTTAGTATTATTTCTTTCATCATTTCAGTGGGGTTTGTTAGTTCAACGTGGATAGCTTGGGGGGGAAGAAGGGGAGTCTACAAAAGGAAGTTGTTCATGCATACGTGAACATGTGTAGAATCAATCTAAGCTGTAAAAAGTAAATTCAAGGGTTTCATACCTGTAGTTTTGGGATATCTTCATGGTAATCTTCATCTGATGGAGAGCCTGCTGACATTATTGAAGTTACCCATGGGAAAATCGACCCAAAATGATTACAGGAGTTTATCTATACAAGAGAAACAAGTTGCAATAAAAGAAACATTTCTGTTAGCGACATTTTCCATGTGAAACCCACCAAAAGTAAATTCTACTCACAAATATCATAATCTAGCATGGCAGCTAGTCCTGGTTCATACAATTTAGCAACAAAAAAACTGGGAACTTCTATTTAATTCTGTATTTCAGACACCCCATTCAGAAGCCTTTAAAATTCATCATTTGCACATTTTTCTCGTTTAGTTAGCTTTGTACAATTGCAAACACTCCACCTGACAAACTCCAATTGTTTCATTTCAGCCCTTTTTCCTGTCCAGAGACAGCAATACTTATTTTATAACTGCACACTGCCTTGCTTTCTGTTCTGTTTCTTTTAGGAGCTGTCCAGAATTAAAATACTACGGATAGCATTTAGATAGATTTTGAAGGGACATGCAGTAATAAAACTCCCTCTGAGCATTATGCTTACCAGATCTTCTGTTGTTTTCAATGGCTTAGTCTCAGGATGTTGTTTCTTTGATATTCTCCAAACATACTGAGAAGTAATCCTCAATAAAAGCTCCTGAACAATTTCTTCCTGAGAGCACACTACAAGAAGAGCTTCCCAGAAATCTACCAAGAGCTGAGGAATATTGTTTTCACTGTTACTACACAACATCTAAGAACAAAACATTAGAAGGCAGCAAGTTAGCACACAATCTTATAATTATTAGCAGAAATGACAAGAGAAAGGAGAAACAGTCGTTCAGTTTTACTAGAAGCAGAATTTTGCTTCCTTTCTTGATGTATTTCTAATTCATATGATTCTACATAATGCTGTGCTAGGCAAAGTAAAAAAGTTCATGCAATTATTTTAAGGTAAGCTATTCTAAACAACATTATTGATTTCATCTTCAGGATTTGCTCCACACCCAGAAAGGCCAGCACGCTGTCAGCAAGCATCTACACACTGCTGATCTGGAGGTTTTTACAACTACCAACAGCCAAGCACATGTCTTCAAAAGAAGAATCTAAAGCCATGGTAAGAGATGCTGTGTAACTCAGTTGGGTATAATGGTGTGCGTGTGTATGTGTTTGTGTAGTGGACCCACAAGGATCATGAAAAAAAAATTTTACTTGGTATCCAACTGGCTTTAAACACCCCTTGTTCAAATTAGAATTTCATGATTTCTTATTTCTGATACTGGTCTTTCAAAGTAATAGATACAAGACGGGAACATACCTAAGTTGAAAAATACATAGTGGTAATTCAATATTATTTATTGTAGAGAAAAGAATACAGGTTTGTCAATTCCCAATCTAGACCCACCCTTCTTTCAGAAATTTATATAGAACATCAGAACATTCGATACCTTTGTATTTAAGTCTGATTCTTTAGAAGTATATTTCAATCCTAATGATTTCTTCACATGGAGCTTATGGAAGTGATTTATCTAAATGCTGTTAAATTTCGGTAGCCTTAGAAAGTCTGATTACTATAAAACCACTGAAAGAGCCCTGAGATCAGGGTATTCTCCATTCAAATGACAGGGTCAAAACAAAGAGCTTAATGTTTTTTTTTTTCCTTGACTTAGGCAGTGTTTCTTCCCAGTTTCTGGCTCTGTAGGCATCTATCATGGCTGTAACATATCCAACCCTCATGTCCCTCTTTCTGAAGAACTGCTGAATCATGAGTGGTAGAGCAACCAAGGCTGCCTTGCTTACTTGTAACAACATCACTGCAAGAAAAACAGAAGCAAAAAGTTATCACACGCCAACCTTGAAAAAGGTATCTGCTTCTTCCAGTTCAATTTTGCTGTTCTCGTGTAAAGCCACAGTGGCAGCCACCAGTAAACCAGGCTGGGTCTCCTTCAGGTGAACAGCAAACTCCGTTGGAATAACAACCCCTTCCTTATGCTGTCTCAAGAGTTTTGGTTGCCCAATAAAGCCACAAGTCAGAGCTGCCTACATAGTCAGATACAAATCAGGTAAAGAATTTAAACCACATATCATTCAACTCAGCCTACATAATATTTCCTCAGGCAATGAAGTTCAGGGAGATGAGATGATATATGAGATTAGATGAGATGAGATGAGATGATGAGATGAAGGGAAAACAGGGGAAGAAAAGAAATCCTTTCTACAACTGATTGAATGGCTCTTTAGAGACCAAGATCTGAATCACATGCCAGAGCACAGACTCCTCAGCAATAAGCCATCTGCCTGAACGCTAAAGGAGCATGCTGTTGAAATCTGGAGTTACTGTCTACATAAGACAGATAGATTTCTAGAGTTACATATAAAACCCAAGACACTTAATATACATGGTGTTGTGAAAAATAACTAGCAGAAATTTCAATAGACTACTTTGCTAAATTTCAGTAGACTTCTTTGCTAAAGTATGTTTTTTATTTTGAAAATATCACTGAAACAATGATCAAGGGCTGTGCTGTGTGCAACAGTTAGTTGTTTCTGCATATCTGAATGCTTTTGAAGGTACGCATGACAGGATACTATGTCCACTTTAAAGACACTGGGTAAATGATGTCTAAAAAATTAAATCAATTACACAAGAAATATTAAAGCAGATGGAGGAGGAACATTCAGATTTCATCCCACTATGCACACAAACAATCTTTCCTTTCTTTGTTCTTCTCAAAGTGTTATTTTTAATACTTTGCTACAAAACACTTTTTAAGGTAAGGTGCAATGTAACATTTATTAATAGGTCAGATTAAAAAGAAAGAAACACATCAAAAAACAACACCCGAACTTCAGACACCTTATTTTCTAAATAATATCCATGCAGTTTGCTCACAACAGGGCAATTTCACTTGATCATGTTGCAAGCGGGATGGGAAACTGTATAAAGAAACTTTAGGTTGTGTGCACCATGCATATTTTGCTTCAGGATTAATTTTATAACGGCTGTTTGCATACAGATGGTGTTTTCGTGGGCCTATCGCATAATAATTACAGGTATAATTACAGGGGTGTAAAAGTGCTACTATACAATCCTGCCATATTGCTGAAGAGCATTGGCCATGCAGAGCGTGTCACACCCCAGTAAACAGCATTTATCAAGAATTAATTAAGCTTCAAAACTTTTGCTTATCTGGTTATGCTTTGCCAAGATAACACTGCCCTACCTGCAGGGTAAACAATTCAGCCCCAGCATGTGCCAGCTCTCAATTCTACTGTTACTGCAGACACTCAAGGGAGCCTATACAGCACAGCAGGAGGAAGAGGACTGCAAGTTCCTTTTAATGTAAAATACAACTACAAGCCAAACCTACTGACTTGAGCTTTACAAAGCATAACTCATGCTTTCAGTACACTTTACCTCCTTGTAAGAGTCCATCTCATGTTCGTACATCATCAGGTCTCCCATTTTCAGAGCCATGAAAGCTGTAGCAAGTGTCAGGACCACTGATGGCATCATCTTCTCTACTTTCTGAAGATACTCCACAGCCGTCGAAGGACAAACGTTCCTCATGCAGGGACTGCAGAGGATGTGAGGCAGCTGCTCAGGGTCAGCAAGGTAGA
The DNA here is from genome assembly GCF_036169615.1 of Heliangelus exortis. Taxonomy (NCBI): domain Eukaryota; kingdom Metazoa; phylum Chordata; class Aves; order Apodiformes; family Trochilidae; genus Heliangelus; species Heliangelus exortis. The sequence goes on from NC_092430.1 coordinate 26,380,564, forward strand.
ATATTCGGAGAACTTGGTTTGCTGATTCCTATGAAAATAAAAGCCATTTGACATTTAAGATTTTTACAGATATACAGACTTTTGTATCATATGGAAGTATTGCAGGATTTTTTAATTTTTTGTTTGTTTGTTTTTTTAAACAGACAAGTGCAGCTCAGCTATCAAAACACAGTGCCTTTTCTGCCTCTTTCCTCCCTACTGGTAAAAGGACCCCTAACTGATAGTGATTCAACCATATTCTGCGGTGGTAGAAGAACATCCACCACAGTGAATTGGCTTTAGTAACCTGTACAGTTTGGCAGTGTTCAAAGAACCAGGTTTTTTTATTACAGAAATAGGAGATGAAAGAAATTTGAGGAAGAGCTTTTCTAAACCAGAAGTTTCTTCGTGCAAAATTGGGAACCAGTCCTTAGGAACATGCATCATGATAGCCAAACCCACAATATGTTATCTGAAAGCAGCCTAAGGCATCACAGATGCCGCTTGCTATTTTGTCAACAAAAACTGTGTGAAAAAGAACTCTAAGCAGCTCAGCATTTTCAAAGGCAATTTAATTAAAAACTGGTACATAGTTCTTAAAATCAGAACGAAACCAATAATTTAAGAAAAAACCAAACACCTTGTTTCTACCTTACTTAATTCTTCATTTAATTCTTCATTAAGAGAGTGAGTCAAGTAAAATAGAAATCCTTTCTCGTATGTCTGTATTTCATCACCCTCTGAAGCTAGTCTCTTTAAAACTTCAGTCATGGATAAACCTGACATTCTGTAGTATGGCAAAGCAAGGTGGTAATCCTTTGTGTCAAACCTGAGGGCAAAAGAGAGTATAAAGAGAGTATAAGGAATAAGTCAAAAGAACACGAGCAGCACTTCTGTGGTCAGTGTTTGCAGGAACTAAAATAACATATCCCAGTTACAGACACCAGTATCTATAAATATACAGCTCCTGTTCAATGCAGTGTTGTATTGTATTCTCTGTTCAGATGCAATGAAGCCAACCAGATACTGAAGAGATTACTAGATTAAGCTGCTTTCATAGAAGGTAAAGCTTTATATTGTATATGAAATATTAATGTGAAACAGCAAAGACTGATGGATTTTCATCTTAATGTTCTAGTACTGAAACAAGAGCTCACCTACATCACTCTGACATCTACAACGTACCTGCTGTAGCAGTCTCCTAAAAGGGCACAACTTTCTCTGAATGCTCTTAGAATTTCTTCTTTCTCATCTGATTTAAGGAAACTAGGGTCCATTATAGCTGCTCTGAGGAGTAAGTGAGCCTCACTTAGAAGATGGATGCAACTCTCTGTTTTCACATTTTCGTAAGTTCTACTGTAATCTACCTAAAACAGACACAGGACATACTTAGACTGATGGCAAAAATTAAGAATATACAGGAACAATTTTAATGAGGGCAGCAGTCATTTGAAATACAATTATGGACTATTAATGAGAAATACTTTATGTTGCATTCAGCAATGACCTGCATCACAGTTTAATCAACAGTACTTATTTTTAGTCACCAAATAACAAAAGGAGAAGTTGGGAAATACCATTTCTCTATAAAGCTGAATAGTTGAAACAGTGTTTATAATATATAAATTCCAACCAGGCTCTGATTCAGAAGTTGTTCTTGATTTGATGCTGTCAGCCTTTCTGGAACTAGAGAAAGGTAAAGAGCTGTCAGTGTCCAAATAAATTTTTTGCAGCAAAACCCACACTCATTTAATCATTTAAATGCATAAATAGGTATTATATACAAATATATTAAAAAAAATTATAATATGGAGGCTAGCAAATGCTGAGAGCTCAGTTATGAATTTAATTCGTAACAGGCACGTTTATAAACCAGGAACACCATCAAAACTATCTACTACATCTTCTCCTGGGCTTAACACTAGCTAGTATCCAACTGACTTGAATAAACGTGATTTCTGAATAGCTGTCTTACAAATAGCCTTCAGAAAAGAACAGAAATAGCAGTCCTCACAGATATAGCTAAGTGACTAAGAAGTCACAAATGCCTCTGGCTGCATACACGTGACAAGAATATTTTGGGCCAAACTCCAATTCTTCATGGATTACTACAGGGGTGCTCATAACTCTTCTTGGAAAAAGCCCTTAGCCAAATCTTAGCTTGTAGCTTTGGTAATCCTACATATTTTTGTTTCTCAATACAAATACTTTTTCTTCTCGGTAGCAGGTACCGTCTTAGTAATATTTTAACATTACTTATGAAAGTTAACTTTTTTACCGTCTTGAGTAACTCATTTTGTTGATTTTAAGCTTTTGTGACCCTCTCCTAACTTCCATGTCATTCAATATAGAAGATTTGAAAAAATTAAGTGCTTGGTTTATCTTTTTATGCACTAACTAGGGAATTACTAAATTTTTTCAACAGAGGAAATGCTTTTCAACTCCATCCAACATCTAGAAATTCAGAAGTGTACAGAGCTATAAATACCAGCTACCCAAAAGACACAGATCCTTACAGCATCCTTCTTGAAGGCTTTCTTCTTTCAGTAATATCTTCTGTGTCTGCCTTAGTCAGAAGAATTATATGGTTTTTGAAATGACAGATAACTCTTGGTCCTATAAAAAGTTGCATTCTTAACGTGCAGACATCTAATGTGACAGGCGGACAAGCCTGTAAAGGAAAGTGATTATTTTGTAATTTCCTTTACTATTTACTTGGAGCCTTTAAAAGAAAATTAAAAAAAAAAAAAAAATTGAAAAAATGTAACTGTGCAACGATCTGACACTAGAAACATTCACTGGCTTTCCTAACTGAATGTGAGGAAGCTCAGTGCTACATTACCTTCACAGTTGTGTCAATATAGGGATCCTCATCACGAGCTGCTGCTGCACTGCACCGCACTGTGAAACACTGCAGCTTCTCACTAGAGGGAAAGAAAAAACACATTGATAAAAAAAAAAAAGAGAAGAAAAAATGCAGCAGCATAGAGAAACTGTAATAATACTTTATCAGCAGAATAATAAATGTAGTACCTTGTAATGACATGCAGGAATTGTGGAGTGAGAACTGCCTGTTCAGACTTCTCTGAATATTGGTAAGTAGAAATCAGCTCTATTAACTTCCCAACAGAGTAGAGATATCCAACATGAGGTAAAGAGAAAAAGCAAAAGAGACTCAGTAGTTCTGTCTCGTTCTCAATTTCCTCATGGGCTGTCACAGAATTTCCTAGGTGTAACAATGAGAAAGGCATTTTATGTATCTCATCAATCAGAAGCTGGCAATTCCTTTTCAACTCTGGTGTCTAAAAGATACTATCAAACCTGCCCAGGTTGCAGACTGGTTTTGTTAGTAGCCAATGAAGAGAGAAAGAACTACATGAAGATCAGTGCACAGGTCAAAAATCTGCATGTCATGTTATCTCACTTGGAAGCATTTTTAACAAAAGTGTGGCTGTACTGCTGAGTGAAGGGATTCTACTGATGTAGCAGCACCTGAGAGCCCTGGCAGATTCATCACAACGAAGTGATCATGGATTGAAATACCAGCCTGATCTTTGTCAACTACTTGTGAGCTGCACTGCACCAAAATGCAGGTCTTTACTTAAAGGAACAAAAGGCTGGGAATGACATGATTTTTTTCTAAAGCCACTTTGGCAGGGAAATGCTGTGTTCATCCTACAGAGCCTCCTGTCAAAGACTGTGTGTCACCAAAGAATGTAGGAGAGCTGAAGTTGAGTGGGAAGTAACTTGATTCTTAGGTCAGCTGCAACTAAAGTGAGGCTCTGCTCAGACAAAAACCACAGATTGCCAGTGAGCATAACATACAGCACTAATTTTTTATCATGGATTTGCTGGGGCTTGAGTTTATTAGAGAACCCCTAAAATCTGCATTCATCCCTTGCAGTTTTAATTAAATTCCATCAGAAAGGTAACCTGTATGTTAATGATTATTAAGGTTATTACTTTGATTTCCATTACTGACCAGTAAGAGGCAGCCTAGTATCTTGAGAATAATTTTATTAATGCAGTCTAAAGAGTCACTGTTTTGTGATACAAAATTAATCAATAGAGAACTGATAAAGGCTGATTTAGTCTTCTTTTGGTGTTGTGAATTGGTATTTTATTTCAAGGTTTAAGCAGAACTTGGAGAAACTTAAACACTTTTGTTAGTAGAAGCTCAGTGTAAATTGTTGGAAAAGAAAGACCTTAATTTAAAAATAAATCATACAAATACAGTGTACAAAACAGAATATAGAAAGAAGCTCCACCCTTTCTCGGGTCTTTCGTGGTACAGGCCATAATGCAGCTATGCATATTCATATACCTGTCTGGTATACAGGAAGCAGCTGAAGAGAGTGCAACTTTGTCTCTTCACAAAACCCAAAAGGGGACTGGTCCGGTGTAAAACGTCTGGAGAATAAAAAACCAAAACAGGAATATGGGACCTCAGTGAGAAATTCTCATTAGCTAGTTTGGACAAGTAAACAGTGCTAACAGGCACAGCTGATGTCTTAATACTCAACAGCAATGTGCATTACTAATGTCATTAGCGTGTGGCACAGCTAGAGACAGCTACCTTGAGTTCTCACAACCAGAAATGCTCTTTGCTTGTCTAAGAGATGTGCGTCAAAGCTTGGGGTCAGTGGAAGACATACTGCAATTTACTTGAATATCAGTTTAAACCCCCCCCTTTTAATTCAACTGAGCTATATGTAACATGGTGCCATTTCCAATCTGACTCTTCTTTCTTATTATGTATTATCCCTTTTCCTAGTTTGCTTTGGAATTCATTGCTAAACTGTGACATTGATTCTTCCTCAGTTTTGGATAAAAGTTTAACGGCTTTGATAAAAAAATGTGTTAATTTATTAGTGCTTAAGTTATTTGCTAGATTCCCTTTGCTAGACGAAGAAAAGGAGAAAAGGGAGAATAGTTTTAGAGGTACTCAATTAAGTGTCACTCCAGCTGGAGCTGATGCAAGGTGCAGAAAAATGAACAGAACATAGTGCCTGATTATGGTCACACAGACAGGACTGCTGATCAGTCTCCTGTGTAATCTCTTAAAGCAGGTTTCTTTTCTTTTGTGCCAGAATTTGACACAAGCTGCTTCAGAATAAGCCATGTAAAACTTGGTTTTGCTGGTTCAGCATGAGCGTGTGAAAACTGGGGGTGGTCAGACACCGGAACAGGCTCACTGGAGAGGTGGTGGATGCCCACAAACTGTCTCTGTTTAAAAAGCATTTGGACACTGCCCTGGATAACATGCTTTAACATTGTGTCAGTCATGAAGTGGTCAAGCAGTTGGACAAGATGATTGTTGGCAATTCTCATCCAACTCAACATTCTGCTCTACTGAAAAACAAGTTTTCTTTGGTATCGCATTATTTCCTCAGTGCAAGAAAACTCAACCCAACCAAAAAACCTTACAGAAGCCCCCAAAGTCAAAATACCATTATTTTACTTTCAACAAGACATGAGCCACAACTTACTTGGTTTCTTGTATTAACTTGTAGTAAATTAATTCTTGTATTATATCTTTAAAGGGGAAAACACATGTCATACCTGAAAAGCAGATAGCGTACTTGGAAGCGCTTTGTATCTTCTGTAGGTAACTCTGTGGATTCCAGTGTGATGGGTATCTCACATAGCTTACTTTCTTCCCCAAGCAGTTCCAACGGCTTCTGACATATAACAAACTCATCTACTTCAAGCTGCAAACTCTGTGTTAAAGGGTCTTTGTCTGTCACACCTTAACAGTGAAAACGCTGTATTAATTATTCAAACTGTTGCACTTAGCTGAAAGAAAATTATATGACATAGTATCAATTAAACATTCCAACTACAGCTACTCAGCTAACATTGCCTTACTCATACCATGAGGTTTTGAAAACAGCTATGCTAGATGATAACAATCCTTCATTTCAGTCTCAACAGTCTGAATATCTGTGAGTCAAAATTTCTGAAAGAGCAGGGAAACTTAACTATAAGGCAAGTCCAAGGCAACCTGTGCTGCAGATGGCTGTCAAAAATGTTGTAATTTGATTTAGGAGTTTTAAGAAGGAAAAGGCAGCTAAGAAAGAAAGCTGTGTTACCTTAAACTTATTTTCAAGTTCTGTAAAGCAAATCCTAACAGCACTGAGAAAGTAATTTGAACTTTTCTGTTTAGCATTTATTAATAAAAACAACTAAGGGGAGGATGCCATTACCTGAGTTAAGATCCATCTTCACCCACTGAAGGACATTCCAGTTCATATTATCCCTGACAAATCTTCTTTTAATTTTTTTCTAGATAGTTTCTATTTATAAAAAAAACATCTTTCTCTGTTTTAAGTTTCTTTGATCATAAATGGCTTTCCTAAGGTTTGTTGGTGTTCACCTGATGCTTTTGAAAAGGTGGGAATTAATTACACATGGACTGATTTCTTGTAATACATGGGAATGAAATTTACTGAGTAAATCTGTTTCTGGGATTTCTACGATTCGAAGGCAAACTCCTGAATAAGGTGAAGGACTGAAAAAGGGGAGTTTGCTGACACTTTGTTTATGCAGTATTGAGCCTACTAAGTTAGAAAAATGAATAAAAGAGACAGTTACTAGTGCAGTGACACTGATGGAATAATGTTTCTGAAACAGCACACTGAACTACTTCCGCCTTGATTTGGCCCACGGTGGCACCCCTAAGCAGGGACCTAATTCTGTGTCTACAGAGGCTGCACTGTTTTGAAGGCACCTGCAGAATGATGGGAGCATTTGTTTTGTTACCTCGTACCTGCAGGAAAAGGATAGACTATGTGATCTCTAGAGGTCCCTTCCAACTAACACTATTTAGCTGATAGTCCTAAGATTATATGGAAGTATTTTATGGAAGGAAAAAAAAAACTTATTAGAGCCTATTTTGAGAGTAAAAGGAATAAGCAGACTCTTGGAAATGAATACAAAAATTATTTCTGTACTTACCTCTATCCACAGGCTTTTCTAGTGCAGTAATTCCATGTGTACATTGCTCAGTCCTGTCTGCACTTTGCTGGACCAGTTCAAGTTTCAAGATCAGGACATCCAGCTCTGTCGTTATGGCTATATGTTTGGAACAAAATGCGACTTCAGCAGGAATGAGGTTATCAATGTGTAAAATTAAGGAGCGTTCAAAGTCTAACACAGTCAAATTCTGGTTTATGACCAAATATTTCAAACAGAACATGACTAGTTTATTTTTGCAGCCGACAAGAAGATCTCCAGTTACAGGACAACATGAAATGCATAGCGGTGGATCTGAGAGTGGCATTTCCACAATCGACATCTGCTCTTTTAAGGTTTCACTGTATGACTCTTCCATCTTGTGACCAACCATCCGAACACAGACACGGGAACTCCCAGCAGACATGCATCTCCAGTTCATATATGCTCTTAGGAAAGTTGCTTTGCTTTTTTCTTCAATTGTCACCAGATAATCTCCTTAAAAGAAAGCAATAGTACCGAGTTACTATTAACGTACAGATGACAGAGTTTATGATTTGTTTACCTTCAATCTTAAAACTCAACCCTTGCATAATTTTTAAAAAAAAAGTTTTTGTACTCCACTATGCAAGTTCCTTGGCTGGGTGGAACACACTTTTCATACCATTCTAAATAAATAAATAAATAAATACATTAGGGAAAAAAAAAAAAAGTAATAATTATAGATTCAGGTCCAGACTAACTATTAAGTGAATCCACTCTGAGCTGTAATTACAAACAGGGTGGTTTCCCCCTGAACCTCTATTAACGGGAAATACTCTATTCTCTGCAGAACAGTGAAACTCACAGATGCTCGATCACCTGTGGGACCACCTGGAGCGACCAGGTGTTCTGAAATAAAGAGCAAGCAAGGGCAGGAGCACAGACTGTAGCCGGGGCGGAGAAGGACGGCAAACGGGCCGAGTGCTCATCACACACGGCTCGGACCGGAGCGGGCCGAGCCAGGCCGCGACTCGGGGACCGACGGAAAGAGACCGCGGGGCCCTCCTCCCGCCGGGAGCCCTCCCAGGGGCCTGCAGTCCTCCCCCCGCTCCAGCTTCCCGCGACCCGGCGGCACTGACCTGCCCGGCTGTGCGCCATGCGCAACACGGGGCCCAGCGTGGCGAAGGAGCCCAGCGGCTCGCAACGGCCCTGGTCCCGCACGGCGAATACCTCAACCCGGCAGCTGGCCGCCGTGCCGGCCACGAAGAGCACGTCGCGGCCGCAGCAGAAGTGCGCCGGTTCCTGCTTGCAGGGCACCACTTGCTGTGACCCAAACGGGTGCAGGTTGTACAGCTGTACCATGGCCCCCGGAAACCCCGCTACGGCACCGCACGGCGCCACCGGAGACCGAAGGGGCTGCGCTGGACGACACAGGACGCGGACACCTCAGCTCCCGAGGCGGGCCGGGACACGGGATGCGTCGGTACGGGCCCCGGTGGTTCGCCCCGCCCGGACTCGTGTCGCACGGAGCTGCCGCTGCTGCGTCGGTGTGGGTGACGTCAGCGCCGCCTTAGCGGTTCCCGCCGGATCGCTGCCGCCCCGCGGGGGCCCTGAGGTAACTGTGAGTGCGAACGCGGCGCTGAACTGCGCGGGCAGCGCGTAAAGCGCGACTGGAAACCTTTGACTCCCGGTGTCTTGGGCACGGAGGCCTATTTCTTCCTCGTGGTTTTTATAGATGTAGGGAAAGAAAAAAACAACCAAAACCTATACAACGCCAAAATAAAAACCTTAAGTTTTTTCTGCTTTTCAAGATGCAGGGCTAAAAATATTTATAATAGTGATGCAGTTTTTACCCGAGAGCTCAGTAACTAAACTATGAGCAACCGTCTAAAAAGTAATGTTCATTTGAACGTAGTTAACAATTTTACTAGGCCAACACAGAAATGTAAAAAGTGACAATGCTCTTTCAAAGCAGGTATTGGATTTTTAATTTTTTTTTCCTGATCTACTTTTATCTGAATAGAATGCAGGGGGGATGTGGTGGCTAGAAAAATTATCTCTGCGTGTCATCTCATTAAAAAAAAACCAAACAAACCCAAACAAAAAACCTGGTAGTGCTACTTGTTCAAAAGCATATCCAAACCAGTTGAGTACCTTGCCCGAGTACAGCATCAGTTAACTAACTTTGTAGATGTTAATATAAGTCTTCTGTGAAACCAGCCTTACTAGTAAAATATCTTTAGGAAAGATTAGGTTCTTCTGAATTGAACAGTGCCATTACTGCTAAAGCCAACCCAAAGCAGATTTCCGCTTCTGAGAAACCAAAAATTACAGGGAGTATGTCTCAGAACATGTTGGGATCACAGGAAAGTTCAAGCAATTTCAATTTCCTGATTTCTTCTGTAATTTGCACAACTGGATGCTGCTGAAATGTGCGATCTCAAATCATCCTGAATATACACATAAATACTTAAGAAGAAAACCACAGTAGATATAACCTTTAAAACTTTATTTTAAAGCAACCAAACAAGTGAACAAGGTTCTTCAATTCTAATTTTTTCTTCAATAAATTTTCCAGACTTTAGTTTTCTAAATATTCATCTCCTTCTTCAGCCTCTGCTTCCACTGAATCTACACCAACTTCTTCATAATCTTTCTCAAGGGCAGCCAGATCTTCCCGGGCTTCAGAAAATTCTCCTTCCTCCATTCCTTCCCCAACATACCAATGCACAAAGGCACGCTTAGCATACATGAGGTCGAATTTGTGGTCGAGGCGAGCCCAGGCTTCAGCAATAGCAGTTGTATTACTCAGCATACACACAGCTCGCTGCACTTTAGCAAGATCACCACCTGGCACCACAGTTGGAGGCTGGTAGTTAATGCCCACCTTCAAGAAAACAAATGAAAACTTTTGTTTCCATTAAGAATTCAAAATCACCATGGTTATGAACAAATAAAATAGCTTAAAAGCTATTTTGAACTTCATCAAAATATCTGACAGGGACATTACGGAATTACTGTTACCTCTGAATACTACACAATTCCTAGCAATTCAAACATCACTTAAAAAGCTGCTTAAGTACCTTGAATCCAGTTGGGCACCAATCCACAAACTGAATGGTTCGCTTAGTCTTGATGGTAGCAATCGCTGCATTGACGTCTTTGGGAACAACATCCCCTCTGTATAACATACAGCAGGCCATGTATTTGCCATGGCGAGGGTCGCATTTTACCATCTGGTTGGCTGGCTCAAAGCAAGCATTGGTAATTTCAGCCACAGATAACTGCTCATGATAAGCTTTCTCAGCAGAGATGACAGGGGCATATGTCACCAGGGGGAAATGGATTCGTGGGTATGGAACAAGGTTAGTTTGAAATTCAGTCAGATCTACATTGAGGGCTCCATCAAACCGCAGTGAAGCTGTGATGGATGAAACAATTTGCCCAATCAATCGGTTTAAATTGGTGTAAGTAGGACGCTCAATGTCAAGGTTACGACGACATATATCGTAAATGGCTTCATTATCTACCATGAAGGCACAGTCTGAGTGCTCCAGTGTTGTGTGGGTGGTTAGAATTGAGTTATAAGGTTCCACTACAGCAGTGGAAACTTGAGGTGCTGGATAAATTGCAAACTCCAGTTTAGATTTTTTGCCATAGTCAACAGAGAGCCTTTCCATGAGCAGAGATGCAAACCCTGAACCAGTGCCTCCTCCAAAACTATGAAAGATAAGGAAACCTTGCAGCCCTGTGCACAGATCAGCCTAAAATTGGGGGAGGAGGGGAAGGGAGGAAAAAAAAGTTATTGATGAGATTAGAGAAAGCAGTTATACAATGATCATTCAAAAGCATTCCTTGCTTAAGCTTGTTAGTTTTAATTAAAAAAACTAGCATTCTTGAAAGCTGGTTTTCCTTTTTTCTTGCATGTGTTTTACTCAGAAGTGCCAGTGCCTTTGTGTAATTTTCTCCAAACAGGAGTAGTTTAATATTTAGAACACTTTACTGTCTTTGCAATTTTTTACTTCAAGGAAGAGCAGCTGTACAGCACCTTGACAAGTTACTATAAATTACAGCTTGAAAATGTGTTTATGTTCTCATTCTAGCTTTCAGCTAGTATCAATCAGATGTTGAAAGTCTCTTTTTATTTTTGTAATTTTAAATAGGCAATCACTATTTCACTATAAACTGTATCCTACACATCATCCTACACATTTTTCACAAAGCAATGTCAATATGTCAAAAAAACCCCAACAATTGGGTAATTAAAATTGCTAAGCATTCAATCAAAATCTGAGGCTCAGGGTACTAGAAGTATGTTGCATCACACATAATTGCACGAATCAAAATGAAAATAACATAGTATAACAAGTTTTTTTATACTTAAGGTTTTTATAATACATTTCTGAGGTAGCCTTAAAATACTTTCAAATAATGGTATTTCAGAAAAAAAAGTTTTAATGAATTTTTAATGAATTTAAATTTAATGAATTTTTATTTCACCTGAGGGGGACAAAGAAAAAAGTTTTCTTTGTACAAAGTTTTCTTTTGTTTTAAACAATCAACAATGCACAAAATTCTTGGAGAAGAAACCTAACAAGCCACCATTATAGACAGCTACAGAGCCGTATCAATTATTTTAATATACTGACTTGAAGTGTGAATTCTTACCAGTTTGCGAGTGCGGTCTAGGACCAGATCAATGATCTCTTTTCCAATGGTATAGTGGCCTCTGGCATAATTATTAGCTGCATCTTCTTTCCCAGTCATAAGCTGTTCGGGATGGAATAACTGCCTATACGTGCCTGTACGTACTTCATCTACAAAGAATCAAAACACCACAAGATGGATGCAGTTCTGTGTGCTGCCCAGTGACTACACACCAATTCTATGTCAAGAGTAGACAGCATCCCTGATCATATGCTGATTGTGTGCTAGATGAAGTTGGCACTTCAGCCCCTTTGTTCCGGGGACAGTACCAGGCACTCACAAAACACTATTCGTACCTGAAAGTGTGCATGAGAGGTCACTCAGAAAGCCACATTACAGGTAGAGACAAGATTGTTACCTGTAGAGCATTGTTTCATTCCTCTCAAGTAGCTATAACCTTAAATGTCAAAAGGTCATGCAGACACACATCTTTTAAAATCTGTTGTGTTCTGACAAAGGAAAAAAGATGGTAGGGAATCTGTGGGGGATCTCTGTTTTTACACTTAAGATCTTTAATGTTGGGTACGTACCAACGACAGTTGGCTCTAGGTCCACAAATACTGCTCTGGGAACATGTTTACCAGCTCCTGTCTCACTGAAGAAAGTGTTAAATGAATCGTCTCCACCTCCAGCAGTTTTATCACTAGGCATCTGACCATCAGGCTGTATCCCATGTTCAAGGCAATACAGTTCCCAGCATGCATTGCCGATCTGAACACCAGCCTGACCAACGTGGACGGATATGCACTCACGCTGAAAATTAAAAGCAGAATAATGACATAGAGAACTACTTGTTTTCTAGATTACATTCTCACAGTATTTAGCTGGCTGGGGGTTGTATCCTTCCATGATCTTTCTCCGCTGTATTCCCTGGTTGCTCCTGAATGACTATTTTACTGCTCAGATTGTCTGCTGACAAGACTGTACTCGATGTAGTTGACCTAGGCTGACTTCGAGAATATTGGAACATCTTAGAGACAACATAGTATCTGTGAACACATAGGGTGAATCTGTGAATCTCACATAAGGTGAGATTCACCACCCCTTACCATGCTGCACATTTATCTTTAGTATTCTGCCTAGTCTCTTTTTAATCTTTCTTTAGTTTTGGAAGGCTTCTTTATAGAATATCCAAAAAAATCCTTTATTTGTTGCTACATCAGGCACCGGATCGCTGTTGCTACAGTCTTTCCGTCACAGGACCCCTCGGAACGCTTTCGACTCTACAAGCGGAGAGATTCTCCAGCCCCTGGCACTTCAGGGCTGAGCCCCGCTCAGGGATCAGCTCCGACGGTTCCCGCGCGCGCCGCCTCTCGCGCCCAGGTGCACGCTGTATGTCAGCGGGAGGCGGCGCGCGCTCTCCGGCCGGGCTTTCCCGCCCTCTCGGCCCCGAACCGGCGGCCGCGGTGTATCTGCGTGTCTGCTCTACCCAGCCGCCATCATCTCTCACACCAATGTCTCCCCTTCTCCCCGACCCTTCTGCGGTACCGCTACCCCGGCGGCATCACACAGAGGCTGCCCGCAAGTCCTGCAGCAGCACACGCACTCATAAGCTCCCCATGCTGCCGCAGCAGAAGCACTCGCGAGATCACCCCTCCCTCTCTCTCTTCCTGCCTCCCCCCCATCCTCCAGAGCCGCGAGGTCCCCGCTGCCCACCATGATGCCCAGTTAGCCGCGGAGCTCTGGCCGCGCCTCCGCTGTCGCCTCCACCGCCAACCGAACAACCGCACCAACCGCCACCTAACGCCCTCGAGACCCGCTACCCGCGCGTCGCCTTCTCATTGGCTGTTAGCGGTGGTCAACGGAGACCGCTGATTAGCCGACGGCACCCACGTGGGGCGACCGTTGGCACGTGTTACCCGGGAGCGCGCGAACACGGCTGTCGGCTGGGGGCGAGGCTGGTGCGGCGCGCGGGGCTTCTCAGGGGCTGCCGCTGCGGCTGCAGCTGCCCGGGATCCGGCGGGGCCGATCTACCTGGGGCCTCTCAGCCGCCCGGGGGCTGCTCGGGGCCAGCGGCTGGTGGGCGGCAGGGCCGGGAAGCGCCGGCCTGGCTGTGGGCTGCGTTGAAAGCCGCAACAAGGCTGCAGCCTGCCCGGTGTCCCCGCTCGAGATTCCCCGGAGCGGTGCAGCCGTTCTGTGGGTGAACTCCGCGTCCACAGTTGGAGAAAATGCGCTCAGTGGCTTTCTGGAGTAGCAGCCACGCCACAGGTGCTCTTTTTCCTCCTTTATTTTGCTTCTCCCAGAATTTACTTCTTCCGTGGTAAGCGCATTCCTGTAGCACTGTCCGAGTAGCATTCCCGCATGGGGGTTTTCTCCAGCTCGTGTGTGAGGTTAGCAGAGACCAGATTGTTCCAATAATTGCAGCAAATGCGCTATGATACATTAAATATTATATATTAAAATACATTAAATACACTACTAGCAGCGGAGAAGATTATCTTTCTGTAGTACCATACCTTCCCTAACAGGCCAACAGAAGTACCACAAAAATAAATCCAGCTAATTTTCCTTTATTTTAATGTAATGTATTTTAATCGAGATTGGATGAGAGGGAATCACAATCAAGTAGTCCCTCAGTCTGCTACCTGCATTGCTCAAGAGTTAGGAAGCAAATGACAACCAGTCCAGCTTGCAGAAGAGCTTCTGTTTGGAAATTACTGAAAATTAACTCTGTCACTTTTGGGTTTGGTGAATGTGCAAGTCCTTATGGGAGAATGTTCTTTTTTTCTTTTCTCCAAAAAAAGCATAATAGTTTCCTAGAATCCTGATGGATTGTAGTTTTTCTTGTTAAATATCTAGCTCTGATTGTAGAAGCTATAATAGAAGTTTCATTTTGATACTGGTAGAAGTTTCATTTGGTATGCGATTTGCAAATTTGTACCAACCAAACCAGGTACACAAGCAGATTTTAAACATCTTGAACCACTGAATCTGTGAGATTATGTCAGTAATGTAGTGAGAAACAGGGTCTTGCCTAGGTAAGCTACACTTCTGCTTGAGAGATCTTAAATTAAAGATGGTTTCTCAAAAACTTAAGTCTTAAAACTTCTTAGGACCATGGCAGTATCTGTATAAATCTAAGAAGTAAATTGTGTATTCACATAGAAGAAAATTCTGCCAAAAAACAGTGTAACACTATGCGTTTTCTTTTACTGCCTTAATGTCTAACAAAGTTAGTCTTGCAAAGGTATTATAAGCCAAATAATTTATACATCAGAAACATTAGATTTTAATGATGGGACAGTTTTTGCTGATGTTAATCTTTAAAAGTTGTTCACAAGCTTTTTAAGGACAGAAAATTGGAAAAGCTGGGATTTGGCTTCTTTTTGTTGTTGTGTTGTGGTTTGTTTTTTTTTTTTATATGTTAACCTGCACCTTTACATAAAACAATGGAATTTTATTTCACCTAGCATCTAGGTTTATCTGAGATGACTGCTTCACAAATCCCTTTTTGACAAAACATTTATTTCAATGCATAGCAGTGGCTGCCTCAGTGCAGTGACTTTGTAGAAGTATTTATTTCCAGTTATTTCATGGAATGGAACAGAACCCTGGAACAGTGGGTTAAAGTACAGTTTTAGCAAGGGATGCTCTTAAAACTTGTATTTTTTTTTTTTTTTTTAACAATAAACCATTAAAAAATTTGGTTTCCCCATCTGTTGTGCATTACAGTAAGCACCTATATGACTGAAATTACAGCTCATTCCGCTACAATTCTGGGGAGGAAAACCTCACAGTGGTTTCACCTGAGTGACGGGAAGCTTTTTTTCCGCATGCTGTCCCGCAGCGGTACAGGCGCTGTTACCACCACTGACCATGGCAGGAGCTGGGGAGCTCGCAGCGATGGTGACACCGTTATCCACAACGCGCAGTTTCTGCACTGGGTAATAATGTACCGTGCATTTTTATCTTGTTCAGTCTGTCAGGGATCCTCCGTTCTCAATCGGATTGCTACTACAAGATCCGTTTTCAGAGAGCCCCGCTCTGCAGCCTCGCCGCTCACACCCTCTTTCCTTTCCCTGCTATCTTTCCCAGCTCCTCAGCACGCTTTTGTCCGGAACTTCCTCCCCTTTGCGCACGTTCCCTGCTCCTGCCGAGGGGTTGTGCGGCCACTCCCCATGAAGTGCCGCAAAGGCGGGTGGGCCGGACCGGAGCGGACCGCCCTGAGCGGCGCCACCGGAAGTGTGCGGCGTGGGGGCGGGCTCTTCCTCCCCACCGCGTCCTCATTGGCCAGCGCTAGCGCCGCCTCCGCCTCGACGGGGATTGGTGGGCGCTGCTGCCAGGTCGGGAGGGCGCGAGCGCGGAACTGCGGCGGGGCAGAGGGGTGCGGGATTCGTCGCTATGTCGCGGAGGTTTCACAGGTGAGACGGGGCGGCGGCGGCGGGCGCCCGGCATTTCTGGCCTTCTCCTTCCTTCTCTTCCTCCCCTGCTCTCGCCTCCCCTATCGTGTGCTCGGCCTCTTCGCGCCGCTTTCTGCCAGCCGCAGCCGGGAGTGGCGGCGGCGGCGGGACCAGTTGCGGTGGCTGCTGGAGGAACGCTGAGCTTCCGCCGCCCTGCCCGCGCCGAGGCCTTCATGTGGGTCCTCCGCCTCGGCAGGGCTCCTGGGGAGGTCCCCGTAGGGCAGGGGCTAAATGGCTGTTGGCGACCCCCGGGCTGGCCTCGCCGCTGCTGGCTCCCAGCAAAGCCTGCTGCTTTTTCTTCTGTCAGAGTGGAAAGCCAGTTATTTGGGAGCTTTAAATAGCGTTTGCGAAAGTCTACTATGCCAAACTCGGAATAACTATTTTATGGAAAGTAATTACTTTAATTTGCAGTGCTATTAAATTATTCCATCGAGGCAGAAGGGTAGTTTTGGTTTATACCAAAGGTCGTGATTATCATGCATCAGTATGGTATTTTGGATTGGTATTTTATTTTTATGTACGACTTGGTTGAAAGGATAGTATATCACTTCACTCAAACGTGCACTGAAGGCACGGCCAGAGATATTTCCATCTCCCGTGTGCAGCAACATGAGTTAGGGCTGCATCTTTTCACCATGAGGGGAACCTAGCTGATGGAAGCTTGTGTTAAGGGATGGGTAGTGTAGTTACCTGGGCTAGGTTGGAGCAGCTGATTATCTCTAACGTCATTATAAGGCATTAATTATACCTATCAGGTGTGAAGGTAAGCTTAATAAATATTTGTGGAACCGTTGTTTTAACATTTCTACATTTGTGAACATAGGAATGAAGTTACTGCCCAGAGCTGGTCAGTTTCAAAAAGATTTTTTTAGCCTTTTTTCTTAGATAGGAAATCTGATGTTAGGAGAATACATGGAAATTTTGCAGTGACAGGTATAATTAGAGATGTAACTAAATCTGGAGAATTCTTAATATAGTTGACAAATGTTGCAAGAAGGGGATTGACACACGATCAATGTGATCAGTCAAATCCAACTTCATTAGAGCAACAGACTATTATTTATACCCATTAGATTAATATATGCACACTTGTCATTATCCAATTAGTTGTTAACTTAATTAACTAATGCATATTGCAAAAGCTAAGCTCACTATAGGCTACTTATTCAATGTCAACCCCACCTCTAGAAGTTTCAAACTTGATACATGTTTCTGCTTTTGATGACCATAGCAACCTGTTTTCTTCTTTCTTGCATCTTGAAACTGCTGAGGTTAGCACACATCAGCACTTTTGTCAACGGTCTATTGTTAACAGTCTTTCTGTCAGTCAGCACTTCTTCAGTCTTGCTCACGGCCTAGTCTTGCTCACCGCCTAGTTCAGACCAAGGCCTTGTGCCGGCATCATCCAATCTTCCACAGACAAACATAAGCCATGAGGGGGGAAGGTAGGGCAGAATGCTCAGATACCATATTTCAGTCAGTCAGGTTGTAGCTGCCTTAAACAGATTTATTTAGGATTAAAAAAGTGACAAAGTTTTCTCCTAATATAAAATATTTTCTTAACGTTTGTAGGTAAATATTACCTGAATCAAGTTGTAAAACTGGGCTTTATAGGTAGCGCTGTGTAAAGGGGTAAAATTGATTACAGAGAAATAATAATTCTATTATTACTGTTGGTACTACTAAAGACATTATCTAATATTTCACGTTTTATTTTTCTGCAGAGATTCTACAAGACGATGCTCTCAATATAACATCTGCAGAGGAGAGAAAAACTATGCCTGTTTTTCCTCCTCTCACTTTGACTCCCATCTTGAGTTGGAAGACGTCTCTGTAGGTGACACTTCTGGAGCAGAGGAGGACACAGATTCAGCTATTTTATTTGGAACTTTGCGAGGAAGTGTTGTTGGATTACGATACTACACAGGGATTGTAAGTGTGTGATAAAACATAAAGCAGAAGAACAGTTGTTATCAGCTTCAGAAAAAATACATTTGATGTCAAAAATTCCCAGAATTTTTTCCAAGTATAATTTTAAGACATTACTTTTTCCTAACTTGTCTTCAACATTCTTCACTGGAAGTGCTTAATCTAAAACTTTAATTCAAAATTTGATTGAGGTAGCAAGTTTTGAAATCTGGTTTTGTTATTTAGTATTTCTGCTCACCCACATGAGACAAATGAATGTGAATGGAAACATTAAATTAGATAGGTCATTGAACTGTTTACGGGGACAAAAAGATTTATTCCTTTACAAAATGTGCTAGCAGTTGAAGTTGAAGTTTCTTGCTCTTAAGAATGCTTTTGAAATTGCTGGCACCTAAAAATTAGCTCTTCTGTAATGCTTTTGGTATTTTGATAGGCAAGTTGTTTGAACAGAATGCTGTATTGGATTAATATTTAAGCTTCACAGTACTTAAGCAAATGTATATTAGGTATTTCTGCAAATAAATTGCAATTTAATTAATGTGTTCTGGCGTTTGTTTGTTTTGCTTTGTTAGGTTAATAACAATGAAATGGTTGCACTTCAGAGGGAGCCCAGTAATCCTTATGATAAAAATGCAGTGAAAGTAAATAATGTTAATGGAGATCAGGTAGGCCATATAAAAAAAGAGCTAGCAGCAGCATTGGCAGGCATTATGGACAACAATCTAGCATCAGTTGAAGGGTAAGTGTGAAGATTTTGCTTTTGGTTCCATGAATGTAAGTAATGGAGATTTTTTTTTTTTTCCTCGCTACACTAGGAAATTGTGAAAACTATTTGCAAGCGTTCTCTTTCAATAGAAACGATAGCTCTTGGTAATTTGATTAAATCTTCATGATTTCATATTCTTGGGTTGAACTACTTGCATACAGCTTATTCTTTCCCTCATATAATAAAGTGAAGACTAGTGACAGCAAATTCCTTAGGCATTGTTGTGGAACTCTTAAGTTAATGGAATGTGGTGGTTTGTATAAAAGGTTCACACAGTATGAGAACCAACACCTGTCTGGAACATTCTGTGTTTTGATGAAAATAAGCACTTTGTGAAGTACCTCTTGCTGAAGAAGGTTTATTATAAAAAAAACAACAATAAAAATATTACTGCTGTGGTGTGTTGTTATGTTTTAGTTTTTTCCTTCTTTTTTTCAGAGTTGTCCCTCATGGAGCAAAAAATGCCTTTACCATGCCTGTAGAAATGAGTTTTTGGGGAAGAGAAGAAAACAAGGAAGCAGTGCTAGATCAGCTTAAAAAGCACGGATTTAAACTGGCTCCTCCTCTGAAAGGTAAGTTGTGAAGTTTTGTGTTTTTATCCTTTTTAAAATACTCAGATTGAGCTTGCCATTTGTTAGAAGAAATGTTTAATGGCTTACTCCTTGTCATGGTCTTGCCATTCACAAAATGATTTTTTTTTTTTTTTTTTTTTTTTTTCCAATCTTAGTTGAGGAATAATGCAGAGCCCATAGCTATTAATTTTAAACTTAATAGGAAGTATACTGCTGTGTCCTGTCTCTGTTACGTGCCAGCAACTGGAGAGGCATTTGAGCAACCTAGAAATACATGCATTCCCTAAGTTCCTTAACTATCCGTAGTTAATCTACGGAATCTCTATCCGTAGAGATTCCCTCCAGACTTGAAAAAATTTTTTTCAAGCAGGTTAGACCCTTTTATAGGGTGGGGTTTTCAGGGACAGCGCTGACTTTTTAGCAAAGTGCTAGGACATGTATCCTTCTGTTGAGGTGTGAGCAAATAGAGATATGTCTGAGCTATAAATAACCCTATTAGACATACTTTACAGAGCCAGCCTCACACAAGAAGTGTCTGTACTCCTGGAGCCAGGCATTGTGGAAGCAGTGCTAGTCAGCAGCAAGTATGCATGCAGAACTAAACACTTGGTGAGAGGCGGATGTGGTTTACCTACAGCAAGATTCCAGGTTTTATCATCTAGGTTCTGTTGCACACAGTTGACAGTTTGGAGTAAAAAAGCATTTTGCATGATCATCCTACCAAGTCAATTTTCATGTAACAACACAATTTTTAATAAATATGGTTGCCGTTTTAAAGAATCCAAACCTATTGCTCATTGCCTGTCATTCTTAAGAAGCTTTGGAAAGCCTTTGTGGCCCATTGAAAGTAAAGGATAAAAACAGGCTAAAAGACAAATGGTGAAAGATACTGTCTTGTCACTGCCCCCAGTCTGATCAGCATCATTAATTACAAGCCAGTGAAGAGTGAGATTGGGAATTCATCATACTGTTGCATTTCAAAATTCTACCTTTTTAAGAACAAATAGGTTCAGAATGGGACTTTGGAACACAGTGGATGTCTGGGAGAGCTGGTCCAAATTACAGTGCTCCAGTTCATGCTGCTG
Source organism: Heliangelus exortis (assembly GCF_036169615.1). Classification (NCBI taxonomy): domain Eukaryota; kingdom Metazoa; phylum Chordata; class Aves; order Apodiformes; family Trochilidae; genus Heliangelus; species Heliangelus exortis. The sequence continues at coordinate 26,400,938 of NC_092430.1, forward strand.
TACAATTGACAACTGAACAGGTTTGTGTTTCATACTTGTAACACCTGGAAGCTGGAATTTTAAGTGGAGGGCCTTTTAACTTCGTCTTTACTAAAGTGTCTGTGAAGTGGAAGTCTTGTTGCTTTTAGGTTTTGGGTTTTTTTCCTTTACCGGATCAAAGATTTGCTTTGAAATCATCTTGAACTTTTGAGTTTTTAAATTTTTATACTGCAAGCAGATGTTTTGCCTGTAACAGCCTTGAGTTCAACGTAGTGTTGGGAGGCTTTGGTTGTAGTTTTTTTCACATTGGTGTGATTGTTGTGGTTTTTTTTTTTCCCCTGTCCTAATGCTTTACCAGGTAACAAGTGTCTTAAGATCTCAAAAGAAAGTCTGGAAGACTCGATTTTATTCTTGTCAGATTTGAACCAGGGTGATCAGTGAAGGGTTGGGTGTTGGTTTGATTCTGGTTTTGCTTTTTGCTTTCTCTTTTAAATTGGAGTGAAGTAGTTAAGTTTTGTGAGTTGTGTAAGTATGTGAATATATTTAGCTGTCCCTTCCCAAAGTTCTTCTTGAATTGGCATGTGTTTGTATTGGAGAAGCTGAAATTAATTTTTATATAGCAGTAGTTAATAGATACATTCCAGCATATCAGGTCTAAAGTCATAGACCTATCTATACTGATGACTACAGACAGGTAATTGCAGTTTAATAGTAATCAATAATGTAGTGGAATTAATTTTAAATACAATAATTGTAATTTTTGTGTTTACTTATGCAGCTTAAAAGTGAATTTGACAAACTGTTTGAGGATCTGAAGGAAGATGATAAAACTGGTGAAATGGAAGGAGCAGAGGTATTTGTTAAAACTTGCAACGGTTTTCTATAAAAACATAAATACTTAAACATCTAGTTGCACGTTTAGCTTTTTTGGTCTGGACACAGGAGATGCTTGAATCACACAAAAAAAATGTAGATAAAAAGGATTTTATAACAAATTTTTCTTCCCAAACCAGAATGTGGTATTTACTATGTGAATAGTGCATATTGTATCTCCTTAATTTACAGACTGTTGGCACCCTCTTGCTTCCCCATCAGAAGCAGGCCTTAGCTTGGATGGTTTCACGAGAGAACAGTAGTGATTTGCCACCATTTTGGGAACAGAGAAGTAACTTCTATTACAATATACTTACAAATTTCACAGAAAAGAAGCGTCCGGAAAATGTTCTTGGAGGAATACTAGCTGATGATATGGGACTGGTAATAATATTTACCAAACTTGATTTCTTTTTTTTTTTTTCCCCCCACACACAGAATGTGCGTGAGTGATTATTTTCTGATTGTTTTGTCATTTGGTTGATTTTAATTTGTGGAAAATACAACATTCCTTTCTGTTACGCAGGGTAAAACGCTTACTACTATTGCACTGATTCTCACAAATTTTCAAGATGGCAAACCTCTTCCAGTTGAAAAGAACATGAGTGATAAGTTTTATGAGGTGAGATGGTAAAAAAAGATTGTTTTAATGGAGTTAAATATCAGTTAATAAAAAGCCCTGTGCCTAGTAACTTTCTGTGTGGTGAACTTTGTATACATTCTGTAGAAAAAGTTCTTCGGGTACATCAGATAAAAGGAAGAATAGAGTAGATAGGCACATAAATAAACCAATAATTCTTGGTTCATATTTTTGCCAAATACTTGAACCAAAGAGGGGAGAGAAGCTACAGTTAGTGAGCTAAAAATGTGCAAACTATTCTCAGGTAGTGTAGTTGAAGTGTTTTTTGCTTTTATTATTATGCAGTTTTTCAAGATGATGTTTGGATGATTGGATGATTTAGCATGCGGTCTTCCCTGACAATAATAAAGAGGAGGATTTAGTACTTTTTACTCAGCTTGTCGAAATTCAAAATAATAGTACTTTGCCAGCTAACATTCTCTGGTCAAACAAGTACTATTAGTGTGTTTTCTTTTCTTTCTAGGGCAACTGTGTAGACTGACTTTCCCTCCTCTGTCTCTCTGAAATGTCATTTAAACTCTGTGGTTACTAAAAAAAGTGTATAGCTTTTTCAGCACCTTTATCTGACTGCCTTACTTGTCACTGAGCAAATCTTTCATGTTTCAGAGCAGTAATTAATCATTGGTCAGATTAGAGTAATAACGTTATTGGCATTTTTTGCTGTTGCAACATTTAAGAAGAAAACTTTCCTTGATAGGAATCCAATACTAAGGGCATGTGCAACGTTGGACACAGACTATGTAAAGGTGATAACAATTTATGAAAAGTTCAGTAATGTTTGCCTGACAGTTGATGTTAATACCTGGAGTATTCTTAGGCTGTATTTAGTGCTAGTCTTCACAAGCACTTGAAGTTTGTTGCAGTATGGTTTGTTTTAACAGCAAACACGTGTAGTTAAATTGTAATTAGGCTCTATAAAGTCACTTCTATTTTTTTGAAATCTTTTTAAAAATTTTTAAAGTGAGCACAGGAGTAATGAAAGGGATTGATAAGGAGAGTACTGCCTCTGGTGGAAGTTATTTTTATCAGTACTATGGAAGAGAGAAAATGAAGACTTTCATGGAGGTCATTATGAATGTCACCACAAAATTGGAACTTTATCAAAGCTGAAATGCCAAGCAGCATCCAAGATATTTATTTAAGAGGCTCAAGCAGTTTAACAAGATACTGTTTACAGCAGTGAGGGGGGGAGCCTGTTTCTACTATTTCTTAACCTGAAAAAGCAATGATAATGGCTTTCAAACCCTTACAGCCTCCCACCCCAACATTTCTCATTCTCTTGTACATTACATTGATACCTATTTAACGAGTCTTTGCAGGTTTTGTCATCTTCAGGATTAAACCTCTTTTAAATAATTTTTTCTAAAGTTTAGATCCTGCATAAACTTACGCGTGAGTTTAAAATTCTTTCTATGAGCACAATTACTTCCAGTTTTGATATCAACTCTGTCATAACGTGTTTTCTTTTTTGCATTTGCTTCTGATATGCTATTATTGGCAGAGTGCAGAGTTGATGTTTTGTTCACTACCTGGTAGAAGTCCTTTAAAAAAACCAAAAAACCAAAACACTTCTCCCTGCAGTCTCCTCCCCAAGTCGCCTTCACAAATTGGTAGCGTTACCACTTTTTTCTGTTTTAGATAATGTGGAAATCATTAATTAGTAAGGTTTGACCAGTTTACCATTTAGCATTATTTAAAACAGTACGATGCTTACATTTGTTTTTTCTTCTTTTTTTTTTTTTTTTTTTGAAGTTTTTCACCTCCTAAAAACCCGGTACATATTTTATGACTTTGTAAATATCTAAGATTGTTTTAAGAGTATTTTTATTTTTCCTTTGTGATTGCAGTATCAGTAGTGCTTGTCCCATGCAAAACTATGGTTGTTTTTAAGGACGTTTGTACTGTTGTTGATGAAGTTATGATAATATTGCTTTGATAACCAAGCTAAAAACTACATTTTTCATAAATACCAATTTCTTTGTGAAGACTTTAGCAGTGTGATGGAGCCTGGTGTTTCTAATGTAGAAAAGTCTGAAACTTCGTTGAGATACTCAAGTTGTCTTCCAAAAAGGTAGGTAACTGAAATGACTTTTTTTTCTTACTGTTGGTTTGCTAGATAGATTTTAAATAAAAATAAAGTGGTACTTGGCTATGATTAAGCGTATCTTAAAATGTGTCCCTGCTCTCTCCTCTGTTTCTATATGTCATACTTCTGCTCACGTTTATTGTTCTGTGTCTGTGCTGCACTTCGGAGTATATTAAGAAAACACATTGACTCATTCTATGTGGATTGTGCGACTGCATGCTTGCACATCTCCTTCAGGATTAAGTGTCCAGTAACATTAGTGTGTGGCATCTAAAGAACTGGGCGACTTCCAGTGTCATCTGGGTTTTTAAGTAGTTAAATGCTTAGCAGGCAAGCTTCTGACACAAGTTTTGAGTTGATGAAGTTGCGAAGTTTACTAATGTGTTGGAACCTTACCGCCAACACTAGCCTCTTCTGAACATTGCTGTGAACTTCAGTAATAATCTCTTCCAAGTCTTGCAAGCATCATTCACTCTGCGGTTCTGTGTTCTGGGCTTCCCTTTTTCTAACCCTTCTAAAAAGAAAAGTTTTGGGGTATCCTAATTGTGATACCCTAAAAATTCAAGTAGTAGTAGAATTGTGTATTACAGCTTTTTTTTCTTAACTATTGGTGATATCTTAGAGATAAAGCTAAGAAACCCAGATATTCAGGGAGCAGTAACCTCGAAGAGTCTGAAGAATGTTTACTGCAACAAACAGAATGTAAGTTGTGAGGAAATTTTTTTATTGATTAGTATAATACCTGATGTCTTCCTTCTGAAGCCAAACCAAATAGACTTTTGGATTAACTGGAAAAGGAATTAGCTAAACTACGTGTGCTTTTTGTTTTGTTTTATTCAACCAAAATTTTAAGCATAATGTTTTAGAAATTGCTAAATGGGAAAGCTTTCAGTCCTAAGTGCTGTAGTTTGTTTCTGTAGCTGAACAAGTGGTGGTATAACAAGCTGTGAGCTAAGTCAAATGGATGTGAAAACCAGAATTTTTAGAATTTGACATAGGCCTTTCGTGAGGGCACTAGGGCTGGAAAAAAAAATTAAAAATTCATCTTTTATGGTAAAACTTGAAATGTGATCACAAAGAGGCAAGAATGTGTGTTGGTTATTGAACTAAGTATTTTGCATTCAGAAAAAAACATGACAGCCTACAGGTGCTCTGGAGTAATCAGTTAAGTTCAGGCTTAAAGTACTTGGAGTGAGACCTGTTTGAGTGGTGGGGTTTTTTTTTGTGTTCTTTTAAGACTGGTAAACAAAAAATATCCTGTGAGGATTCATAATCTGAGTTAGATGTATAAGATACTGTATTTCTGCACACAAGCCTGTGAGAGTTGAAGAAGTGTCTGGGTAATGCTCTTAGCCATATGGTTTAGTTTTGGGTAGTTCTGTGGGGAGTGGAACTCAGTGGTTCTTATGGGTCCTTTCCAGCTTTGGATATTCTTCAGTATTGTAGTGGAGAGGTGAAGTAATTTAGTTAAGATGTTTGACCTTCATAAAGTGTGTCATAAAAATAAATACACGTATATCCTCTGCATGGTGTAGAAAATGCACATTCGTCTCCTTTTTGCAGCAGCTTCCTGTGCTATCCAAGAAGATACAAGCTTTGCATCTGCTCTTCTACCTTCATCTACTTGTTAAAAAGGAAAACAAAGAGAAAAGGTAATGAAGAGATAAACAGGCAATACTTTGATTATTTTTTTGTGAAGCTGAAGTAGTATACATATTGAACTTAATAAATGAAGGTTATGTCTTTATAAATTGCTTTGATGCTGCTCTGGTGAAGAACTTCAGAAAATATTTCAGGGAACCATCAGTTACTTGAACTTCTACTTTGTTTTTAAGTGAACTGTTACACAGCTAAATAAGCCTTTTGCACACTCAGGTATGGCTAGTGTCCAGGCAGTTGAGAGGAAATATTCTGATGATCGCTCCAGAGCAACACTGATTGTATGCCCACTGTCTGTCCTAAGCAACTGGATTGTAAGTGCTAATCTATATTAATGTGTAAATGGGATACACATTTATTATGATGCTGTAGAAGCAGTACTCCCTGTGGTCTCTCGTGCTTGTAAAGGTCATGGTTTTCCTTTCTTTTAATGAAATAGAGCTGCTTTCATGAGGGAGGTTTGCTTGATCAAAATTTGAAAACA